>NC_081367.1:57062191-57408385 GCF_030684315.1 Stegostoma tigrinum
CAGCCACAACGATACGTGGGATGACACATTTGTCATAACGAAACACACCAAGTTAGGAGAAACACACTGTCTCATCAACAACATTTTCACCAGGATCAAATTTACGAGCGAAGAGGAAGACAACAATCAGCTTCCATTCCTAGACATCACGGTAGAACGAATGACCAATGGGGAATTCCAAACCACGGTATATAGGAAGGCAACCCACACTGGCTAAATCCACAGCAATCACGCAAAGTTCACAAACAAAGCTATATTAGGGTACTATTCAGATGAGCCACAACACATGGTAACATGCCGGAACTACACAGGAAGGAGGAAAAGCACCCATACGAGGTATTTGCTAACAACGGATA
The DNA here is from genome assembly GCF_030684315.1 of Stegostoma tigrinum. Lineage (NCBI taxonomy): Eukaryota > Metazoa > Chordata > Chondrichthyes > Orectolobiformes > Stegostomatidae > Stegostoma > Stegostoma tigrinum. The sequence continues at coordinate 57,062,548 of NC_081367.1, forward strand.
CCCTAACATCTTCATCCGCAGGTGCCTACCAGATGGACAATGCCAAGAGGTCACAGTATGCTCCAATACACTGGCCACACCACACTAGTCAAGAACATATCAGAATTGACAACGAGACTCCTATGCCCACTCGGAATCACGGTAGCACAAAAACCCAGAGGCACACTAAGACAAACACTCACAAGAACCAAAGACCCCATACCCAAGACATGCAGGACTAAGGTAGTTTACAAAATACCTTGCAATGACTGGAAGAAACATTACATCGGCCAGACCAAAAGAAAACTAACCATTAGGATACATGAGCCCCAGCTAGCAGCAAAACTACATGATGAACTTTCCATCATCTCAGTGCAGTTGGACAATGAAGGCCACCAATTTAACTGGGACAACGTGACCAACCTGGTTCAAGCCAATCACAGACACATATGGGAATTCCTCGAAACCTGGTTTTCAACTCGTAATGCAATCAACAAACATGTGGAATTAGACCCCATATACTGATCCATGCTGAAAAAAATGAACTGGAAATGTCACAACCCAATTTAACAGACCTGATCACATAAAGTCCAAGTAGAATAGAACAACATCACTCCATTGGAGGTGGCTCTGATGACGTTATTCATTGTAGTGATGAAATGTTTGTGTGGTAACCAACCAGCTCGGCGAGCAAGCCAACAACCTCATTCCTTTTTTCTAGGTAAAGCCACAGAGTCATACAGCATGGAAACAGACCCTTCGGTCCAACTTGTCCATGCCAACCAAGTTTCCCAAACTAAGCTAGTCCCATTAGCCTGTATTTGGTCGATATCCCTCTAAATCTTTCCTATTCATGTACCAAACCAATTGTCTTTTAAACATTGTAACTATACCTGCATCTACCATTTCCTCTGCAGTTCATTCCACATATGAACCACCCAATGAGAAAAAATTGCTCCTCAGGTCCCTTTTAAATCTTTCTCCCTCAACTTAATATTATGTTCTTTAGTGTTGATCTTCCGCTTGCAATTCATCTTCTCTATGCCACTCATTTTATAAATTTCTGTAAGGTCACCCCTCAACCTCCTACACTCCAATGAAAAAATTCCCAGCCTATCAAGCTTCTCTTTATAACTCAAACCCTCCAGGCCTGGTCAGATCCTAGAAAATCTATCTTGCACCCTCTCCAATTTAATAATCTCCTTCCTATAGTGGGGCGACCAGAAATGTACACAGTACTTGAAAAATGGCCTCACCAGTTTTCTGCACACTGCAACATGATGTCCCAACTCCTATACTCAATGCACTCACCAATGAAGGTAAGTGTGACAAATGCCTTTTTTATCACTCTGTCTGCCTGAATGTAACTTTCAAGGAACCGTGTACCTGAAGTCCTAGGTGTGCGTTAGAATGTCTTTGCTCTCCTTTGTAACAGAGATCGTGGGATCTTTAATGTCAACATCAGAGGGCAGAGATGACTTGGTTTAATACCTCTTTTGCAGTTGGCACCTATGACAATGCAGTGCTCCCTCAGTACCGGCACTGGGCTCGGCAGCACAGGAAACAAGCATGAATCTCTATATTGGAAATTGATTCTATGATGTTTGCCTTCAAGTTGAATGCACTACTCACTAAGTTCACACCTCAGCTTATCAGGGTAGGTCTTTCTGCGACCAAGAATGAATTTTCCTTTCAAAATTCAATCAGGGAATGGCAGACCTAGAAGGTGATACTTGGTGACCAAAAAAATGATTCAAGCTTTAACAGGTACTGCAATCTACGAATCAAAGCAAAATACTACATGAGCTTTAAATGCTTTTAAAATATTAATGCTGGATATCTGAAATAAAGATAGAGGTGTTGGAGAAACTCAGCAGGTCTGAGAAGACAGAAACTGAGGACAGGCAACATTTCAAGTCTTATATGAATCTTCTGTGGAAGATGTGCTGAGATTTTTCAGTTCTTTCTGTTTTTAATTACTGAAAATCTGTATCGCTGACATCAACAAACAAACTAACCAAGTTTAATCCCACAACCTTTAAAATCTCAAAAATCAAATCATCAAGAACAATTTGCATTTACATAGCACCTTTAATGTAATAAAACATCTCAAGGTGCTTCTTAGGAATGGAAAAAAAAACCTCGGGCATGAATTATAGGATGATGGTAGTCTCTGAATGCCAACAATGAAGTGGAGAGGAATGCATCAAACTGATAGAGTGTGAATGCTTCAGGGATTGGGAATTGGCTGAAAAGGGGATTCCCGCTCCCTCACTTGAGAATAAGTCCCAGTTCAAAGAAGTATCAGATAATTGGGTGGTGGGAGACAGTTCGTTGCACGAGTCCCCGAGACTGCATCAGCTTGGCTTGGCACTACAAATAGTCCACAGAGTGCCAGAACTCAGGTCCAGGTAAGGACAGGGTCTTAGGGTGGAGAGAGGACGTGATGCCCAAGAGGGTCAATGGGAGAAAGTCTGGCTGGGGAATGGGAAGGATGGAGCAGCCAGGGATGCCAGAGTATTCTGGGGGATGTGGTTGCTGTTGAAAGGGGGCTTTTTGATGGAAGTGCCCATCTGTTTCTCATTGACCTGGGTCACTTTCAAGGCCTCACCTTTCTATTAACTCCTCGTGCAAGCCTAAAAATTGAGGTCAAGTAGGAAACGACCATTAATTAGTCAGTTAAGGGCCTCACTGGGTTTTTGGTCAATTAAGGGCCTCACTGGGGTAAAGGTGGGTGGCTCTAATTGCAGAGAAGTCAGGGCGGGACAGGGGAAAAGTGAGCAGGGTCTGTAGGAAATTTACAGCACCCTCCCCTCCCCCTATCTCACTATGACAACTTGCAGAAGTGAACCATAAACTTCTGCCCAAAATTAAGCACCAAGCTCCACGCAACAATATTTTAGGGCAATGGCTAAAACTCTGATCAGAGATGGTTTAAGAACCACATTAAAGGAACAAATCGATGGAGAGTAGTGGACTGGCTCGGAAGGGAATTCCAGAGCTTGGATTCAGGTGACTACAGGTACAGACACCAATAGCAGTGCAATGGAAATCCAGGATGCTCAAGAGGCCAGAATTAGAGGAGTGCAGAGATCTTGCAGGCTTTTAGAGCTGGAGAAGGTCACTGAGATAAGGAGAAGCAAGACCATAGAAGAATACGAAAACAGGAATGACGACTTTAAAAGTAAGCAGGAACAGGAGGCAGCCTATTCCACATCTCAATGTGTTACACAGGGAACAGGGGAGGCCACTCAGCCACCTTATGCCTGTTGCACAGGAAGAGAATTTGAAGTTATTTGAGGTAATTCATACATAGGATAACAGATACCTGGGAGTGAGTTACAGTCTCACATCTAATGAAGTAGTTCAGTGGGTTTGTATATAACATAACAGATCCCCAGGACTGAGTTAAAAACTGGAATCTAATCAAGGGGTTTACAGCAGTTAATGAGTAACAGATATCTGGAAGTGAGTTACAGTCTGCAAACTAATCACAGGTTTTGAAAGTGTTTATGTGGAATAACAGACCCCTGGGATGAGTTACAGGCTGGCACCTTATCAAATGATTCAGGTGGAGTTCCTTTCTTCACTTGTGGTTTTCCTTTCTCAAGGCCCTTTCACTCCTTGGTCTGTTTAACAGAAACAGGAGAAGAATCCTCATTCCTTCGATCTGTTACACAGGAATTCAGAAGGCCGTTCTGTCCCTCAATGTTACTTTGCCAATCAGCTCGTTTCTTGACTTGGGTCCATAAAATGCACTGAACTAAAATGCATCAAATTTTGAAGTTTTCAATTGAGCCTCACACTCAGACTCAGTGGCTTCTCTGTAGATAAGTGCATCTTGGCATCACCCCCTAGAAAGTCGGAACTTTATGTTAGTGTTCCGTCTTCATGTTCCCCACACCAGAAGAATTAGCTTTGTAGTACCTACCTCCTTAAATTCTTTGTCTTTTCTGCACTTAGTACAACCAGGCTGTGAGTGGGTAATGAGCACAAGACTACATGCAGCATAATCAAACACACATCATTTTTCCTTTAAAGGTTAGAAATCTCTCTAAATTATCAACTTCCATATATCAGTGCGAGTGTGAACAGAATGCATGCTCTCCATCTTGTTATCAGTTCATCATCGAGTTCCTGTTCAGGGTCAAAAAGAAAACTTGGCTGCGTCCATCCGAATGCACAGATGCAAAGGAAACCTGGGGAATTACAGAGGGTTAGTGCTCGGGTTACAGCACAGGCAGAATGTACAGGAGTGAATGTATTTGAATGGTTCAGAGTAGTGTGATTACAATGGCATCAGGCAGGTGGACCTCTCAGAATATGAATTCCTTGACTGAGGCTGTTAATCTGGTCCAATCAGGGAGCACTGGCTGATAGATATAAACAGGAATGTCAGAGGTTCTCTTCACCCAGAGGTGGCTTTGAGGATGCAGACCAGTTTCAAGTACTAAGTATGTAAAGTAAATAAGGAGTGACTTGGTGACAGGATACTAGCCTCCATGGAGTTATTTGAGGTAATTCATACATAGGATAACAGATACCTGGGAGTGAGTTACAGTCTCACATCTAATGAAGTAGTTCAGTGGGTTTGTATATAACATAACAGATCCCCAGGACTGAGTTAAAAACTGGAATCTAATCAAGGGGTTTACAGCAGTTAATGTGTAACAGATATCTGGAAGTGAGTTACAGTCTGCAAACCAATCACAGGTTTTGAAAGTGTTTATGTGGAATAACAGACCCCTGGGATGAGTTACAGGCTGGCACCTTATCAAATGATTCAGGTGGAGTTCCTTTCTTCACTTGTGGTTTTCCTTTCTCAAGGTACGATAAAAATATCCAGAACTGAGTTATAGGCAAAAATCTAATTGAGGGGTTCAGGGTGGATTATATAGATAATATCAGAATCCCAGGATCAGAATCAAACTCAAACTCAAATCAAAACCAAACTTATGGACGGAGATCTAATCAAGGGGGTCCAATAGGATTTATAAAGTAACATATACGAGTGAATTAGACACTGGAATTTAGTTGAAGGATTTGGTGAAGACTATACAATATATTGTTTAATAGAAATCTGGGTGTGCATAAGATATTTTATATAATCGTGGGGTTTCAGGTGAAATATGCATAGAATAATAGATACCAGAAGTGAATTATAGACTGGAGCCTTATTGATGGGTTCATGCTGATTTTTTTTAATCGAATAACAGGCACCAGGAAGTGAGTTATAGATTGAAACCTAATTGGGGGTTCAGTGGGATTTTTATGTAGATCAACCGATATCAGGGATTGCGGTACAGGCTAGAATCTAATCAAACATTTCAGGGTTTTATATCTACAATAATAGATCACCTGGAATATGTTACAGACTGGAATCTAGTCTCGGGTTCAGGATGTTCATACAGAGAATAGGTATCCTGGAATGAGTTACAGATTAGAATTTAAATAGAAACCAAAGAGTAGGGGATGTCTTTTGAAAGTACTATAACAAAAAAAAGTAAGAAAATGACACATTTAATTTATTTTTTTTAAAAAAAGCTTCAAGCTTGACTTAATACCTGCTGTTAAAACAGCTACACACAAAATGATAAAAGGAGGTAGGTTAAAAAACAGGAAATTACATAGATTGATCCATGACAACACTCTAATCCGTAATCAGCCATGCCCTGCAGCTATTTAAGGAAAGAATATTCTTCACATCACTCAGTTCAATCATAACCATTTAGACAGATACACAAGTGGGTTCTATAGAGGAGCAGAACTCATCAAGCTCCCAAATAACACACGCTACGTCCCCACATTTTGTCCCCAGCCCCCTAACCACACCCCTCCCCCTCACAGGGTAATTCATAATGTAGAAATCCATTTCTTCTTTTTGGCTTTTGCATTTTCAAAACAAACAAAACGCCACCAAAATGATTGAAGGCTGGGCACATGTGACTGAGTAACATCTGTGATCACCTCCTTAGCACTGATGTGTCAACCTCCAACCTGCCTTCACTTCCAGCTTTGTCCTTTACTGCCAACCTACCAAGTGTTTGATCAAAACAAACATATGTGCAAACTGCCTTCCCCTGCCGAACAGCCACCACCAACATTGGAACATTCAGCAATCGCACTGGGTGTGGGGAGGAAGTGTTTCTGATAGCGTCAGGAGGGTAGTCTGCCATCTATAACTGGTCTGACTGTGTGTACCTCCAGACACATAGCAATGAGGTTAACTCTTAACCACTGTCAGAAACAGCTGAATGAGCCACTCAGATCAAAGACCTTAAGAAGTCAGCAACAAATGTTGTCCTTGGCAATGATGTTCACATTTGTGAAAGAATTGCAGGAAATCTCCACACCATCTTGAGGCTATTGGAATAAATTCATGACTGAAGCCATGGGGGAGGATACAAGTGTAGTTGGCAGAGCGTAGCAAGATGCTGGGAACACCCTTTTTGATTGGCTGTTTTGTCTGGCACTGAACCCTTTCATATCACTTAGAAGGATTATATCGCCAAAATGATCCTGCAGCAGTCCACCCTCCATTTCCCTTTTTCCTCCCTTCTACCACCTCCCTTGGTCCCCTCACCCCTCCCTCCATCTTCTCTCACCCACTCTTGACACTTCCAGGCAGTTTCTAAAAAGACTTTTCACCAGAGTAATGCTGTCTTCTCTCCTGTTCCAAAAGTGACATTATGGATTCCTTTGTGACCAGTCAGTTCAACAGGAATAGATCCCCAAAGGAAATTCCTGAGATTAAAACTTAGTGAACTGAAATAGACCCAATAATTCACTAGGCTCAGAGCCTAACACTAGATATAGTCAAAGTGTAAAAACACTTCTGTAAATTAAGCCACCCAGCCACATACTGAACCTTTCCACTAAGCTAGTGATAGAATTGCTATGCTGTTCTATCAACTTTGAAATTAGTAGTAATTCTCCTTTAAATGATTGATTTTCCTTTGTTATGATTGAAACATTTACCCCATCGTTAGAATTATCAGTAATGACTGCACTTTTTTTTAACCAGGCCAGTGGCCTTGCTTCTGATGATCAGAAAAAAGACAAAGATTTTGGGGAAAATATGGTGGTTCATTTGCCTGCTGATACCAGCCCCACACCCACTGCCCACCCCCACCAACACCCACCCCTGCCCATTCCCACAACCTTCTCCACTACTGGAGACAGCAGCAGCAGCATCATGCTTTCTCTCTAACTCCCTCCCTATGTTCAGATCTGGCACAGTGTGGCCAGCAGGAAAATAACACCATCACCTTCAGGATATCCTGATGCTAAGAGGTCTTCACAGCTGGTCTCAATGTTGAGGGTTTTCCCTCCAAGACCCTTGCCACGCACACAAAGTTTACCGGGACTTAAAAAAAATCATCACTATCATCTCAAGATACGCAACACAGGCTTTGTTATATTGCATTAGTCCTTTTATATCCGTGACATCAAGAGGTTTTTTCCTTTAAAGGTTAGAAATCTCTCTAAATTGTCGACTTCCACATGTCAGTGCGAGTGTGAACAGAATGTGAGCTCTCCAGCTTGTTACCAGTTCATCATCGAGTTCCTGTTCAGGGTCATGAAGAAAACTTGGCTGCTTCCACCCGAACGCACAGATGCAAAGAAAACCTGGAAATTACAGACGTTTAGTGCTCAGGTTACAGTATTGACAGAATGTACAGGAATAAGTTACAGGCTGGAATGTAATCAAGGAGTTTATAGATATATAATAAGAGAAACACAGGAGTGAGTTACAGGCTGGAATCTAATTGTGAATTTCAGGGGTTTATATACAGAATAACAAATACCTGGAAGGGAATTATCGCTTGAACCTAATTGAGGGGGTTTACCGATAGAATTACAGATATGCAGGAGCAATTTATAGACCGGAAGCTAACGAACCATTCAGGGGTTTACATCGAGAATAAAAGATACCTCAGAGTGAATTACAGATTGGAGTTGGGACCCATATTGATTGTAAGCTGTGCAACATTGAAGCCACAACAATATCTAGATGATCCTGTCCAGACCTAGCAGTAGTCTTCCCCTTTATATTATCATGTTTGTGGCTGTGGATGAAATATTAAAAGGCTGCTCCACTTAAACAAATATAGGTCACACAAAAAAAGAACAGGGGAATCATCGATCTGGTGCTCCATTGTTTGCAAGGTTTATCTCTACACTGAGTGCAGATTAAGCTCACAGCTTTCAAGGGAAACAGACATGGGCCATACATTTAATCCAAGGTCAATGTGGTTGACTGTAGCTTGACTGAGAGTAGGAATTGCTTCTCACCTTGTCATTTCTCTCGCACAGAAACTTCAAGCGTTGTGCTCTCTTGTGCATGAAAACTCCATCCAAGTGCCCAGTTTCCACTGATCGAATCTCAATGGCCTTCTCGCCCCAGCCCATTATCTGGCTGGAATGGATGTAGGCTGCAGTGAAAAAACAGGAAGTTCCATTATGCAGATGGCAGACACTGAGGGGCAGGCAAAAAATGAGAGGAAGCTCTCTGTGACCTTACCGACAGACGTGGGCATCTCCCCCCATTGCAACACAATGTCCTTGGTGATTCGCCCATACGTATTGACATAAACCCCCTCATCCTCATAACACAGCAGCATTTCCATCCCATCCGTTTTGGGGAGAATAATGAGAGCATGAGGTGTGATGTTGCCCTGAATCTGGTTTGAAAATTTTCACAAACATCATTAATCAACACGGAAAAAGATAAAAGCCAAGACAGCAAGGACAATCAGGGAAGGAAAGAGACAGGTAAGACAGACAGGAAAAAAGAGAGAAATGGACAGAGAAATAGAAAGAAAGGCAGTGAGAGGAGAAGGAGAGAGATTGGGATGGTAAGGGAAAGAGAGAAATAGATTTCTATGACAGATGACAAGATTCTGCCCTTCAAAATTAAGTTAACTCTTACACTGACCTAGGAAAATGAAGGACATTAGCTTTAAAGTTCCAGACCAGAAGTGTTGGTTAAAATCCTGAATGTGTTAATTAAAGTTGAGCAAGTTTAGGCTTGGTTATATGATGATATCGGGGGAAGGCTATCAGATTTTCATGATTGGGTGTTGAAACCACAGCTAAGCTGAACTCTACTTGAGATGGAGAAGGGAATTCTCCTGGAATTTTGACTACAGTGATGGGATGCTATTGGAAGTAACAGGATTGTATTTTATTGTGGTGATTCTGGGTTTCAGTGACCTTGTCAAACCCTAAAGAAGAGTTCTATCAAGCCAGATTTTAATCTGACTTGTGCACTGCTAACCTCAGCTGGGATCATATCAGCTGCCTGAAAAGGGTGGTAGGAGCCAATGCAATGGTAACTTTTATAAAGGACTCGATAAATATTTCAAACGGAACAATCTAGAAAACTGTGGTGAGGAAAGAGTGGGAATAATTGAATAGTTCTTTCAAACAGATGGCTCAGACATCATGGCATCCTTCAAGGTGATATCATTCTAAATCGTTACAACACATACAATGTTGCAGGGTTTCATGTTACTTGGGCTACGGCAAATAGGACAGAAGGCTTCTCTACCATGAATCAGAACAGTGGAACATTCCACTTACATGTGATGGTATATAAATGTCATAGACATTCCCTGAATCGACATCAATCACATGGAAACCAGTGTGAGACCCATAGATAACCTTTAACCTTTGCCCTTCTTCCACCGTCAGGTCAACCAATAATGGTTTGTGCTGAAGATCTGCAAAAGACTGTTGAGAGGAGCTCATTATTTGAAATGGCTGATGGCAGCTTTGGGAAAAACAATAATATGAGTTTGTCTTGTCAAAGTTTACCTTGAAGGCCATGAATTTGTGATAAGGCTTTGGTGCCCAGGCATAAATTTCCACTGCATTCTTCAAAGCGATCACAAGGAACCTAATCCTCTCATATTTAACTGCAAATTGAAAGGAAACAAAGTAATTGATGGAATTGGCAAAAAAGAATCAGAGCAGAAATAAGGAGACCAAAAGAGAAGTTGTTGAAGAAATTTCGCAGTTCTGACAACGTCTCTGGAGAGAAAACAGAGTGAACATTTTGTTAACATTAACTCTGTTTTCCCTCCACAAATGCTGCCAGACCTGCTGAGTTTCTTCAGCAATTTCTGTTTTAGTTTCAGATTTCCAGCATTCACAGTACTGTGTTTTGGTTTATTTCAGAGGTGTGGGGAATTATTTTTAAATCAGTGAGTTTTTACTCTCTGCAATGTGCTATCTGAGAGGATTATGGAGGCAAATTCAATAGGAACTTTCGGAAGGAAATTATTAACTTCCAAATTACTTGTAAAGGAGAAACAGCAAGAAACAGCAGGCACGTGGAACTAATCGCAACTAACAGTTCAGAAAGAAGACAAGCTCTAAGTGAGAAAGATTTGCTGTGGGCTTCACAACAAATAAACACATTTTATTAGCATCATGATGTTATCGGGCATGTGTACTCTGGTATTTTCAGACCTTGAACTTGCAGTCAGAAAGTGGGGAAATTATAATGAGGAACAAAGGTATGGCAGAACAATTAAATGCATATTTCAGTTTTGTCTTCACAGTGGAGGATACAAATAATATCCCAAGAATGTTGGGGAATACATGGTCTAGTGAAGGAGAAGAACTGAAGAATATCAGCAGGAATAGAGAAATAGTGTTGGGGAAACTGATGGGGTTAAAGGCCAGCGAAACCCCAGGGCACGACAATGTATATCCCAGAGTACCTAAGGGAGTGGCTTTAGGAATAATGGATGCAATGATGGTCATCTTTCAAGATTTTACAGACTATGGAACAGTTCCAATGCATCAGTCGGTAGCTGACATAAACCCATTATTCAAAAGTGGAGGTAGAGACAAAACAGGGAATTACAGATGGGCTCGCCTGTAATTGGTATTGAGGAAAATACTAGGGTGCACTGTAAAAGATTTGATAGCAAAGCCACTGGAAAACAATGACAGGATTGGAAAGAGTCAGCATAATTTATGAAAGGGAAATCACGCTTGACAAATCTGTTGGAAATTTTTAAGGATTATTCACCGAACTGGGCGAATTAGTGGATGTGGTTTAGTTTGATTTTCAGAAGGTTTTTAATAAGGTTTTACATAAAGAGATTAGCATGGAAACTTAAAGCTAAGTGTACTGACATGAACAGAGAGGAAACAAAGAGTAGGAATAAATGGGTCATTTTCTGCGTGGAAGCCAGTAACCGTTAAGTAATAAGACCATATGACATAGGAGTGGAAGTAAGGCCATTCGGCCAGCAAGTCCATTCCATCATTTAATCGTGGCTGATGGGCATTTCAACTCTACTTCCCTGCACTCTCCCCATAGCCCTTGATTCCTTCTGAGATCAAGTATTTATCAATCTCTGCCTTGAAGGCATTTAACGTCTCAGCCTCCACTGCGCTCCATCGCAATGAATTCCCCAGGCCCGCTACTCTCTGGCTGAAGAAATATCTCCTCATTTCAGTTTTAAATTGACCCCCTCTAATTCTAAGGCTGTGTCCTCGGGTCCTAGTCTCCCCGCCCAACGGAAACAACTTCCCAGCGTCCACCCTTTCTAAGCCATACATTATCTTGTGAGTTTCTATTAGATCTCCCCTCAACCTTCTAAACTCTAATGAATACAATCCCAGGATCTTTAGCCGCTCATCGTACGTTAAACCTACCATTCCAGGGATTATCCTTGTGAATCTCTGCTGGACACGCTCCAGCGACAGTATGTCCTTCCTGAGATGTGGGACCCAAAATTGGACACAGTATTCTAAATGAGGCCTAACTAGAGCCTTATAAAGCCTCAGAAGCACATCGCTGCATTTATATTCCAACCCTCTTGAGATAAATGACAACATTACATTTGCTTTCTTAATCATTTTCTCTACCTGCAAGTTACCTTTTTGAGAATCCTGCACCAACACTCCCAGATCCCTTTGCACTTCAGCTTTATGAATTTTCCCACTGTTTAGAAAATAGTCCATGCCTGTATTCTTTTTTCCAAAGTGCAAAACCTCGCATTTGCTCACGTTGAATTTCATCAGCCATTTCCTGGACCATTCTCCTAAACTGTCTAAATCTTTCTGCAGCCTCCCCACCTCCTCTGCACTACCTGCCTGTCCACCTATCTTCATATCATTGGCAAACTTCGCCAGAGTGCCCCCAATCCCTTCATCCAGATCATTAATATACAAGGTGAACAGCTGCGGCCCCAACACTGAACCCTGCAGGACACCACATGTCACCGGTTGCCATTCTGAAAAAGAGCCTTTTAACCCAATTCTCTGCCATCTGTCAGACAGCCAATCCTCAATCCAAGCCAGTAGCTCACCTTGAACACCATGGGCCCTCATCTTACTCAGCAGCCTCCCGTGAGGCACCTTATCAAAGGCCTTTTGGAAGTCTAGATAGATAACATCCACTGGGTTTCCCTGGCCTAACCAACTTGTTACCTCTTCAAAGAATTCTAACAGGTTTGTCAGGCACAACCTCCACTTACTAAATCCATGCTGACTTGCTCTAATCTGACCCTGCACTTCCAGGAATTTAGAAATCTCATCCCTGACAATGGATTCAAGAATTTTACCAGCAACCGAGATTAGGTTAATCGGCCTATAATTTTCCATCTTTTGCCTTGATCCTTTCTTAAACAAGGGGGTTACAACAGCAATTTTCCAAACATCTGGGACTTTCCCAGACTCCAGTGACTTTTGAAAGATCACAACCAAAGCCTCCGCTATTTCCTCAGCCACCTCCCTCAGAACTCTAATGCAGGAATCAGTGTTGAACTCCAGCTATTCACAATATATATTAATAAATGAGGGAACTAAATGCTATATTTCAAAGTTTGCAGGCAGCACAAAATTGAGTGGGATGGTGAGCTGACATAAGGATGCAGAGATACTTCAGTGTGATTTGGACAAGTTGAGTGAGTGTGCAAATGCATGGCATATGCAATAGAATGTGGATAAATTTGTTGTTATCTACGTTGGTAACAAAAACCAGGAAAGTGGATGATTATCTGAATGATGGTAGATTGGGAAAGGGGGAGGTGCAATGAGACATAGCTTTCCTTGTGCACCAGTTGCTGAAAGTAAGCATGCAGGCACAGCAAGTGGTGAAGAAGGCAAATGGCCTTCATAGCCAGAGAATTTGAACACAGGAGCATGGATTTCGTGCTGCAATTGTACAGGGCCTTGATGAGTCTACACCTAGAGCATTCTGCACAGGTCTGGTCTCTTAATCTGAGGAAGGGTGTTCTGACTATGGAGGGAGTGCACAAAGGTTTACTAGACTAATTCCTGGGATGGCAAGACTGATATATGAAGAGAGACTGGACTGGTTCAGGTGTTGACTCGAGTTTAGAAGTATGAGAAGTGATCTCATAGAAGTCTATAAAATTCTAAAAGGACTAGACAAGACAAATGCAGAAAGAATGTTCCCAGTGACTGGGGAGTACAGAAGAAGGGGTTTACAGTCTAAGGATATGGGGTAGGCCATTCAAAACTGAGAGGAGAAGAAATGTCTTCACACAGAAAGTGATGCGCCTGTCAAATTCTCTGCCTCTGAAAGGGTTAAGGCCAAAATATTGAACATTTTCAAGAAGGAGTTAGACATAGTCCCTAGAGTTAAACAGATCAAAGGGTGTATGGCGAAAGATGGTATAGGGTCCGGGGTAGAATGATCAGTCATGATCATACTGAATGGCCTTCTCCTGTTCCTATTTGCTTTGTGTCTGTATTGCTCATTGAGCGCTTAATTCAGTTAGTAAAAGCAGTTTATGTTTGTTAAGAAGTTAATTCATTTTTATTCTTTTGTGGGGTAGAAATGTTTGTAGCCCATCCCTAATTTCGCTTAAAAGATGGAAGTAATCTCTTACTTTGAATCACCTCTGTTCCTGACCTGTAGAGAAACATATGGTGCTGTTAGGGAGTGAGGTTCAGTGTCGGGAACAGTGATACAGTTCCAAATCAGGATGGTGGGTGGCTTGAAAGGGAATTTCCGGAAATGCCAGTTTTTGTGCTCCTAAGATGCTGCTTGGTGTGCTGTGTTCATCCAGCCCCGCACTTTGTTATCTTAATCTGGAGGTGTTGTGTTCCCATCTGTCTGCTGCCTTGGCTGTTGCTGGGTGGGAGAAATCATTGGCTTGGAAAGTGCCATCGAAAAGAAGCTTGGCGAGGCGCTGCAGTGCATCTTATAACACACTGTTGTTGCTGTGCGTCGGTGGTGGAGGGAGTGGATGCTGTAAGTTACAGACATGGTGTCAAGAAAATGAGCAGCTTTGGCTGAAATGATTTTTTGCAGTTGGAAGAAACAACCTGCTCAGACACGCACATATACAAACAAGTATCGATTACTCGGTACTTTCAGCCTGTTCCACCGTTTGATAAGCCATAGTTGATCTGATTTTAATCTCATATCTACATTTCTCCCCAGTGATCTTTTGTCTCCTCAAGAATCTTTTGCTAACTCAAAAAAATTAAAAAGTAATTTTAAATTCAAGCTTTGGGGAGCTATTTACCCGTAATATTTTTTCAATTGCAATTATTGTCTATGACTAAAACGGTACCCCAACAGCAACACCACAGCAACTCAAGAGGCTAACATTGTACAACTTAGTTCAAGTCTGAAGCTGATACTTTAGTCTTTAGGGAAAAATACCGGGATGTGGCCTCTTCGTGAGTGACTCAGGTTCGATCCCTGTTTATGCTGACTGTGTTAACCGCAGCCAGTGGAAATGTCGGGTTACCCTCAGGATCCCAGTGAAGGAAACTAGGCAGCACTCCAGAGCAGTTCTGGAATTCCTCCTGTGTCAAAACTGACTGAAAATAAGATCACCCCGAGAACACTGTGCCCTTTCTCAGCACCAGACTTTATGAAGGATCTGTTAACCTTTGAAGAAGTGCAGGAAAGAACATTACCAGGACTCCTATAAATAATTCAGGAAAATGATCACTGAGATGCACAAGTTTAAAGGTGATTTAATGACATCTTCAGGATATTGAAAGGTTTTTTTTTCTGGTTGGAGAATGTCTAATTAAAATTCAAGCCAGGTCAATCAGAAGGAAAATTAGGAAAAACGTCTTCACATCAAGGTTGTTGGAAGTTGAGACCTGTCTTGTACAAAAGAAAATGTGGTGGCATTTCACCAATAATTTTAATTCCAGGACTGTTAGATTTTTGCTAGATGTGAATGACATTGAGACCAGACGGGTGGATAATGTTGATGTATAAATCAACCATGACATTTTTATTCAAACAGATTTTAAGAGCTGAATGGCCTGATTTATGTTCCTAAAATGAGTGGCTGACCGATGCATGCCAAGAGAAAATTTCTCCTATTTTGGCAGAATTTAGATATTTCAGAGGAGAAGATAAAGAAATCAAAGAGAGAGGATGAGAAGAGACCGGCAGCTAAGATAAAAGGGAATCAAAACATCTTCAGTAAATAATAAAATGTGGTGAAAAGAATACTGTGGCTGACTGGACAGCAAAAAGGAAATGGAGGCAAGGAGATAGGGGGCATGCCTGTCCAGGTTGTAGTGAAAAAAGGGGTAATGAAGACAATTTAAGAGTTTAAAATTGATATGGTGGTGGTATTGGATATTCAAGTTTACAAGGCATCAGGATTGAATGAGATGTATCCAAGGCCATTAAAAAGAGTGAAAATGGAAAATTTTGTTAAACTAACCTGCTGAAGTTTTGCGATGAGGTAACAGAGGGTTGATTAGGGCTACTCTGGAGATGTGGATTACATACACGTCCAAAAGGCATTTGATATAGTGCCATACAACAGTGAGAAAGTTACAGCTCATGCAATAAAAAGGACTGTAACAATATGGATATTAATTTGAATAAGTGATTAGAAACTGAGAGTATTGCATAATGGATGTATTTTGGACTGGAGGAAGTTTTATACTGGAGTTCCTCAAGGACTGTCATTAGAATCTCTGCTCTTCCTGATACATATGGCTTAGATCTGGGTCTGCTGGGCACAATATCAAAACTTGGAGATGGCAAGAAACTTGGAAAGATTGTGAACTATGAGGAGGATAGTGTGGAACTGCAAAAGGATGTGAACAGGTTGGTGGGATGGACAGACATATGACAAATGAAATTTAATACAGAGAGGTATGATGTCATTAATTGCAGTAGAAAGGAACCAGAGAGAAAATATAAACTGAAGCTGTCAACTCTTAAGGGGGTGCAGGAGCAGAGGGGCCTGAAAACATTTGTGCTTAAATGATTGAAGGTTGCAGGACAGGTTGAGAGAGTGGTTTATAGAGTAATTAATTAACTAAAGTCTATGATGGACATTAAATTTGTTACATACCAACTTTGTAATGTACGCAGCCCTCCAAATCACCAACTGTGGTCCAGCCCTGTTTCTTCTCCACCTCAGGATCATTGTGCAATATCCTATTCTTCAACCAAGACAGGTAATACACCCTCAATTTATTCTTCTTACCTGAACAGTGGATAAAATTGCTCAAAATGAACCTCTCTCTCATAGCACCAAGTCACATTCTGTCTGGCACAATTGTTACATGTTAAATCTCAGTTGGTCTTTGCTGCTGTCCTTTTCAGTAATTTGCATTTTCATGACTTTCGACGGATGAAGAAAGTTTACTTTGGCTCATCATTTCCAAACCTCAAAAAGACTTTAAGAAAGTTGGATTAACTTGTTAAACTTGAATGATCAAAAATGAACTATTTCTTCTCTTCTGCACTTGACGAATGGCTGACATGGATCATGTAAGTGCGCTAAAGATGCCAAGTGATCCCTTACCAGATATCGTCACGAGGATGTTAAGACCCTCCAGTACATCCATCTGATGGAAGCGCCTCCGATTGATGAGGTTGTAAACCTTCCCCTGGCCACTTCTATCCAGTAACATTAAACCATTTTCTGTGCCCACCAACAGGTTCACTCCTGTAGCACAAGGGAAAACAGAATAGCTGTTAGCTTCAGAGAAAGAGATTGGTGTCTGATAGAAATAAATCAGATGCAATCCTTCCTGATGTCGAAGCTTTTCTTTCTCACCAGGAACCTGGACAACTTGGAGCAGATTCTTACCAGGCCTATTTCCTTAAATGCTGCTTTTATTTGTTCGTTCATCAAGATGATCACCCTGGTTCGGGGAAACATTTAAATAGCCCAGTCTAACTGCTAATGGGAATCCCTAGTCAAGCTTGCAAAATACAGTCTCACCAGTTCCAGTTCAAATCAAATCAGATGCTGTCTCACAGCATCACAGCCCAGCATGGACGAGTACTGAATGGGTACACAGATAGATAAAACAGACAAACAATATGGTTAGGAATATATGTTAGCCCAGACAGAAACACTCACGTCCCATGATTGGAAGAAAAACGTCCAAACACTGTAGGTAGATTAACAATGCCATTATGAAGCGAGTACCAATTTTTTTTACAGTGGCTTTGAAGGCATTACAATATATTTACAAGTCAGTATGGAGCGAAGCTTGCAGACAATGATGTTCCCATTCACATGATGCCGATCTCTTCCTCATGGGTTTGGAAGACACTGTCTAAGGATCTTTGTCCTGGTTGGTGCCAAGCTGCTCGAATGCTCTTGGAGCTGCACCCATCTAGGCAAATAGGGACTGTTCCATCACTCCCCTGGCTTGGACCTTGTGAATGGTGGACTGACTTTGGGGAGTCAAGAGGTGAGTTACTTGCTGCGGGGTTCCTAGCCTCTGACCTATTCATGTAACAACAGAATTTACATGGTGAATGTAGCTTCTGGTAAGTGATAAACCCCAAGATGTTGACTGTGGGGATTCAACGACATCATTCAATGTCGAGAGAGAATGGTCACAGTCTTGTTTGTTGGAGATGGTAATTGTCTTCGGTCTTATTTGGTGTGAATGTTATTTGCCACTTGTCAATGCAAGCCTGGATATTGTCCAGATCTTGTTGCATTTGGACATGGAGTGCCTCGGTGCCTAAGGAATCACCTAAAGAGTCATGAATGCTGCTGAACATTGCACAATTATCAGCAAGTATCCTCATCTCTGACAGTAAAATGGAAGGAAAGTCATTGATGAAGCAACTGAGGACGGTTGGGCTGAGGACACTACATTGAGCAGCTCCTGCTGACAAGTCCTGGAGCTGAAATGGCTGAGCTGAATGAGCAAAACCATCTTCCTTTGAGTTGAAAACGAGCCCAACCTTTAGTGGGTTGGTGCCTCACCCAGATGAGGCAAATTGCACAGTAAGGCTGCAGATGCCACTCTGACTTACACAGGACCCAATAACCTGGGCATTCATGGTGATGGAACTTCAGCAGATTCAGCCTGGCAAGTTGGCGGGGGGTGGGGGGGCAGTGGCTGATGTCGAATAGTGATCTCAGTCTAGACGCTTCTGCTGTGGCCCCAGAAAATAAAAGCACAGGCATGGATGAAGAGCAGAGTGTGATTAATATGAGACCTCTCATGGTCACATGAGTGATTCCGTTGAGGAGAACAGAGAGCTAATCACTGGAAGAGAGACTTAGGGGAGGGTGGAAATCATATGTAGCTCACCCCAAAGTGCTGCGCAGAGTATTTCAGAGTTGAACCGCTTCTTGTATTTTCGGATCTCCGGGGTGTCACTATGGGGTCGGATGTTCGTCGGGTTGACATTTACCACAGAGATCTTCCGAACTTCATTCAGCTTTGCCTGTTCCTGTCGGAGCATCTCACTGGAGAACATTGCTAGAGGAACAGAAGAGCCAATTAAAGTCGCAGGAAGAAATGGCACCAAGGGATCTAACCCAATGACACCAGAGAACTGATCCTGACCACTGTGAATTACCTGTTTCATTTAATGACACATGGCAGCAAAGCTGTGCACAGCAAGACCCCACAAAGATCAATGTGATAATGATAGACGCCCTACAGTGTGGAAACAGGCCCTTTGGCCCAACAAGTCCACACTGACCCTTAGAGCACCACACCCAGACCTATCCCTCCATAAGCCACTTAAATCTCCACATCTCTGAACTCTATGGGCAATTTAGCATGGACAATCTACTGAACCTGCACATCTTTGGACCTAGGGAGGAAACCGGAGCACCCAGAGGAAACCCACGCAGACACAGGGAAAGCGTGCAAATGCCACACAGACAGTCACCCAAGGGTGGAATTGAACCTGAATTCCTGGCGATGTGAGGCAGCAGTGCTAAGCACTGAGCCACAGTGCCACACCAACTGTCCAGCTCATCACTTTTCATGATGCTAGCTGGCAGTTAACTATTGGCTGAGTACTGGGGAGTGCTCTCCTGCTCTTCATTGATATAATGTGGTGGGATTGTTCACATTCAGCTGAGGGTGTAAATGTTGAAAGGACAGAACTCTTGTCGTTCCACACCCTCTGTCAGTGTCAGTGTATTGTGGGATCAAGCCTGTGAGGTGGGAATGGATCTCACAGCACTGTAAATCAGAGCCAAAAGTGCTATCCACAGAATCCTGAAACTGATTTACTTTCTTTCTGCTGGCCAGCTACATCCCTCCCCCTACACCTCAACGCTGCCCTCCCTCAAAAATTAGGCCAAGATCTGCTACATGTCATTGGGTGGGTTGCAGGGGATGTTTTGCTGAGTCCTTTCCACTTGTTGCTGCCTGTTCATTTCTGGCAGGCAGCAAAGAGAGGATAATTACAGCAAATCAACGTGAGCAAATGCGAGGTCTTGCACTTTGGAAGAAAGAATACAGGCATGGGCTATTTTCTAACGGTGAGGAAATTCATAAAGCGGTGCAAAGGGATCTGGGAGTGCTAGTCCAGAATTCTCTGAAGGTTAACTTGCAGGTTGAGTCCATGATTAAGAAAGCGAATGTGATGTTGTCACTTACCTCAAGAGGATTGGAATATAAAAGCAGTGATGTGCTTCTGAGACTTTATAAAGCTCTAGTTAGGCCCCATTTAGAATACTGTGTCCAATTTTGGGCCCCACACCTCAGGAAGGATATACTGGCACTGGAGCGTGTCCAGCGGAGATTCACACGGATGATCCCTGGAACGGTAGCCCTAACATACAATGAACAGCTGAGGATCCTGGGATTGTAATAATTAGAGTTTAGAAGGTTGAGGGGAGATCTAATAGAAACTTACAAGATAATGCATGGCTCAGAAAGGGTGGACGCTGGGAAGTTGTTTCCGTTAGGCAGGGAGACAAGGGCCAGTGGGCTCAGCCTTAGAATTAGAGGGGGTCAATTTAGAATGGAAAAAAGGAGACATTTCTTCAGGCAAAGAGTGGTGGGCCTGTGGAATTCATTGTCACGGAGCGCAGTGGAGGCTGAGACGTTAAATGCCTTCAAGGCAAAGATTGATAAATTCTTGATCTCGCAAGGAATTAAGGGCTACAGGGAGAGTGCGGTAAGTGGAGTTGAAATGCCCATCAGCCATGATTAAATGGCAGAGTGGGCTCAATGGGCCGAATGGCCTTACTTCCACTGCTATGTCTTATGGTCTTATGATCTAAATCAAGCTCAACCAAGATCCGTCACGATATTATCAGGTTCTGCTGAGAAACAAGTTTTTTAAAAAATCACTGAATTGTACAGCAATGGCTTTAGCAGTTCAGATCCTTGGCTCCATTATTCAAGAGGGATAGGGAGGAAGGAAAGAAATTGAACCTTCACAGTTGATGAAATATTTTGAAGCATTGCTGCTGTTGTTAGTCAGAATGTAATGGGAGATGGTGGAGCAGTAGTCACTAAATTCCCAGGGGACCAGTGTATTGCTCTCTCACAGGAGTGAGACAACTGGTGATGAATTTAACCTGAAGGTCATCAGGTCTCAGGCAGGTATCAAGTTCGAGAAGTTGGGACTTCCTTGGTAACCTCAGCTGGTTTGGAATCAAACTTGTGCCATTGGCATCAATGTGCCATGTCAAACCGCCATCCAGCCAACTGAAATATCCAAGTGGTAATGTCACTGGGCTACGAATCTAAAGGCCCAGGCCAATGCTTGGCAGATAAGACTTCAAATCCGAACACTGCATCAAGTGAGATTCAATACAATTATTAAAAAGTCCAACTTAAAATCGAATCTCAGTAACTAACCCATAATTGATTGTAAAAATCCATCTGGTTCAGTAGTGTCCTTTCAGGGAACTGGTTTTGTCCCCATGTGATTCCTTATGCACAGTTGCCTCTGAAACCCCAGCATATCATTCGGTTAAAGGATAACTAGGGATGGGTAATAAACATCGGCCTTGGCAAGTACTCCCACATCCCATGAAATGAATAAGATAACAGGCTCATGGTTTTGAGGAATGGTTTAAAGACCAGGATCCTCTTACTAAGCTCAGAGTGCTACCTCTCAGCCAAGATGATAGCTTATCATTCCTCTATCAAATGCAAACCTGTGGATGGTTCTGCAAAGTTTACAGTGTCCTTGTCAGTTGCAGTTGGCACTTACCTGTTGCTGATGACTCTTCCTCACTGCCACTTGGTGATGTCTGAAATACCCTTGGGTCCACAAATGGAGTGAAGGATGATTTTGTGCCTGTGCCCCGGCCATACTGCAACACAGAAATACGCCTTTTCACTTCAAGAACAGTACCTTGGTGAAGCACCAATGCCTTGTAGATTATAGCAACAACAAATACCCATCTTTATGTCACACCTTTAGTGAAGTAAATTACCATTAAGTATTTCACAGGAGCGTTATAAACCACAGCCAGACATTGAGCAACATGAGGAGGTACTTGGACAGATGATCAAAAAGGTAGATTTTGAGGATGGTTTTCATAGAGGATATAAAGGGCAAAAAGGAGAGAGAGCAATACGCCCTCTAATTTTTGCTTGCTGTGCACAGCTGTTTGATTCGACTGAACAGTCCCTTCAATAATGAGGTGCTGTAGTGTAGGCCTGCATTTTAAAGAGAACATTGCCTACGAGTAGCCTCTGGTCTTCATACAGCACATTCTCAATTGCAACATGACCACAAGTTAACACAACTTTAAAGGAATATTGGCAGAGAGGTGTGGACAGGTTTAGAAAAGGGCTTCTTGAGTTAGGCTGCAGGCAGCTAAGAGCACAGCTGCCCGGGTTGGGGAGATGAAAGTTGGGGTTGCAGAAGAGACCAAAATTGAGCTCTCAGAGGATTGGAAGTTTGGAAGAGGTTAGAGAGATAGGGAGCAAGTGAGGTCATGGAGGAATCTGAAAGCAAGGCTGCCTTTAGGGCCTAACTACTGCCATCTGTCCCATGACGGAGTTTTGTTAGTGTCCAACGTGGATCACTCGTTCAGTAACCTAGCCAAATTGGAACTATTGGACGAACAAAGTGGAGAGCTAGGTGAACACAGCAGGCCGAGCAGCATCGGAGGAGCAGGAAAGCTGATGTTTCAGGCAGAGACCCTTCAGAAGTTTCTGAAGAAGGGTCTCTGACCAAAATGTCAGCTTTCCTGCTCGTCCGATGCTGCTTGGCCTGCTGTATTCATCCAGCTCTACACCTTGTTACCTCAGATTCTCCAGCATCTGCAGTTCCTACTATCTCTGGAACTATTGGACTGGCTAATTGTTTGATTAACTGGACGTTTTGCAAGGTACAGAGAGCAGCAGATACATAGGAACAACACCACCACTTACAAGTTCCCACTCACCATTCTGACTTAGAAATATTTTGCTGTTCTTTTGGCGTCACTGGGTCAAATCCTGGAACTCTCCCTAATGGTGTTGTGGGTCTACCTACACCAAATATGGTTGAAGAAGGTAGCTTATCGCCACCTTCTCAAGGGCAGTTAGAGGCTTACGAAAAATGCTGGCCCAGCTCATGGCATCCACATCTCATGAAAAGAAATTTTTTTCAACTATGATAACCATTATGTTTTGACCTCAGTGGCTTGAAGGTGTTTAAAGCATGTAGTTGACATTTAATTGCCCTCTGGGCAATTAGCGATGAACAATAAATGCTAACTAGGTGGTGACACTCAAATTTTGTTAACAAATCAAATAAAACTTGTTAGGTTAGATTTAGAACTAGGTGCCTGGGTTTGAAATCAGCATTGAAGCTTGGCCATCCTTACATTGGAAACCACATATCCCTCAGAAACATGATTATTTTCAAATATCAAAACACCCAAAACGACAAACTAAATAACCAGGTCTTATATATGTTTTCAATTGTCAGTTGATGAATAGATTTTACTCAAGACATGGTGTACTGACACTCCCTTAGTGCAGTTCTTGCTCAGTAATGACTCTGATGGTGCAGTATTTGCTCAGTACTAACCCTGTGACAGGGTAGCACTTCCTCAGTACTGACCCTCTGATACTGCAGCACTCCCTCAGTAATAACAGTTCAACAATGTGGCGTTCCTTAAATATTGACCCTCCAACAGGGCAGAGCTCCATCAGTTCTGAACCTCCTACAATGTGGCATTCCCTCAGCATTCACCTACTGACAGTAAGACGCACCCTCAGTACTGACCCACTGACAATATGGTGCTCTCTCAGTGTTGCATGAAAAAGACTAGATTATAGGCTCAAGTTAGTAAAATTCAGCTCAGTGAAGCCACTCTGAAATCCTGAGCAGACTCTGCTGGGGTGAAAAGATGATTTTCATTCAGAATTGACTGAGAGAGTCAAAGCAATTGGCAGTTTGCAAGTTATTTCCACATCTCTCTCTATTTCTCCCACATGCTCCTCCCATATGTGGCTTTCCTCTGGCAGTTTGTTAAGTGTAAGTTGTTCACATACAATGTGTAAGAGATTCTAACACAGAGCAAGATCGTGATACCGTCACCTGCTGTTCACATATCAATGTTATTTGTAGAGGTCACTGCAGGGAGCAATGCTGGCTTTCACCCTCTTTAAATGCAAAGACCCACGTTTAAATCAGCCTTGATCTGGCATTGCAAGATCTCTTTTATTGTGCAACACAGAATAGACATTGAACCAGGGTCAAAATCTCCTTTTGAGATTCTCTCAAGGGATACCTGTTCATGCTTGCGGGCTTTTAGGGGCTCTCTTTCGACTTATAATGGTTCTGTAGGTTTTCAGATGAGACATATTCTTGCCCTTTAATTTACTTGATACATGGTGCCATCACATACCAATAGTACTGCCTTAATTAAGATTGGTAAATGAGCTCACACAGAAGCAGAATTAGATGAACTTGTCAGTGCCCTAAGACCACAACATATAAGGAAAGCATTAATTTCATGGATACCAGAATAGTTAAGTTGGCACAAGACATCAGATGTAAGTTAGCAAGAAAAGATTTTTTTTCCCCAAAATGATGACACACATTTCAACATGAAAAGCCCATCACCTTAAACATATCTTCCAATGACTGGTAAAGTCACAGTTAATGCTTCTGCATCATATATTCCCAAAGGTAGAATATTATAGCCAGGCAGTTTTTACCCTTTTTACTGCTCAAATGTCAATTACTCATTAAATCTAACAATTGCAGTGGAATCCATAACATTTTTTCCAAGTATTGTAGTTCTGAGGCTTACACAACCTAACACAGAACTTCAAATAGACTCCTTACCATCATGCCCCCAACTCCCCTTCCCCTTACCTTATCCTAGAAACTAGAACATCTGGCCTCAGACAGATGTGGAGCCTGATTCTGGCCTTGGCTAAAGCCCTATTCCACACCCCTCACTCCAGTAAAAGGTTCCATTGGTCAGCCCCTGTTATCATTTACTCATCTAATTGTTCGCTGCTCCCCCATTCACAGCAAGGCCTGGCCTGTGATTGGAGGAGTTACTCTATGCTATTTTCCTCCTTTCAACTTATAATAGGTGACCTTTCTCAAACTGGTCAACTCTACCAGTGAATTTACCAGGTCACTTGGGAATGTTTGGGAGTGGATTTACCTATTTCTGCTGTGTATTTCAGTGTCGCTTTGAACCCTAAATCCTTGTCATTCTTGTTACAACCAATGTGTTCAATATTGTTAAGTTTTCAAACTGCACCGACCATTTTGGGTAGAATGGATATGATCATGTGAACTACTCTGAACTCTTCTTGACAACAGGCTGGAAAAAAGATCTAAAGTGAGACTTAGGCTGTTATACTGAGAAGATAGTAAGGGGTAATTACACTTATGTATAGCAGCAGCAATCTCTAAATTTGCAATGGGGAGGCTCAGAGTTTCCCAAATTCCCAAAAAGGAACTGAGAAGTTATGTTGTAAAATGTCCATTTACTTTTAAGATAAAAGATAATTGATGCCAAGAATAGCTAACTTGCATTCCCACCTGAATATAGGCTCACGTGTCCGACAGGAAAGAGAGCAGAGGAAGGTACTCTTGACATCACAGACTTCTTGAAATAGCAAGAAACATGACAGATAGTGAACAGCAAGGGAGACAGTCTCTGGACAAGCTGATGTCATATAGCCATTAAAGGGTGCCAGGTGATTCGACCTGGTACGACTAGAAGGGAGAATCATCAGAACAACCTTTACTACGATCGGGAGATTTTACGGAACTCGGAAACTGAGGAAAGCACTCATAGTTGGTCACTTAAAGCATGGCAGAATGGGGACATGGAAACCTGCTGAAAGTTGACAGTATTGTGAACTGCTTGCCTTAACGATTGAAATTCATTGCCAGATAAATTGTATAGGAAATGTACAAGTCAAAGGTTTCTATCAGAAGTTTAGAGTATAGGCAATGTAAAGTCACAGTGGTGCCACTGGACCATAGGGCATCGCTCTTAATAGAGGGAGATGATTGGTGATGGTTTAACTTGAGTGCCACCACAATCCGGCAAGAGGAAGAGGTTAAGAAGGAAAACCCTCTACGGTAACCCCTGTTGCTGTGAGAATTGAACCCATACTTTTGGTTTCATTTTGCATTGCAAACCAGCCATCCAGCCCACTGAGCTAAAGGAAGAAACTGCCGACAAAATGAAAACAGGCTTTAGTCAATGATAATCATTTGTTACTGGAAAATCATTCAGCTTACAACTGCTTTTTTCTCATCAAAAATGATTGATCTTCATGGAGATTGTGACATTCAGTGTGCCTCAGTCCTGAATGCCACCCCATGCCAGCTCAGTTACTGGGGAAGACTTGGCAGTTAAATAAAGTAAACAGAAAACTTGAACAAAATCTTGAACATTGTGCACTTTCCTTTGGACCCAAGTCTTAGAGTTATTAATAGTAGCAGTATCATAATCCAAACTCAATTAACAATGGATTACCGTGCTTAAATTCAGGAAGGGTGAAAGCTATTACCTGCCTTAGGCTACTGATTTTCCATAATCTGTCAATTCAAATAAGCGCCGAAGAATGTGTTAGGACGTTACCAAATACCAGTTGGCACAGTGCCAACTACATTCAAAGCTGTGACACAAAAGCACAAACCCAAACTCAGTACTTGCTGAACAACTTCCACCAGCTCTTTGGAAGCCTGGCACCCCAATAACTTAGAAACTAGGCAACTACCTGGGAGTGAGTGGGAGAAGTTGGCAGCAGGAGAGGTGATGGGGTGACAATTTCAAAGAAAAAAACATGCATTTTTGGCAAGAAGTCAATGTCATGTGGAGGTCCCGATGATTCAGACAAGGACTATGTTTGCTTTGAGATGAGTTACAGAATAATTATTGCAGACCCCCCCAAGGGATGTTGGGTAGTGTTGCAGAAGAGGACCACTTGGCCCAGTGTGCTCTGTGCCAGCCCTTTCAAAGAGCTATCCAATTAATCCCATTGCAGGGTGCTTAAGCTATTCTTCCGAGTTCTATGTTGGAAGTGGCAACTTGAGTGAGAGGATATATTCCTCCCCATTATATAGAACCCCACACCCACATCACCACCACCACCTACCCCAGCTGCTGAGTCCTTTTCCTGAGCGAGTTGAGATGTGGTTCGCCCAATTGCCTCGGTTGGTGTAGTGGCAGGAGACTGGCTTTGCTGCACCAGATCGGGCAGATTGGTGTGGCTGGCAAAGCCGTTACTGTCAACATGGCCAGTCCACTTTTTGTCACCAGAATTCTGCAGAGACACAGAGAGACAGATAGATAGATAGATGGATAGATAGACAGGACAGATGGATAGACAGACACAGACAGGTGAAGCACAAACTGCTGGCTACTGATACCCAAAACTGCCAGCCTAATAAAAGGTATCATCCACCCCCAACCATATCCCTATCCCAAATCCAGCAAAGCAAGGGAAGATGGAAGTGAGGAAAACATGTAACAGGCTGGGACAATACCAAGGCTGTCAACTTCACCAGATGAAAGAGAGAAAGACTGCACTTACATAAGTGGCTTTTACAGACACAGTAAGTCCAAGAGAGCTTTACAGCCAATGAGTTTTCTTTTGCATGTGTGGCAACCATTGTAATATAGACAATGCAGTAGTCACTTTTACAGAGCCTACTCTCACAGACAGAAATCTGATAATGATGACATAATCCATTTTTTACGATATCTGTTGGAAGGATAAATAATGGCCTGGACACCAGGGGATAATTTCCCCTGCTGTTCTTCAAAATAATGATTGTGGAACCATTTGGGCCCACTTTGAGATAACAGACAGCATCCTGATTAGACACTTCATTTGAAAGACAGTACTCCTAACAGTGTAATGCTCCCCCTGACTATGTAGTGCTTTCCCAGTGCTGAGCCAGGAGAATCAGCCTAGATGTTTGTGCTAAGGAATGAGGTTTGAACCAAAACTTTTCTGATTCAAAGGCAATTGATCTGCAACTGGCCCCTTAAAGCCTGGAGGCTTCATCACATGACCATTTGCACTCACCACTGGTCATTCACCATGTTTACTTTAGCCAACTGGCTTGCTCTCAACTGTCAGGGAAACAACATTCAGAACACTAACATCGTTTGCGAGTTTTGAGAAGATTTGTAGCTCAGGTTGAGGTTCTGGATGTGAGTTTGCTCGCTGAGCTGGAAGGTTAGTTTTCAGACGTTTCGTCACCATTCTAGGTAACATCATCAGTGAGCCTCCGATGAAGCGCTGGTGTTATGTCCCGCTTTCTATTTATCTGTTTAGGTTTCCTTGGGTTGGTGATGTCATTAATGACATCACCAACCCAAGGAAACCTAAACAGATAAATAGAAAGCGGGACATAACACCAGCGCTTCATCGGAGGCTCACTGATGATGTTACCTAGAATGGTGACGAAACGTCTGAAAACTAACCTTCCAGCTCAGCGAGCAAACTCACATCCAGAACCAACATTGTTTCTTTAGTTGTCCCTGTGTTTTTTTTTTCATTTATCTTCCAATTCCTGGAGAACTGTCCCAAGACAACACAGAGATCAATTTTGTACATGGCTTTTATTTGCAAACAGAGTTGAATGGATCAGGTGATGTAACTCCAAAGCCAACTGGATAGCTGAGAACATCGGTCTACTTCCTGCAAAGAAGTGTCAACTCCAAAGTGACTTGGCAGATGCCAAAAAGTAAATAATTAAATGGCTTGATAGCATCACTAATGTTGGATTATTTCAGTTTAGCAATTGGAAGTAAGGACAGGAGTTTAAAGAAACCAAAAGTGGGAATGGTCCATATTTTGGGCAGATCTTCTTTTCCCAGAAGGTAGTGATGCCTCAGGAAAGTGCTAGCAGATGATGTGTTGGGTGCTGACTCTCTCCAGGAGGGGTCCAGAACAGCTCCTGACCTGGATAGAGATCACATGATTAAAAATGCAAGTTGTCTTTAGAGAAAACATGGTATCTTCTTGATTACCTCAGCAGGTTTCGATCACTTGCCGAGGTGAGGCGAGGGGATTGGGAATATGGTGGTGGTGAGAGGACAAACCTCTGCAACACTTTTCCATCATTGGTTGCACATTTATCATTACTTCTGTTGTCTCTCCAAGGAGATTATGTGACTGCATAGGGAGGGATTTTGGCTTGAGTTTGGAAGTGTTTAGTTCCATTGTTCTTGTTGCCATGTTGTGATACAGTGTCAATGGACCAATGGTCTTTTCTTATCCATAAAGATTGAATGATGATAAAATAGCATCTTCTAATTGAGCCAAATTCCAGGTGCAGGCACAGCACAACTAAAGGTTAGGGGAAGGGAGAGGTCCAAGCACTGGATTTTGCCCTCTGAATCATTTGGGATCAAAGGTCACAAAGCTGACATCAGAAATAGTCACTTGGCAGCAATTTTCGACAAACAAACTGACAATTAGAGTCTGGGCTTACTATCCAATTGAGGATGATGGGTGAGCTCTGGATCTCAAGATAACCTTCAAACATGGAAGAAGCAACATTATACATTCCCAAGGAATAAAGGGAGACAGGATGTAAATGATGAGGTGCCCCCTCTGCAACTTTGTTAACTTACCCAGAAGCCAGCCTACCCAAAAAGAGAGATGTGTCCTCAGGGTGCAGATACAACCTGGAATGTGGGTTGGCCCTCAAGCCTACTTTCAAAACTGCTCACTCACACCCACACCAAACCTCCTCAATCACCTCCAAGCCAAGCATCATCCAGACTTGTTGCTCCTTCAGTGTCACTGACTCAAAATCCTTGAACTCCCTTTCTAACAGCAGCAGTTTAACAAGGCAGTTCACCACCCCTCCTTCCAGGGCAATTAGGGATGCAGAATTAATTTCAGCCTGACAGCTACTGTCCATACCAAGAATGGATAATTAAGAACCTTCCCACTTTTGAAGCTTATTGACAAATTCCAGCAGAGTCAACATACTACGTTGGTCAAGAAAGACCTACGATAAAGTTCTTTTAATGCAGAGCAGGGAAGCAGGGAAAAATGGGAGGAGCAAAATTGAAGGAGAAATTGATTAAAGTCACGTTGCCCAATGATGGACATGTTACCTGACAGTTTTAGTGGCAGGTATCAAGGCTAGGCTTTTCTATGGGTATGATGATCAATTAAGATGAAGAATGTTGGACAGTTTTACACCATGAATCTAGTTATGTTTACATGCCTTGTTTCTTTGCCATACCCCGACTTTTTACTACCAGCCATTAAGGCACAACATTGGGCAGTTTGAGAGAGTCCAGATCTATGGAATGGAGCCAGCATTGGATTGGAGAGGCATACACTTAGCCTTTCACCCTCAACATCTGAAAGGAAAAGAGCTTTCTTCCATCATGAATCTGAAGACTTGATTGAGGAGTTCAAAATTACAAATGGTTTGACAGAATAAATGGAGAGAAACTACCCAGTGGCAGTAGAGTCAGTCACCTGAAGACACAGATTATAAACTAAGTAGCAAGCAAACCTGAAGGCAGGTGAGGAGAATAGTTTTACATAACTTGGCAAGTTGTTATCTGAAATGCGCTGCTAGATAGGTCTAGATGGAAGCAAAATCTATAGGAATTTTCATAAGAGCTTTGGACAAATACAATGCAAGTTTTGCAGGGCTGTAGGGAAAGGAAAGAGGAGCGGGATTAACTTGACAGTTGCATAAGATAGCTGGCACAGGCACGAATAGCTTCTTTCCTTCATTGTGTACCTTATGAATCCTTGGTTAGTACTCTACATTCCTGAGCTAATGAAAGGTTGCAACTTACATTATTACATTTCAAACCCAAAATAACATCAGAGAAGTTCGCAGTGAAGACACCCTATAACAGTTAGTAGGTTCAAAGCAGTGAATAAATTGAATCACCCTGGGAGTTCCACCTCTGCTCCACCATAATCTGGCCAGTAAGATCATCTTTTGCCTGTTGCAAAAAATGTTAGAGCCTCCTGTCCAAATGGCTTTTTCCTGGATAGAATGACAACAGTGCTGCTGCCAGCTGCCATTGAGAATGGATATGTGCAATGTATTGCAACAGCTTTTCCCTTTGTCTTTTCTTCTCATCTCTTCCATTATTTATATTTTTACTTACTCCACCTGTTTCTTTCTTATGTTCAATGTCCTTCTATTCATCCCCTTCCCATTGATCCTCAGTCCTCTCAGCGACGCCATAACCTGCAGATGATCTTCGCTATCGACAACATTTCCGTGCGCAACTTGCTCAGTTTAATTTCTCTTTAAATTATTCAGATGAATACATGAAAGCTGGGTCTGTTCCTTCTGAAGGTGGAACGACAAAGTCAGATGTTTTAGTTATCTTTTTGCATGACCCCTGCACGTACCTCTCGGATAATCAGGGTTCCGTCTCCTGAAGCATTGTTGTAAAGATCGGATGGCAAAGCTCCCTCTTGCATGCCCACCAGGCCGTAGCTCTCATTGTACTGCTCACTGTTAGCTGGTGTAGAGGATGGCCTGCAAGACAAGGGCCCAGACTCAGAAGTGTGCAGTTTATTTGCAAAATATTCAGGAGCAGTGGAACTCAAATTCCATCGGTGATAGAAAAAAAGAGGGAATGAGAAAGGAAAGAAGACAGAAAGGGAGGCAGCGCGACATAGGAAGGGAGAGAAAAAAGGGAGTAAGAAATGAAAAGGGCAGATGGGATAGAGAAAGAATAAAAATCAAAAGACAAGAGAAAGGCTTGAATTTCAACAGCACCTTTCCAAATGTTTCCAAGCAGTTTACAGTGGCTCGGATACTTCTGAGGTATTGTTGGAACCATAATAATCAATGTGTGCACAGCAAGATTCTATAAACAGCTTTGTTAAACATGTCTAGATTTTTGTGATATGTATGGGAGATAAATACTGAGCAGAACCCAGGTTTGTCTCTCTAACAGTGCCAATGGGATCTTTCAAATCTACCCGCAGGGACAAACTGGGTCTTGAGACTCATAAAACACAGTTCAGCACTACGCGTGGATTTAATTCCACAGGTCTCTGCAGTGGAATTAGAATCGACCATGTTCTGACTCAGCACTAACAGCTGTCCCCGCAGAGCCACAGCTGTCTCTTGCTATTACCGACACAATTTTGAAGCTTTAATACAATTTATACAATCATGAGCTTTGCTCATAAACCACTAGCCAACACGTTAACAAACAAAAAACATGCTCACAAACATAATGTGCTGTTAACATGTTGAGTTGAACCACTGGTAGTGGCAGGCAAATTCACTGAACGGGGACCATGAGAGCTGCGGTAAGATTTTAATCAAATCACAGGAAGATTGCAATCATGCTGGAGATGGTCTGAGGAGATTTACAAGGTTGTTGACAGAAATGGAGAATTTTCGTAAGGAGGAATGTTTGAATGTTTCTTTGAAATACAAGAGGCTGAGGGGATATTTTACTGAGGTGTATAAAATTCTGGAGGGTCCAGATGCAGTGAGCAGGAAGGACTAATTTCTGAGTAGAGAAATCAATACAAGGGGAAAACATTTTACTGTAAGTTGCAGTAGGTTGGGTCAGGTTGAGGAGAATTTCTTTCACCCAGAAAGTCACAGTTTGGAAAGGTGGTAGTGATAGAAACCCACTTCACACAATTAAACAAGATCTGGATATGCCCTCAGGCTGCAGTAACCTGCTGACCCCTTAGAACAAGGGCTAGAATTAAGATTGGGAAGGACATTTCTTTTTAGCAGAGAAAAAAATAGGCCAAATGGTGTCCTTCTGTGCTACAGATTTTTGACGCTCCTATCCCAGGTTCAATCCTTCGTCTCACACATGCAATCACTTCGTAGGGATCACATGTTCCACTTTAGCCAATTATTATCTTTTTGAGGCCTTCCTTGCTGCTCCAAGCCTCAGAATTAATTGTGCTGCACTTCCCAACAACTTTTAAAAAGATCCTTGATTATCTGGTCGAGTTCCCAACCCTAATTGCTCTTGAGGAAATGGTGTTGAGTTGCCTTCATGACAGGTGAGTGACTTGCAAGGCCATTTCAGCGAAGAGTCAATCACCCTGCTGACAGCTTACATTCACATATAGGCCCAGGCTCGGTAGGGATCACAAATTCCTTTCCCTGAGGGACATTACTGAACTAGATTTTATTTTAAGGACAAAACATAATTTCATCATTACCATTGCTGAGATTAGTTTCTCATTCCATGCTTATTTACTTAAGTGAATGGCTGTATGTTCTGTGTGGAGTAACTGGTATTTAAGACTTTCCTTACATTATCCTTGGAATGTCACTGACTGGTACTGTCCCATCCTGTGCCTCATTTTCTGCATCTTCCTCCTCCTCCTCCTCCTCTTCCTCTTCCTCACTGCTTTCCGATTCTTCACTGGACGACGAATAGTCGGTGACTTTGATTGGCGGCCGCGATGACTCTTCATTGCGAAGCTCCCGCAGTTCTTTGGCCAAAGCTGTCAAGTCCTAAGAAAATAAGTAACAAAAATACAGTCGAAATAAACTTGCCAAAAGCTGAGAAATAAAGATGCAGTCAGTATTCACAAGAAACAAAATGCAGCAAAGCTTTGGCATTCAAAAATGGAGAGGTTTTTGCCACTCAAAGGCTTTTCTTCAGAACAGGCTCAAAGCAAGACATCAGGGAGTGAGCTTGAATAGGTCATTAGGACTAAGGAAATGTTCTGTGTCAAAGTTGTTAGAAAGCAGCGAGTTTCCTTCAAGACTTTCTCAAAAGTTTGTCCAATTTCCAAGACTAACTAATGTTTTAGTTAGTTTTGTTTTGGTAATATTTCCAGGGGTGCATTATGGTCTGTCAATGGTGTCCTGTTATCTTGAACAGAATGTAAATGGGAAGATACAATAACATGGGGTTACGAACGATGAAGGAAGTCAGTCAGCATTATCTTAGGGAATAAAAGGAATGTTAATGATCATGATAGCTATTTGGGCCAGCCAATTACCCACATGAGGTTTGGAAGGGACATGACAGAAGAGACAGAGGACATGAGGGCAACGCAGAGTAGGCATTGTACTTGAAATCTATATAAAATTCCAGGTCTTGCAACTTCAGTGGGGTCAAAACTTAATAAGTGGATGGCCCCTCGCACACAACCTCTTTTGGTTAACCAGTTACTCATAAGACATATTTTCCTTTCCTTTCCATGACAGCTTTGGTACTGATGGAACTCGGTACTCTCTCAATTCAAGGAAGTCCACACCAGAAACAGCAATCACAACCAAAAATAGGAAAATTGCTTCTGAATGGCTTGAAAGATGTTATGGCTGTGGTACTTGTTTGCTCTATTTCCCAAGAATCCCAGGAAACCAAGCTGCCACCAGTACAAACACCTAGATTATATTCAGAGCTGCAACCTTTTGATATAAAGTAGAAGGTGCACCAAGAATCGACATGGCCCAAACCTCTGCACCTAACACCCAGCAAACATCTCCTCCTGTTCTTTTCTAAGGTTGACTCCATGTGATGTTAAGGAGATTCTACAAAGTTATTGACCACCAGCAAGATGTGGTTCCTCAGGGGCTGACATCCACTGTCTTATTCAAGGAGTCAATTGGAACATGTGTGAGGACCAAAACAATGAGCATCAGCAAGGTATTTAACTACATTGGGCATCCTGCACCCAGCAATATGTGTACCTTTGGAGAGGAGAACAACAGGCTTACAAAGTAAGAGAATATGGCCCCATTACAGGGCAGCTAATTTGCATAATTATACTCAGTGGCACAGTGTCCATACATAGAAAAACAGTATTAGATGGGGGAAAACATAGTAAAAAGGCAAAGCTAATCACTCTTCACTTAAATGCATGTAGTATTTAAAACAAAATTAATAAATTAGTGGCAGAATTACAGGTTAATGGATGTGATCTTACAAACATTATGTAGACATGGTTACAAGGAGATCAAAGCCAGGAAGTAAATATTCAGGGCTATGTGAATTTTTGAAAAGACAGGCATGAAAGAAAGGAAGTACTGAAAGCCTGGATACAATGAAAGATATTTTCACCAGTAGGAGAGACCAGATCCAAGGGCACATCCTCAGAGTGAAGGGAACAACTCTTTAGAACTGAAATGAGGAAAAATTTCTTCAGCCAAAGGGTGGTTAATCTGTGGAGCTCATTGCCACAAAAGGTTGTAGAGGCCAAGTCATTGTGAAGGGAAGGATATATATATATATAAAAAAGCATGCAACTGTAGACCTCTTTGCTTAACATCTGTTCTTGAAAATGTTAGAATCTATCATAAAGAATATTACAATAGAGCTTTTAGAAGTAAATAATCAGGTCAAGTAGAATCAGCATTACTTCATGAAGGGGAAATCATTGCCTGACAAATTTACTTGAATTCGTTGAGGAGATAATAAGTGAGATAGATAAAGGGGAACCAGCAGATGTATTACATTTTGGATTTTCAGAAGACATTTGATAAGTTAACGCACATTAGGCTATATGATAAGATAACAGCTCATGGAGGTAAAATATCAGCATTAATGGATTGGCTAACTAACAGAAGACAGAGAGTTAGGGGCATTTTCAGGACAGCGACCTGTAACTAATGGGCTGGCTCAGGGATCAATGTTGTGATGATAATTATGTACAATAATGTCAATAACTTGGATTAGGAAAGTGAGTGTATTGTAGGAAAGTTTACAGGTAACACAAAGGTGGACAGGAAGGTAATTTCTAAGAATAACAGAAAGAGTCTACAGAAGTATACAGATAGATTAAACCAGTGGTCAAAATAACTTGGCAGACAGAATATAATGTGAGAAAATTTGAGATTATGTGGTATGGAAGAAAGAATGGAGGAGGTAAATATGACATAAATGGAGAAAGACCGCAGAAAGCTGCTGTACAATGTGATTTGCAAGTTCTTGTCTGTGCAGCACAAAAAGCTAATATAACTCTTCAAGTTAACTGCGAAGTTAAATGGAGAGTTGGCCTTTATTTCAAACATAACAAGAGTACAAAAATAGAGAGGTCTTGCTAAAACTAAACAAGACACTGGTTAGGCAACACCTGCAATACCATGAACAGTTTTGGTTCCCATATCTAATTACAGATACAGTAGCATTGGTGCAGTTTAGACAAGGTTCACAAAGCTGATCCCAGATATGGAGGGGTTGTCTTGTGAGGAATGGTTGAGTAGATTGGGCTTGTGGTCACTGGAATTTAGAACAAGACGACCTTATTAAAACATCCAAAATTCTTAGAGGGGTTGACAGGGTAGATGCAGGAAGGTTGTTTCCCTTTGTAGAATGTCTAGGGCCAGAAGGCACAATCTTGGAGTAATGCATACGCGTAAGGTCCATTTAAAACAGAGATGAGGAGGAATTTCTCCCAGAGGGTAGTGTATCACTGGAATTTTTTGCTGTTGTGTGTTATAGAGGCTAGGACATTAAGTAACTTCAAAACTAAGACGGAGGCTAAGAAATGTGCATCAAGCAACTCACCTCTTGGCTCTACAAAGCCACCATCTACAAGGCACAAGTCAGGATTGTGATAGAATATTCCTCACTTTCCTGTATCAGTGCAGCTCCAATAACACTCAAGAAACTTGACAGAATCCAGGACAAAGCAATCTGCTTGATTAGCACCATATCCATCCCTTTACTACTGACATCCAGTAGCAGCAGTGTGTACCATGTACAAGATGCACTGCAGGAATTCACCAACGCTCCTTAGACAGTTACTTCCAAATCCATGGCCACTTTCACCTTGATGGGCAAGGGAAGCAGACACATAGGAATATCACCAATTACAAATTCATCTCCAAGCCGTTCATCATCCTAACTTGGAAATATATTGCCACTCATTACTGTAGTTTGGTCAAAATCCTTGAATTCCTTTCCAAATGGCATTGTGGATCTAACATGGACTGCAGCAGTTCTATAAAGTAGGTCAACACTGCCTCCTCAAGGACAACTAGGGATGGGCAATAAATACTAGACCAGACAGTGATACCTACATCCAATGTTTGAATTATAGATGTTTCATTCTAGCTAAACAATATTGTGTAAGAAGGCAGTAGGATTCACAAAAAAGGAAAGGTACTTGAATTGTTTTTCACAATAATCCTGTCTATTCTGATTAATTTCTACTCATCCAACCAGGTTAGAGGTTGGAACGTCTCTGGGTGAGGGATAGTCAAATTGTGTTAACTCTTGAGACAAGTTTAGCAATGGGGTAATTTTTCCCGCAGCCATTTTCTGGTCCAGTACAGAGGAAAAATCTTTTCACTAAATAATAGTCAAAGCTTTCTTTGCCCTCTTAGGTCACATACACTGATTGAGTAATGAAGGCATACGTCCTCATATGCCAATGAAGATTGATTCCTTGACCAACATCACTAAAAGAGATCATTTTGTCACTTTCACATCGCTGTTTGTGATATCTTGCTGTGTGAAAATTATCTCCCACGCTACAAATACTGACAATGATTTAAGGGGTGCTTCATTGGCTGTGAGATATAGTTTAAAAGTCACTGCAGAAATATATATTTTAAAAAAAAATTAAATTTGCCAGCATTATTCAGACTTCATGTGGATACTCTGCTTATATATGTTACAATAACTGGTGAATAATTGGAATGAATTCACAACACTTCACTTAGAATGGGATCAAAAACCCACTGTGAATACTACTCAGATTGATATCATTCGCATAATTCTCATTCTCAGGCAGTAACTGCTGACCTCTTCCCTCACTGATGCTTTCAGAGTTCACTGCGGTTCAAGACGTCGCTCCTGTTTCTGGTAATGCAATAATATTCTTGCTAACATCTCTGTCCTGACTTGCTATAGTGTTCCAGTGAAGTTCAATGTAAGCTAGAGGGACAGCACTTCCTATTCCGCTACAACCTTCAGGCTCAACATTGAGTTACAAAACCTTAGTCCACAAACTCTGTATTCCACATTGATTGCCCCTTCCTCTCCCAAAGGCCCCCTGTCCTGATTGTGTCTTCAGTTTACATGGTTTGCTCTTTGTAGAATGTCTGTCTGCCATGATCACCCACCATTAACACCTACTATTTCTCTTTATTCTTTCACTATTACCATCCTTTGCATTTTGCTTTTGGGCACCGATCTCATCTGTTCCACTTGCTTCTCTTCCTGTATTTTTCTACAACATAAAATCCACCATTTTTCTAAAACCCTCATTTCCAAAAAAGAATAATGTTGGACTTAAGCCTTAATTTTGTTTCTCTCTCCACAGACGTTACCAAACCTGCTGAGTTTTTCCAGCACCTTGGTCTTTATTTCAATGTTCCCACTTCTCACACTCCACAAATTTGAACTGATTGAAATGTCTATTACTCATATCTGACCATCCATCAAGCTCTATCCAGTCAATTCATCTGTACTTGCTGATGGCTACTCGTACTTGGACCAGCAAGGCTTTCATTTTAAGATTTACATTCTTCGTTCAAATCACTTCCTGATCTTGTAATTTTCTCCCTTGACATCTTTCTTGAGTTCAACTTTTCCCTAAGATCCCTGTATTTCTCAGATTCCAGCCTTTTCAACATCCCCAGTGTTCACTGTTTGATAACCATGCCTTGCAACAGAAGCCTGGATCTTTAACTCTGTATTCCCTCCCTAAACTTCTTCATCTCTCCACCTCTATCCTGCTTGACATGTTCTCTAAAAATGACCTTTTTAACCAAGGTTTCACCCATCCTAATTTCCCCTGATGTGGTTTACTATCATATTATATTTGATAATGCCCTTGTGAAGAACGTTAGGATGTTTTGCTACCTTAAAGTTGCTAGAAAGGCAAATAATTGTTGTTCTAGGAGTCCCAGACTAACACGCATGAATTGAAATCCTGTTTTATTTTGTTGGTCTGATTTATTTCAAAGTCAGTTTGAAAGCCTTCAGCATGGTCCCAAAGAGTTTCAAACTCAAGCCACTTTGCAAAGCTTGGTACAAAGGCACAGCAAAGGTGAGTTGGTAGTCTTTCACATTAAACGTCACAAATATAACTATGTCCAGCATGCACTGCCTTAATGCCAGTGCAAAGTCAACACATCACAAGGACAACTAGCCATCCACACGACACCAAACCCGAGGTACACTGAGGTGGCCTGAAGTGCAATTGGTCAACTGAGCAGGACCATTAAGTGTGTTCAGTCTTTGAACAATTGCATGAAAAGCAGGCAGTTGTTGGGGTGGATTTCATGCAGAGTTTCAGCAATACAAAAGCACCTGAAGCATCAAAGGATAAAGCACACATAGCCTGTTAGGTCAGAGTGGGCCATTGTGCCCCACACGCAATACATGCAGATGTTCAGAAGCTAGCATTTGCAAAGCGTTAGTCTTACCATTTCTCCCTACATTAGTGACCGAGGGGTCAGCATGGGGAGAGGGTTCAGGGAGAAAGAAAAAAAATAACTACCACACAACTTGGCAAAAGAAAACCAAAAGAAACTTAGAGAGGGTTATTCTGTGAATTTCAGTTATCCTTCGATTATTCATCAATGGTCCAGGCCAGCATAGATGAATAGTGTGGAACTCAGTAGAGAATAACTAGAAAATATGTAAATGATTATAGTTTTGGCCAACAATCCGGGCCATTTCAAACATTGAGCGAAAGGATTATAGAGTATTGAAGGTGCTTAATTGTTACATTCTGCAAATCACAGCCTGAAGAGGCAACGATGACAGATTTAATAATAACTTTCAAGAAATAATCATACTATATATTTCAACAGGAAAAAAAAATGCAAGGATATGAGGAAACAAAATTGAGAGTGGAAGTAATTAGATAGGCCTTCCAAACAGCCAGCACGTGCATGATGGGGCAAATGACCTTATTCTGTGCTGTACATTCTAAAAACTAATCTTTTGATGGTAATTCTTGAGATTTTTTGTGAGATTGCTGAAAAATAAAGGTCCCAATCTGAAGATATTCGAAGGATCACAGAGTTTGATACAATGATGCTGTTGTGTTCTCTGTTCTTCACCCAGAAATCAACAGACTTTTTTCAAATTAAAAATAACTGCACTGTTTCTTCAAACTGCAAATACACAACAGGACACCTGGCTGTAATTAAAGAGTCTGCTTATGCAGAGCACAGCCCTGAAGTCAACTACCTGGTGTGCGCTCTCTCAATTGGGAGGGTCAAAGACATCTTTAATTTGACTGATAAATCCCAACCAGAATGCGAGATGATGGAACAAGTTTCCTCCATAACTCAACCTTGAGGACTGCAATGCCAAGGTTGATTTTTATGAAGCACATTTTTTTAAAATGATGTAACTATCCTTCACTTACTGTATTTTGCTGGAGAAGTCATCCTGCTGTAGTGGACATTGCTGTAGTTTTCTCTTGTGTGAATAAGTTTAGTTTCCTTTGTTGAATGATTAAGCTCAATTTGCTGTAAAACAGACTGCTGTCAATCCTGTTGGAAATTTCTCACCCACTCCAAATCATTGACCGATAGTGGTTTCAATTGACTGCCATGACTATCTCAGATGGAATTAGATTCAGGAGTTGAGTATATCTGGAAGTTTGACAGAGCAAGGACCGTGCTCATGATCAATGTAACTTGAAATTTCCATATTTGGGTACAGTCAAGCTCAGTCCTGTTTTAAGATAGCTATAACTTCAAACATTTTTTTTAAGAAAAAGCAGTACAAAGTTTCTTTATCCCATCTGACGATCTGAACCCTGCCAAAATACAGCCTCATCTTAAAACATGACTACGGGGGATCATAGAATCCGTGCAGTGTGGAAACAGGCCATTCGGCCCAACATATCCACCCTGCCCCTCCGAGGAGCATCCCACCCA
Organism: Stegostoma tigrinum; assembly: GCF_030684315.1. Classification (NCBI taxonomy): domain Eukaryota; kingdom Metazoa; phylum Chordata; class Chondrichthyes; order Orectolobiformes; family Stegostomatidae; genus Stegostoma; species Stegostoma tigrinum. Next base: position 57,103,016 of record NC_081367.1, read on the forward strand.
GATCCATTCCCCTACCCCTGACTTCCCCATGTCTAACCCAACTAACTTAAACATTCTTGGGCAATTTAGCATGGCCAATCCACCTACCCTGCACATCTTTGGACTGTGGAAGGAAACTGGAGCGCCCGGAGGAAACCCACCGGGGAGAATGTGCAAACTCCACACAGATAGTCACCTGAGGTGGAACTGAACCTGGGCCCCTGGCACTGAGAGGCAGCAGTGCTAACCACTGAGCCATCGTGCCATCCCGAAGATAACAATGTAAAGTGCCCGGAACTACCACAAATTAAGAATTGAAATGTCAATTTCAATGAAAATGAAGCCTAGCAATTGCTGAGTGACATCGTAATCATTGTCATTGACTGCATGACAAAACGGGATAACCTGGATGGTTATATGAGATTCTGAGGGATTGGAGGAAGTTAGTGGAGAGAGTAATTGTGCTGAACGGTTTGTTTTCTGGGGCATTACATGTTATGTCATAGGGCTTGTGTTGGGAGGAATTAAGACAGTTTAGTTCCTCTCAGTTATTTTTGAGTGACCATTGCTGGAAAGTGCTAATGGGTGGTGGCAGCTTTTGGAGGGTGGATGAGAATAGGATGTGCAGTTAGTTAATTAAACAAAAGGCAGCCAACTTAGCCTACTCAGATGTGGAATGCAGCCTTTTTGTGTGAATGGCAAGGTATCAATCTCTCCAAATAGTCTGCTACCACTTGAATCTTGCATATGTCAGAGGGCTACGACATCCAAGGAACACCCTCCTAACCTCACCCCCATTTGTCCTGATCCCACTGCCAAATTGAAATTTTAAAAGTTTGATCAGTATTTTGTTGGGAGAGAACTCCAGATTTCTATTCCACTTCATATAGAATTATATTATAGAAAAAATGCTACGGTGCAGGAAGAGGTTGTTTGGTCCAGTTCATGGAGCCTGTACCAACCTTTCAAACAGCATTCCACCCAGTCCCATCCCTATCACTGCATTAATCCCCAATAATCCACCTAACCCTCACATCAGGGAAATTTAACATGGTCAATCCAGTTTACCTGCACATCTTTGGACTGTGGGAGGACATTAGGGCACCCAAAGGAAACCATCACAGACATGGGGAGAATGTACAAACTCCACACAGTCACCTGAGGCAGGAATTGAACTGGGTCCCTAGTGCTGTGAGGCAGCAGTGCTAACCACTGAGCCACCGTGCTGGCCCAAAGAAGAATCTTGTGAAGAGGTCTTTCAAACATTGCACCCACCCACCACCCACTCATTACCACCCTCCTGATTGCCCGGGTTCTAATCTGATGTTTTGCATATTTATTGCAGACTCTTCCACAAGAGAAAATAGCTCTAATCCACACAATTAAATCCTTTAATCATCTAAAACATCTTAATTCAATCATCCATAATCTTCCAAAATCAGTAGAACACAAGCTTATGCAATGACTCTCTGCAGTCTGAGTTTCTAAATCCTGATATCATCCTTGAGACAATAACTGCTAATGATGATCTCGGATAAAATGTGCCAACTTCCTTTCCAAAGTTGCATTGTAGCTGCATAGCCCAAGAACTAAATTAAACACTGCAGCTAAATGCTGCAAAAAGCATCAAAATTTGGTCTGGGTTTACACTTAAATTCCTCTTCTTAAAATTAAAACATCAACAAATTCAGAGACCATGATGGTCCCGAGGATATATCCAGCTACTAATACCAAGCAACAGGAATCAAGGCAGGGAAGAATGCCCGGGAACACCATAGGACATTGGACTCACCTTACAAGGTTCCCATCCAGCAGCCTTGATGCAGGGAACTGTCATGCTCCTCCTCTGCACCCCACCACCACCCCACCCGGCCCCCACGAACAATCAAATTAACAGTGACAGCTCCACGTCTCTTGCAAACCTTTGTTACAGATTTATAAGATTCATAAAGAACCTTTGTAAAGAAGATTGCTCTCTTGCCATAAAAGAGTGTAAGACGTAGGGGCAGCAGTAGGCCATTTGGCCCATCAAGTCTGCTCCATCTTTAAGTGAAATCATAGTTAATCTGATAATTCTCAACTCCATTTTCCTGTCTTTTTCCGCATAACACTTGATTACCTTCTTGATTAATTAAAAAAGCTATCTATCTCAGCCTTGAATACACTTAATGATCCAGCCACTAAAGACCTCAATGGTAAAGAATTCCACTAAGCTGCTTGCATCTGAGAGGAAAAGTTTCTCTATATCTCTGTTTTAAATAGATGAGGCTTTACTCTGAGTTTACACCCACTGGTCCTAGACTCTCCCACACAGAGAAACTCCCCTTCCACGTTGACTCTGTCAAGCCTGTGAAGAATGTTTTGTGTTTCAATCAGGTCTCCTCTCATTCTTCAAATCGCTAATGAGCACAGGCCCAACCCATTCAACCTCTCCTCATAAGACAACCCCTCCGCACTCAGTGTACCTTTTCTGGACTGACTCAAATGCAAGGTATCTTTCCTTAGATAAGGGGGCAAAAACTGTTCACAGTTTCAGCTGTCATCTGACTAATACCTTATATAGATTTATTAAAACCTCCCAAGCTTTTATGCTTCATCATCTTTGAAATAAAGGCCAACAGTCTATTTGCCTTCCTTATTACCTGCTAAACTTGGATCCTAGTCAAACACAAAGCAAAATATATTACACTGTTCCTAATATAACACATTCCAGTTTGTGCCGTGCACATTCTAATCTGTACACACAATTCACCAGTATCTATAAATGATCAATTCAGTCCACGTAACTCAACCCCACACCAACCAGTAAGGTGGGTACAGAACTGTCTTGGTCAGTGGGGTAAGTGTGTATTTCTGACTGAAGTTCTGCGATCAGTCGTCTTCTGCTTTCATGATGCTAATTTCACATACAGTTTAGTCAGTTCTGTTGAAATGAAAAGATTACTGCCCCAACCTGACAGCTCCTTCTCAAAACCTGACAATTGTCCTCATATTCACATGTGGAATTTTGGATTTGCCAAGCTTCCAGAGTAAGTCTAGAACCTTCAGGGTTAATCTTCAAGGTACTACTCATATAAGTGTGAGGCTTTGACAGCCTTTGGCAATCTTTATAATTTAACAGTTTTACTGAGGTTGAGGAGCAGGCATATTCAAGAGATCAATCACAGAAATCATTAAAGGCAGTGACGCAGATTCAGAGGGTGGTGCTCCAGTGATAATGTCACTGGATGAGTAATCTAGAAACCCAGGCTATTTTTCTGGGGACCTAAGGTGATGCTAGAATTTGAATTCAATTGAGAAATTTGCCTTAGAAAGCTGATTTTAGTAACGGTGATCATATAATCACTGCTGATTGTTGTTAAAAACACATCTGGTTCACTAATAGACTTTAGGGAAGGAAATTTACCATTCTTACCTGTCTGGTCTACATGTGACTCCAGACATGCAGTAATGTACAGAAGTGTTAAACAGTCTACCAGCCTCTCAATTCAAAGGCAATTTGAGATGGACAATGAATTTTGGCCTTGCCAGCCACATACACAAACTATTAAGGCATAAATTTTGAAAAATGCAATCCTGACAATTATTGACAGAGGCACAATATTGAAATGTAAGAAGATTACGTAAAACCTTTATACAGCCTGCTTAAACCACATGGAAGATTGTGAACGGTTCTGGTGTCTACATTATTAAGATGACATATAAGCATATTCAAACATACAAATTAGGAACAGCAGAGGGCCACTTAGCTCCTTGAGGCTGCTCCTAAGATGATGGTCATTCTGATATGGCGCGGCTGAAGGCACAGAAAAAGATGAACACAGATGTTAACAAAGAGGTTGGACCTAACAGGAAAGATTGAACAGACAGTGAATCATTTCTTGACAGAAAGAGGGTTGCACCAGATTGAGGTTTTAAGATACATTTTTAAAAGACTAGCTGATCTCTCTCCTGATATTTTTTAAATTAAATCACTGGATGGGGCTATCTCTGGCCAGGCCAGTTTTTACTGCCTATCCCAGAGGCAGTTAAAAGTCAACCACTTTGCTGAGGATCTGGAATAAGGAAGGCAGTTTCTTTCCCTAAAGAATATTGGTGAACCAAAGGGGTTTTTCTGACAATTCATAATGGATTTATAATCATCATTAGATCCTTAATTCCATAATGTTTTTAAAAAACTGAATTCTAATTCTACCATCTGCCATGGCAAGAATCAAAGCTGGGCCCCTTGAATATTACCTGGGTTTCTGGATTGAGTCCAAAAGTAATAACACTAAGCTATCATCTCCCCCATATCTTCCTCTTACACAAATACATCTACTCATATATATCGTGCAATATCTGGAAGGTGGATGTATTATTACTGGACATCCTGGAACTATGCTTGAGCTTTGGTAACCCTGAGCTCTGAGGCTGGAGTTTGGAGTCAATTCCAAGCAAGGGACTGATCACTGAGGGCACTGACCTTTCTCCTTTCTGAATGTGATTGGATCAGTGGAGAGGTGTCCCCACTCATGGGTGGGGAACTGATCTAGGGGACATAAATATATAAGAGTCATGAATCAGTCCAATTTGGAATTCAGGAGGAACTCTTTTACCCAGACAGAGGTGAGAATGTAGAAGTTGCAACAACAGGGATTCGTGGAGGTGAATAGTACAGATGTATTTCAGGGAATGAACGCAAGGGAAACAAAGAATAGAAAAATACAGAGATACAAGTGTCATGAAGAGGGGATGGAAGAATTACGTACAGTAAAACATTGGCATAGACTAGATGTGTTGAATGGCCAGTTTGCATGCTGTACAATTTTTCAATTCCAAACGGTGACAGCAGCCGAAGAAAAAAATTGAGATGCATTTCAATTATGTATTAATCTCATCAAACACTTCCATTTCTTAGATATAAAATGAATTGGAGCTGGCAATTTAATAAACAAGTGATATTTCCAACCTGAGCTGGCCATTCCATTCTTCACACACCTTTTTTGTTAAAAGAAAAGAAGCGATATAAAAAGATGACAATGCCACCATGGCTTGTTTTGTGGTTTGTTGATGTGTTCTTTCTGTATGAAGGATCGCACTAACCTCATCTATTGCTTTCTTATAGCTCTGGGAAGTAGGCAAAGTTAGTCCACAATCGAAGTATGAGAGAAGCCAAGAAACAGAGATATAGATAGAGAGAGAGAGAGAGAGAGGAGACAGAGAGACAGAAACAGAGAGAGAGAGGTTAAGAGATAAAAGAAAAAAAAACGAAATGTTAGTTCAAATGCCAAGGATCAGTTCAAACAAAAAGTAAATCACAACAATGCTCTGCATATCAAATAATTTCAGAAAACTGTGCAATTTCAAACAAGGTTATTGATATGACGTGGTAATGGGCAAAATTACAATGGTGCCCCAATTCATGCTGGCTGGTAGCTGCCTTCATAACCAACAAACAGGTCAATTCAATGCTGCGTACCAAGTCAATGCAGATAATGCAACAAGGCAGTGTTCATGGTTCAGGGACTCAAGAGTGGGGGCCTTCAGATGGTGGAGATTCCTGCCCCATCACACCAAAGCGGGCACCAATCGCAGCTGCTATTTAACATCTCAAAGCTGCTTGGTGGGCATGGGATTATAGGGGTAGGGCTTAGGGTGGAACCAACGCAGCTGGATGGGGTGGGGAAACCTCAGGAAGCCAAGCCTAAAATTACTTTGCGCACAGCTCCCCACACCAACCAGCAGAAGTGCCTGGACAACAAGCAGGATCATGAAAACCCCAGTGAGTTTCCACCTCACTAGAACCCATGTTTTCATATTTGAACAGCCAATCCAGCTGTAATCAGTTAAACACCATCCAGTCCCTCACACTGTACCCTACAGGGCTGCATGCTCAGAGCAGAATTTATTTCCTTCTCCATGGCACGTTTGTGGTGGGAATGCAGGGGAGGTCACCCACCCCCAATCCACCGGTGACAGCCTTCCCAGTCTATGGGCAGGGGATTTGCCATGTGGCAGTCCTATAAACCCTCTCAGTGTCACTTGTGGGAATGTCCCAGGAGGGATAGGATGGGGGGTGTGAAGCGGTAAGTGGGAGGTGTGGCTGCTGCCTCTTATTGAAAGGCAATTAGTGCTGGAATCAGGGATGTCCTACCCCCAGAATGGGAGTGTGCCTGTGAAGAGCCAATCTCTGCCCTCATGACTACCTCCCCTTCCAGTCACCTGTGTCTGGTTTTGCGGCAATCTTGGACCTTGGGTGGATGTAATACCAGCAGCAACCACAAGCTCCCATTGGTACTGCTGAGCAGGAAAGAGCTGCCAGCCTCTGATTGGGTGGCAGCTCTCAATGGACAAGAATTCTATCTCAGGGATTTTTCTTCACCACCCTGTTCAATGCCCAATACAGACTTATTTAATATGATAAGCCTTGCTGAAAAAGAGGCAACATTAAACTTTTGTTGGCAAGACAAAACTCCCGGCCACACTATTCAACACCAATAGCACATCTTTTTCTCTGCCTTTCATAATATACATTTTCAGGAATCCACTGATTTTTTTTCTTGTATTCCAAAACAAAAGGTTTCTTTAAAAAAAAATGCAACTCCATTGTTCACACAGCAGTTGGGCAAGGAGTTTTGTTGAAGTCTCTCTAGAATCACACATCACAGGAGCAGACCATTCAGCCCATCATGCCTACACTGACATTTTTGAATTCAAATGGAGTCTTTGGCTATTTTTAAAGTAGAGGTGGATGGATTTCTGGTAAACAAGGATGTGAAAGGTTGTATGGAATGTGGTGGAACCACATCAGCCATGCTGTTGTTCAGCATTTGATGGACTGGAGGAGCCTAATGACTCCTAACTTGTATGGTCACATGTTGGTAAGTAGAGAGTGGTGGTGAGTAGAGCAAGGTTTATAACAGGGTCTCCCATGGGTCAGTGTGCTTTTCTTGATCTATATTAACAACCTTGACCTGGGTGTACAGGGCACAATCTTAAACTCTGTGAATGACACAAAACCAGAAGTGTTGGGAACTGTGAGGAGGATAGTGATTGACATCAAGTGGACAGAAAGAGGCTGATGAAATGATGGCCATATGGCAGATGCAAATGAATGTAGTGAAGTTTTGAATGATTCATTTTATTATAAAGAATGGGGAGAGGCAATGTTAGACATGAAGGATGCACTTCTAAAGGTAATGCAAGAGCAAAGAACCCTGAGGTTATATGTGCACAGACTATTAATGGTGGAAGGGCAAGATGACAGTCAGCGAATAAAGCCTAGAGTTAGCGAGGCTTTAGTAATCAGGGCATAGTGCAAAAGAGAAAGGAGATTATTATATGAACAAGGAACAAGAGTAGGCCTGCTCCATCATTCAATACAACCGTGGCTGATCTGTCTTTAACTTCAACTCTACATTCCTGCATATCCCTGGTAATCTTTTATCCTCTTGGTAATCAAAAATTTATCTACCTCATCCTTAAAAACGTTTCAAGATTCTGCATCTACTGCCTTTTCAGGAACCTTCATGAACTTACTCTAAGCCTTTAGAAACAATTTGGAGAGGTATGGCGGATTTTAAGCACCACACGACAGGAAATATAAGGTGGGAGAGAGGGACCCAGAATGGTATCAGGGAAGAGAAACTTCAGTTATATCAATGATTGGAGAAACTGGGGTGTTTATCCTGAGAGGAGAGAGGGGGTCATGGTGAGACTTGATTGATCAAAGTCATGAGGAGTCTGGACAGAATTGATTGGGAGACACTGTTCCCATTAGTGCAAGGATCAAGAACCAGAGGACACTGGTTTAATGCAATTGGTAAAAGAATTCATAACAACAAAGGGAAAACCTTACATTCAGTGAATGGTTGGGATTTGGAATGCATTGCCTGAACGTTTGATAGAGGCAGCTTCCTGGGGCAGTCAGTGGTGCAGTGGTAATATCACTGGACTAGTAATCCAGAGGCCCAGACTGAAGCTCCAAAGCAACTGGTGAAATATACATTCCAACTTGTAAAATCTGGAACATTGGATGGTGAAGGAAGTTACCTAAAGGTACATCAGGATCTTGATCACCTGGTCAGGTGGGCCGAAGAATTGCAGATGGCATTTAATGCAGGTAAATGTAAGGTGTTGCATTTTGGTAAGACAAACTAGGGTAGGGCTTATATAATTAATGGTGGGGCCCTGGCAAGTGTTGTTAAACATTTAGACCTACCGGAGCAGGTACATAGTTACTTGAAAATGGTGTCACAGGTAGACAGAATGGTTAAAAAAATGCATTTGGCACACTCGCCTTAATCGATCAGATCATTCAGTACAGGGCTTTGCTAGATATTGGTAAGGCCACATTTGGAGTACTGCAGATAATTCTGATCGCCCTGCAATAGGAAAGATGTTATTAAACTGGAAAGGGTGCAAAAATGATTTCCAAGGATTTTACCAGGATTGGAGCGTTTGAGTTACAAGAAAAGGCTGGATAGGCTGGGACTTTTCTCCCTGGATCATAGGAGGTTGAGATGTGGCCTTGTTGAGGTTTATAAAATCATGAAGGGCATGGATAGGGTGAATAGTCAAGGTCTTTTCTCCAGGGTAGCGAAGTCCAAAACTAGATGTCCTGGGTTTAGAGTGAATGGGGAAAGATTTAAAAGAGACCTCGGGGCAACCTTTTTGCACAGAGGGTGATGCGTGTAAGGAAAGAGCTGCCAGAGGAAGTGGTGGAGGCTGGTAAAATTACAACATATAAAAAGACATTTGGACAGGTACATGGATAGGAAAGGTTTAGAGGGATATGAGCCAAATGCAGGCAAAGGGGACTAGTTCAGTTGAGGAAACCTGGTCGGCATGGATGTGTTGGGCTGAAGGACATATTTCAATGCTGGAGGACCCTATGACTCTATGAAGCCAGTCTCTGTAATGATGCTAACAAAACTATCACTGATTATTGTAAAATCCCATCTGGGTCCTACAATATACTGCAAAGAGGGGAAATCTATGACCCTTACCAGGTCTGGCCTACATGTGACCACAGATCCAAAGCAATGGTGCTGACTCTTAACAGTCCTTTGAAATGGCTGGGCAAGCCTATCAGTTCAAGGACAATTAGGATGAGCAATTAATCATCCTCTTCACACATCCTGTGAATGAATAAATAAGTTAGTTGTGGTTTTCAAAAATTGAAAGAATTGTATAAGATCCTGAAAAGAAAAAAAAATCGCTAAGCTACAAGGAAAATATAGGATTAGATAATTTACTCTTGCCAGGTGCTGGCCTGGATAGACTGGGCTAAATGACCTCCTTCTGATTCTATGAGGCACCAAAAGAGAATTGCTTCTACATCTGAAAAGAAAATATATGTCGGGCTAGGGAGGAAGAAAAGGAAAATGTGTGTCTAAAGGAATATCTTTTTCAAAGAAGCTTGATGGGCTGAATGATCTCTTTCCGTGCTGTCAGTTGCAATTAAATTTAGATGATTTCTGGGAAGTAACTAGTTTGTCATCCTACGAGTAGCAAGGGCCTCCAGTTCATGGAGTAGATCTGTGAGTGGATTCGTGTGTAGGGAGTGTGAGGACAAAACTTTTAGGAATGCTTACAGCAGGTCTCCCAGGTCGTGTCAACTCCCGTCCCTCTTCTGCTTTCACTCGCGAACTCTCATGAGGAAGAACTGGTGATCCTTCAGGCTTCCCAGTTCCTGCAACATTTCAACAAAACAACATTGAAACTCACAAAAACACCTTTGATAACAGCAACCTGCATTAGTAAAGTGCCTTTAACCTGGTAACAAGCCCCAGGAATCACAGAGCTGGTACTGACATCAAGACCAATTAGGAGACATCAAGTCAAATGACAAAAGGCTGGACCGAAGGGGTCTGTTTTAGAAAGTGTCTTCAAGGAAGACGGCAAGTATGGACTTTTAAGGAGAAAATTCCAGAGTTTAGGGTCCAGGCAGCTGAAAGCATAGCTGTAAAAGGTTGAGCAATTACAATCAGGATGCCTCAAGAGGCTAGAATTGAAGCAGCTCAGAGACTGAGAGGGTGTAGGGCTGGACTAGATTGCAGATGAGAGGTGAGGTCATGGAGGGGTTTGACCATGAAAAGGGGAGTTTTAAAACCTTCATATGGAAAAAAAAATCACCTGTTCAACATTGGAAACACAGGACATCACATTGTTAGCACTGAAATGTCCAAAAATATTCAGCATGATAATTTATTGTGTTTTTGCTTGAGAATCAGCCCTCCCTCAAGTCTTGGAAAGATGGTTTTCTAGTGTCTCACCAGTGGAAGGCTAGCTGAGATGGTTTTCCAGGGCTTAATCTAGCAATGCATTTCCTGATCCAAGCTGCCATTTTCTCTTAGGATCGGAGACCTAATAATATATGGTACAAATTCAATGGACCAAATGGCCTCCTTCTATAATTCAGCATGCTCCTTTGCATTGCAAGACCCCAGGTTTGAAACCTTCCCCACACCGTCCAGGAATCAAAAGAGCTGGCTGAGGAGTCATTAAGGAAATTGCAGATTTAGAAAATCAGGCCATTTGGCTTAACTGCTCAATGCTGGCTCATGCCTCATAGGAGCATTCATCACCCCTCTTCACCTCATCTTCTATTCCTTTCTTCCTTAAGTGCTTCTCCAGCTACCCTTCGCTATGCCTAACTGCTCAGCCCAACCACTTCTTGTTGTAACATGTGTCACATTCTTAGCTTCTTTGTCTCTAAAAGATTTCCTTGAAATGCCCTTTGATTTATGAAGGACGGTCCTATAGTTATAATGTCTCATTTTCAACTCTCCCACAACTTGACATTTCTTCTCCAATTCTGCGTTAATGAACCTGCTCTGAATTTTAAGGTCTGCTTTTCCTGTACTCATTCAGTCAGTCATTCAGGGATGTGAATTTCCCTCACTCTATAATTCAATGAAGAGTATTGGGTGGCATGCCAGGAGCAGTGCCAGGTATACCTAAAAATGTGGTGTCAACCTGGAGGAGTTTCAATAAAGTGATAAAGGGAACTGCAGATGCTGGAGAATCCAAGATAATAAAGTGTGAAGCTGGATGAACACAGCAGGCCAAGCAGCATCTCAGGAGCACAAAAGCTGACGTTTTGGGCCTGGGCCCTTCATCAGAGAGCTCACTGGCAGGCTCACTGAGCTTCAATACAGGACTACTTACATGCTAAATAGTGAAGGCAGAATATAGTAGATAGGGCTAATTAATCTCAGGCAATAGATCGGATTTAAGCTCTGCAGTTAATTCCCACACATTCAGTCATAAAGAGTGGTAGAAAATTAAACAAGTAGCAGGAGGGGCTTCCACACATAAAATATCTGCACCCTCAGTGACTGGGAAACATCTGTGCAACAGACAAAACTGAAGTATTTGTGTTAACCTTCAGCCAGAAGTGTCGAATAGATAAATTATTTCACCCTCTACCAGAGGTCCCCAGCATTACCAACCAATTCAATTCACTCTGCATGATATCATGCTAAGGTGGTAACCCTACAGCGAGTAGACTGAAATGGCAGCTCACCACCACCTTCTCAAGGGCAGTTAGAGGTGGACATTAAACGCAGGCCTAGCCAGAGATACACGAGTCTCATGAATGAACAAAAACAGACTTTAATATTCATAAGAGGTTCATCAAAGCAGGAGCGCAGAAGATACTGCCATGTATGGAAGCGTTCAAAATTGGAAGTTTTATACATAGGATTATCCTTTACAAATCCAATAGAGAATTCAAGAAACTCCTTTATACCCAAAGATGGTAAGAATGTGGCACTTGTTACAACAGGATCTGGGTGAGGTCAACAGTGTAGGCACAATGAAGAGGTAGCTGGATAAACACATGAGGGAGAAAGGAATAGAAGGATAAAGGTGAGGTGATGAGGGGATTGGGTGAGCTCCTGTGAAGCATTATCTTTAGTACAAAGGAGTTGGGCCAAATGGCCTGTTCCTCTAGATCTGTGGAAGTGCCTTAATTTGCTCCCCAGCCGAGGAGCACTTCTGTTTCCTGGACAATCCAGAAAGTGTTTCAAACTGGGATTTTGTAATGCAACACAGGACACAATTTGCAATGAGTCAAAACCTAGCATCGTCATAACCACTGGGTACTAAACAATGCTGATACCTCCCTACCCCACCTAGGCCCCCCCTCAAAATTCATCACACTCATCTTCTCTTCCACCCTCCCGCTCACCATGTCCCCAACAAATGAATCCCCCATCTTTTCTTTCACTAACTACCTCTCGTCCCTCCTCCATCATCACACACTCCTTGCTGTCTCCCTCTGCTCTCCATGGACCTTCCGTCCAGACCTTCTTACCCCGAATTTGGTTGCGCTCATTGGATCCACTTTGGGAACCTGGTTGGGAACTGCTCTGGGATCCACTCTGGGAGCCAGGTTGGGAGCTGGGAGTGCTGGAACTGGATGAGCTGCCACTGCTGGTGCGTTGCAGAGGAGTCTCCAACAGGTTGTCATTCTTACGCAGGTCAGGATTACTGCAGGGGAAACCAGATAGAAGTCAAAACTAAGCATCCTGCACAAAGAAGAAACTTCTGCAAATATCTCAACTGACAGAACAGACCCATCACAGAAACTGAAGGATTAGGTTTTGATTGAGGGATCAGAGACTGGGCAGAGATTGAGACACTGGAGTCTGAGGGATACTGCTTAAGCAACTGGAATTGGACAGAGACTGAGGAACCAGAGAATGAGGGACGGTGACTGAGAGGTCAGACTGGATAGAAGCTGAGGGACTGGAGACCAAAGAGTGAGGGACAGTGGCTGAGGGACCAGGGATTGAGGGACAATGACTGAGGCACCAGAGAGTTACTGAGGGACCAGAGACTGAGGGACAGTGACCGAGGGACGAGGGACGGAAACAAGACTGATGGTTCAGAGCCTGAGCAGCCGCCAAAGGAAACTGTGGTATTGGTGTAATGGCACTGGATAACAATCTTGAGTCTGAGCTTGATGTTCTGGTATCATGTGTTTGAATCCCAATACAGCAGATTGATAAAAGAGAATGCAACAAAAATTTCTAATGGAAAACCAAATGGCAACCATGCAACTACTCTGAACTGACATAAAAATGTCTAGTTCACCAAAAGTGAAAGTTGCAGACACTGGGCGGATCTATTGAGAGAGAAAAACAGAGTGAATGTTCATTGAGTTAAATATGACTCTTCTTCAGAACTGATCACAGGGTGAGTCATGGGGGTCAATGAAGAAGAGAGAACACATATTGCAGCGAAATTGCTACAACCTTGAATCACCAATTCTGAAACTGCGAATTAAAACACCTTTTCTGCAAGAATTTCAGAATTATTCAAAATCCTTCCTTCGGTTCATATTACCTTGCTCGTATTAACTGGGCACTGGGCCGATTAGCCAATCCACTGCTGTTTCCGGGTGAACTCTTGCGGCCTGGCGCTGGTGAGATGGACGTTGTCCTCTGAGGGACCTGATAATAAAAAACAAGGTGCATGATGAAGAATAGAGAGCTGGCAGTGGTGTCAACAGAGAGATGAGAAAGGCAATCATGTGGTTTCTAAATTGGTCACAAAAGAGAAAGAAGCACAGAACTTCATGTTGCAGCTGATCTTCATTGTGGTGCTGAAGATTGGCGAGAATCAAACTGAGGTCTTTAAACACGAAAGTGGTTTACTAGGCTAGGCAGACAGAATCCATTCCCACTGGTTTCCCAGAGTTTGGAACAAGGTGACACAACTATCGTATTTGAGACAGAAAATTCATGGGACTGTTCTCCTTAGTAACATAAAAGAGGACATATGGAAGCATTCAAATCACAAACAGTTTAGATTGAGTACACTTCCTAATCTAAAGTGAGTGGAAAACTGGAACTCTGACTCTTTCCCGAAAATCTTTCCATGTTTCAAGGCTGCAACTGGTAGTCTTTAAGATGAGTAATGCAATTGAGCTTTCGAGAAAAGGGCTGGTGGAATACAGATCAGCTGTGATCTAACTGAATGTCGGACAAGTTCAAGGGACTGAATGGCATCTCTCTGTTCCCACCAGCGAAACCAAGTGAAAACAATTTTCCATTGCCAGATGGACTGCATGAGAACATTTATTTGTGAATGTTATACTGAGAGGTTACATGCTTAGGAAGATGCTCCATCCTGAAGTCAGTCACCTTGCCCCATCGAGTCAGTGCTTGGAAACTGGATTCCAATATGCAGTGATTTAGACACAACAAACAGATTTATCTCAGCATTACAGTATTAAACTCCATCTCAGAAAGTGCTTCATTCATCTACAATCAATCACTCACACTGAAGTGCAGCAATAATATGCAGGCAGATGTGGCAGCCATTTTGTGCAGAGCAAGAAGCAGCAATGGGATGAGCATTCAGTGAGAGAGCTTTCTGGCAGTGTTATTGGACAGAAGAATGTTGGAGATTATGATAACAAATAAACTCCCCACAGTGATGGAATGGGATTTTAATTTCTGTGGAGGGCAGTTGGGTGGTCACCTTCATTGCTGTGTTGTTCCCAGTCTATTCCTCCTAATCTGAAAATGATACTCAACTTCACCAGGCAAAACAGGTCAGGCATTTTACTTCTGAAGGCTTCGTGGCTTTCAAATGATATGGAGGGAGAACTGACGGGCTGAATGGCCTCCTACTATATTGCAAATTAATGACTCCAACTGAAGAAGAAAGGGCCGTTCTCCTTGGAAAAATATATGCCCACATTTGAAAGCAATCAAATTCACGAACAAAGCGTAGAGCTGGATGAACACAGCCGGCCAAGCAGCATCAGAAGAGCAGGAAGACTGACATTTCGGGCCTAGAAAAAGGGCCAAAACGTCAGCCTTCCTGCTCCTCTGATGCTGCTTGGCCTCCTGTGTTCATCCAGCTCTACACCTTGTTATCTCAGATTCTCCAGCATCTGCAGTTCCCACTATCTCTGAAATTCATGAGCAATTTTTTTTGAATGCATAAAAAGAAAACTGTTTCCAGTAGTAAGATGACCGGTAACCAGAGGGAAACAGATTGAAGAAAAATTGAGGGAAGAAACAAAGGCAAGAGGAAACAATTTGTTTCCTTTAAGTGTCAAGTTATTGTGATCTAGAAAATACTTCCCAGATAAGAATTGGATAAATAATTGAAGGAGAAAGTACAGCACTGGAAGGGAGAATGGGATGAACCACATAGTCTTTTCTGAGAGACAGCACTGGCGTGATGGATTGTCTGGGTTTCTTCTGAGCTTTACAATTCGATAGAAATAGTATTTGCTGTCCCAAAAGAAAAACAGAATAACCTGGCATTCTATCATTCTCAAAGGCAAATTAACAGCAGGAGACTGGAATACCTGAAGATTCAGACTGACAAGATTTGTAGCGTGGATTGTGGATGAGGTTGCTGACTCACTTGCTGAGCTGGCTGATTGGAGCTGAGGCGTTTCATCGCCATGCCAGGTAACATCATCAGTGTGGCCTCCGACGAAGTGATGTCACGTCATCAGAGGCCACACTGATGATGTTACCTAGCACGGTGACGAAATGTCTGAACTACAACCAGCCAGCTCGGCGAACAAGTGAACAGCTTCATTAAGACTGACAATTTAGCTCCAGGTATCTCGTCCCTTTCACTTGCCCAAGTGCTGACCTAAAATCCCACCATTGGATGGTGCTTGACCCAGATACCACTGGCCTGGTTTGATCTGAATACCTTGCTTGTATGTAACCTACAATGTAGGGTACACCTTGAACCTAGGATATGCCAACCCTCCAAGACTGTCTTAAAGTCTCCAGAAAGCAAAGATTAACCTGGTCACAAGAACAAAAAAATCAAGAAATGAAAACAAAAACAGAGGCTTATTTAAATTGCTGCCAACAATTTCACTTATCTGTTCCAAAAATGTCGGGAGATTGAGGGGGTGAGGACAGGCTGTTGCATAATCAAAATCAACACTTTGCTAACTAATAGTGTGTTCATGTTCTAAATTGGTAATGATAAGATTCGTCTCTGGGATAGGATGCTTACTGAGATACCAGCGACAGGGGCTAGGTGTGAATGGAGTTCATGGGCCGGTAGCTCCTGGAATAATGTCAGGTCTTGACCACCCTATATCGGCCTCATTGCTGCCTTACAGAGAGAGATGAGGCGAGATGCATGACGAGTTGATTACCTTGGGTGGGGTGTCCTCCTCTTGCCTGTGCCAAACGCTGCCCCCACACTTTTCTTCTCTTGACCCAAGGCGGGGAGGAAGGGGTGGGGTTTCTGATGTGGGGTCGGAGTTCTGCCGTGGCATTTCGGCACGATGTGACACTAGCCCCTCTTGTGAATGGAAAGCACTGGACATACTCTTAGATGGCTGCTCGTGAAGGGACTGGGAACCCGTCATGGAAGTGCTGTGCGGTTTCAAAGGAACCAGGTGAGCTACTTGGACCTGCGCAGAAGGAAATTAGAGTTACCTCCCAGATCTGCAAATCCATTACATCATCTTGTGGCAGATTTGAGGCCAAGCATATGGTGTTTGTCTCACACACATACCGAGTGACTGTCGCAAGGAAGGGATTTTCTGTGCATGTAAGTAATGGAGCCTCATCCTCTAGAATTGTTGAAAAAGCTGCTGGACACAATGATGATGAGGTGAGGATAGGTGGGTAATGGGGGGAAGGGTTCATTCACTGAAGAAGGGAGAATAAGTGGCTTTCCTATCTTGAGGTCACCTAATGGCCCTGTCTCCTGAACTTTGACCTTTGTGTTTCACTCCTTCCTAATTCTTATCCTCCAGATGTTTCTCCATTCCTGTTATCTTATTCAGACTTCCCAGGTTTCCAGGATCTGGTTCCAGTTGATGGGGTGCATCGGCATAAGATTTCCAACCAGATTTGAGACCAACCTGAGCTATCCCTGAGTCTGTCATTCTGAAACTGGCTCAGCACAAGCACAGGAACAGGTAAAGAAGCACTAGGGAAAGTGCAAGTGTCTGAAAATTTCCCAAACTCAGAGATTCTCACCGTTAGGCATAACAAACCAGGAACCTTCCAGGAAACATGAAATTACAAATGGGCTCATTTGTCTGAACAAAGGAGCTGTTTCCATTTAAGGGGCGGGGGAGGCACAATGGAAAGATATAAAAATTTACTGGCCACTGTGACAGTCATTAATAAATCCAATTGGAAATTCATGAGAAAATTCCTTACCCAGATGGTGATGAGAATAAGGAACACCTTACCTTTGTGTGGTTCAGACAAAAACAACGTAGATGTACCTAAGGAGAGGCTGAAAAAATACATGAGGGTGAAAGGAAGAGAAGGATATGTTGACAATGGGAGATGGGGTTTGGCAGGAAGAGGCTCGGAAGGAACATGAATGCCAGCAGAGGCCCATGTCGGGCTGAATGGCCTCTTTCTCTGTTGTAAAATTCTACACAGGGTTGCGAAGCAGGCATAGCATTTTCGGGAAGCATCAGCAATCCAGAATATTTCAAGCAGTCCTCCATGCAAGCTAGGTGAGGGGAAAGCAGGAACTATTGACTCTGCTACCTGAGTCTCTACAGGTCTATGCATTGGTGGGGTTCGTACAGCCTGCACTGCACTGCTGCTAAATGATTCAGAACGAGGCGGCATGCTTGGGTCAGACATCCTGTTTCCCATCTTATGTGGCATTGCTGGTGAGCTCTGGCGGTTTAACTTGGAGCGTTCCTCCACCTAGAACCAAGAAAGGGTGAGGAGAGGGTGGATGGTGAGAGAAAAAAAAAGTGTTAGCGACTTCAAAGTAACACCTTCCAACTCGTGTGTTGAAAACTTTTCCCAACACTCATCATAACACAGAGCAGAATATAACATATACACATTGTACCCATGCCAAAGAGGGCATACAGAGATCTGGGAATTTATTTCCACTTTTCTTGGATTGAATTTTTTTTTGCAATTGACCTAAGACGGTATATTCTGAATGCATCAGAAGGAGAGGGAGTGAAATGGAAAGGGGATTTTGGAACATATAATCAAATAAGCAAATAAGATACAGGGAATTGACAAACATTATACTTACAGATCCAAAGTGGAAGCTTTCTCAAATTCTTAAATCTCAGGAGGCCTTGCCAGCCAAGATTTCAAGGATCTGAGACAGTTGGAGTGGTGCTTTGTTGAAACTCTAGATCTGAGAATGAGTCAAAATTTTAAGGATTTGAAATATTCTGCTTCTGCTTAAAAAGAATTGCATTTTATACACCAGGAGTTAAATTCTTTTTGCATTCAAAGCAGATCAATAACAGAAACCAAAATATAGCATACCAAAAGCACACCAAAGTTGAATAATTTCTAGTACAGACTTGTCTGAAGCTGATAGTAATTAGTCAGACTGCACTACCTCTTGCAATACTTTTGCTACATTCACAGTCACGTGACCTGATTACAAATTGAATGGAATAAAATGAAGGATTCAAAGGAACTTGGAGACTTTCAATGTCAGTGCTGGTTACTAATTCCTAATCGCTTCAGGCAAGCATTCCCAGACATTAGAAATCCGATTACGGAGAGATGAGGAAGTCCATCAGATCCACAACCCTCGGCAGCCCAAGAGAAAATAGGAGGAACCAAAAGAAGTTTAAAGATCATAGCTGCATGATGCGGCAAATGTATTGTCTTCAATGTTCCAAATCGATCAAAATCCAAAGGAAATCCTTTTCCAAAACTTGAGGTTCTTACTTCTAAGAAGTGCAGGCTGGCTTCTGAATGAGGCTTTTCAGGCTAAGCTTTGAAGTCCAACAAATTGAGAAATATTCCCTGACCCCTCCTACTGAGAGTTCCAGGTATTTGGCCATGTGTGTTGGGCGGATACAAAATTCAAGTTGGATTGTTTCGTTTGGCAGGCAGTCTTTGTTTTACAGATTAGGCTTTCCAGCAAACCAGAGACTTCTCTATTCTTTGGGTCTTCTATAAGTCACAGCTGAAGAAAGCCACATTACATCTTCACTCTTGGAAAGGAAGATCAGGAAGTTTCCCTTACCATAACAGAGCCTGTTTCTGGGGCTGCATGGTGGCACAGTGGTTAGCACCGCTGCTTCACGGCACCAGGGACCCAGGTTTGATTCCACCCTCGGGCGACTGCCTGTGAGGAGTTTGCACGCTCTCCCCGTGTCTGTGTGGGTTTCCTCCGGTTTCCTCCCACAGTCCAAAATTGTGCAGGTTAGTTGGATTGGCCATGCTAAATTGCCCATAGTGTTTAGGGAGATGGGTCTGGGTGGGATGCTCTGAAGTTCAGTGTGGACTTGTTTGACCAAAGGGCCTGTTTCCATGCTGTAGGGATTCTATGTAAACGTGTCCTATTGTCACCTTAAATCGAAACAACATAAAAGATTTACCTGGCCTTAAACCAATCAAGGGTTAAGCTTACATTCAATTATCTTTGATCTTTTCTAATTTATTCATTAATAGGATGTAAGTAGCAATGGTAGGAGCAGCATGTATTATTTTCCCCTAATTGCCCAAGAGAAAGTAGTGGTCAACTGGTTTCCTGGGCCACTGTTTTTGGTGAGGTGTAGATACATCCATAATGCCATGCAGGAGGCAGTTCTGGGATATTTATCCAGTGACATTAATGGAAGGGTGATATATTTCCAAGTCAGCATGGTGAGTGGCTTGGACAGGAACTTGCAGGTGGTGGTTTTCACCTGTACCTGCTGCCCGTGTCCCTTTAGATGGTAGAGGTCATGTGTTTGGAAGGTCTTGTCTTTGCGAGTTGCTGCGGTGCATCCTGTGGATGGGAGCCACTGCTTCCACTGTGCATTGATACAGGAGAGAATGAATGTTTAAAATGGTAAATGGGTGCCGATCACTTGGGATACTTTGTCTTGGATGGTGTTGAGTTTCTTGAGTATTTTTAGAGCTACACCCATCAAGGCATACAAAGAGTATTCCATCATACTCCTAAGCTATGCTTTGCAGAAGATGGACGAAGATGACAAATCAGCAGATGAGTCAATACAGTGTGGAGCTGGAGGAACACAGCAGGTCAGGCAGCACCAGAGGAGCAGGAAAGTCGACATTGATGAAAGGTCCTGACCTGAAATGTCGACTCTCCTGCTCCTCTGATTCTGTCAGACGTGCTGTGTTCCTCCAGCTCCACAACTGTATCAATTCTGACTCCAGCATCTGCAGTTTTTGCTATCTCCAAGTCAGTAGATGAGTCACGTTTATTCAGAATACTCAGGCTGAAACTTATTCATGTAAATGACAGTATTTATTTAGCTGGTGCAATTAAGCTCAATATTATTGATCAGAATGTTAACAGTAGAGAAACTGATAATTCTGTTTAATGTTAAGGGGAGGATGATAGATGGTCTCTGTCTTATTAGATAAGGTCATTGTCAGGCACTTTGTGCATGTGAACATTACAGCCATTTATCAGCCCAAGCCTGAATGTTGTCAGGTTTTGCTGCGTGTAAGCGATCACTGCTTCAATATTTGGGGAAAATCTGAATGGTACTAAATGCTGTACAATTGTCAGTGAATATCCATAATTCTGTCTTAATAGTAGAGAGAATATTATCCCTGAAGAAGCAAAAGGTGGTTGGTATAGGATACTACTCATAGAAACTCCTGCAGTGAATCTCTGGGGCAAAGGTCTTTGATCTCCAACAACCCACCTTCCTTTGGGTTAGGTTTGACAATCAATGGAGAGATTTTTTTCCTAATTTCAATCAACTCCTTGATGCTGCAATTTGTCAAATGCTGCCTTAAAGTCAAAGGCAGTGATTCTCAGCTCAACGCTGAAATTTAGAACTTTTGTCTATGTTTGAACAAAGATGTCAGGAGCCTAATGATCCTGACAAAACACCAACAGGGCTCACTGGGCTGTTTTTTTGGCTAAATGACTTTCTCAAGTCATTGACACTTGATGTTCAGTTGTATTGAGTATTGGGGTAGTAATTTGTCAGATTAGATTTGTCCTGCTTTTTATGGACTGAACAAACCTGAACAATTTTCGACATTGTTGGGTAGATGCCAGGGTTGTCACTGTAATGGAACAACTTGGCGGGGTCCACAGCTCGTCCTGGAGCACTAATTTTCAGTACTACTGCAAAGATGCTGTGAAGGCCCAGAGACATTGCAGTGTCCAGAACCTTCAGCCACCTCTTGGTATCACATGGCGTTTAGACTGGCATCTCTGATCTTGGAGTTGAAGGAGGAGGCAGAGATTGGTCATTCACTCAGCAGTTTTGATTGATTTCAGAATTAGTGTTTAATATGAAAAAGTGTAGCAAGGAGAAAATCAGTACAAAGTGGGTGAGTTTTAGTTCCCTTGGTTTCTGCTCTTACAGGAGCTAAAATGACCATTTATAGATCTGGAAGTGTTCACATAGCAGCGACAGAAAAAAGCTGCCATTTCAGTTCAGGCCAATAGCTTTTTCAATTTCTTATTCCCACTGTCCACCGTCAAATGTTTTTAAAAGAATAATTTAGAAAAATGTCTCCGTGATGGTCACTACATTCTCATCCCTTTCTTTACTAAGTGGGAAGTCTCACTGGAAAAACTATAATCGCCAATGAATCCAGGCTTCTTAGAATTTCGAACCCATTGTTTGAAAATTAATTTTTGCCATTTTATCATTTGCTCATTGCTTGTTGCCCTTGAGAAGGTACTGGTGGGGTTTAACCAGTACACTCTGTGGTGAAGGTATGACCACAGTGCTGCCAAGTGGTGAGTTCTAGGAGTTTGACATGGTGAACACAAAAGAATGGGTGATAAATGTCCTACTCAGGATGGTGTGTTATTTGAGAGGGGAACTCAGCAGTAATGGTGTTCCCACGGCACGTGCTGCCATTGTCCCAAAGGAGATTGAGGTTCAATGTTTGGAAGGTGCTTCTAAAGAAACAAGGCCCCTCCTTTCTCTTCACTTCAACATCATGTTTTAGCCTACAGGTTTTGAATCTGGCATGATTCTCATTATTATTTAATAATTAACTTCCCACACTGCCCAAACTGAGCACCAAATGCAAGAAAGTACATACATGAAAAATAAAAAGGGCAGCAGCTGAAGTGTTTAAAATATATCATCAATGACCAATGATAACTAGTTTGTCATGCGACCAGTTTTCTGACTATTAATTCTTCAACCTAAATCTGGTCAAGCACTCCCCATCTCCAGCAAACCTCCTCCAGTACTAAAATCTCCCCGCTACCCCTTCACTCCTCCAGTTTCTTGCTGTTAATTGCTCCACCATCGATGGCTGTCCCTTCAGCTAACTGTACCTTGAACTCAGGAATTTCTTTCCTAAGTGTCTTCACCTCTGTCTCCTCCTTTAACTTGCTCTTTTGCAGGTGAGGTAAAACTACTCCTTTGGCTAAGCATTAGATGAATTTTATTGGTGAAATGCCTTGGGACATTTTACTAGATTATAGATTCAATTAAAATGGAAATTTGGTTTACAATGAATGAAGCTTTGAGATTCACTTCCAGATGCTAATGCAGGTATGCATTCAGCTCTTTCCTGTGAGCCCCATGAGCATCATGGGTCTAAGTGAAGCTCATCATTCTCAAGTTAGTCTTGCCAATGATGAGGGGAACTCACATTAGTACAAAAGTAAACTAAGAAATGTACAAAAGTGCTGTCAGAAATATGTCTACACTGAAAAGTCTGAAGATTAGTAGACCAGGATAAGAACTGCAGCAACTTGGGGAAGGCACTTATCACTGATATTAAGTGAAAATACATGAAAATGGAAGAAAATGAGAGGGTAATGAGAGGGCCACTGAAATTGTCACTGGTTAGTGAAGTGAAGTACATACGCAACTGTATTTAAAAACAGTCCATTGAGTCTTCTTCGCCAGTCAGATAGATCATAGACAATCTTTTATCTCAATGCCACATTCCTATATCCATATCCCTTGATGTCATTAGTCTCTAGAAATGTATTGACTTCTGTCTTGAACCTACTGAACAATTGACCTTCTTCAACCCTACAGGACAGAGATTTCCAAAGATTCACAAGCCATTGAGTGAAGAAATGCCTCCCAACTCTTAAAATGGCCTAAAGTACACCTTCAATTGGATATACCAGATCTCTTGCTATTTAAAACAGAGCAGAGAAGTTCTCACTGGCATCCATGGGCAATATTTATCCCATAAACAACATCAGTAAACAAAAAACTGGTAATTTTCCTCATTCATGTGAATTTGGTTTGTCCAGAAGATCTGTGATAAAACGGTGTGAAGCTGGATGAGCACAGCAGGTCAAGCAGCATCAGAGGAGCAGGAAAGCTGGCGTTTCGGGTCAAGACCCTTCCTCAGGCTTTCAGTTAAACTGATCTTAGAGCCTTGCAGCTCAAAAAGGGAAGGGAGAGGAGAATGCACAATTGTAACATCCGTGACTTTGGCTGGAACGATTGGCTTGGGGCCTCGACTAATTGCAAAAGGTGATGTAGTGAGAGTGACAACACATGATCTATACTAGGTTGTGACGACAGTTGTTGTCCTTTAAACAGTTTCTGCTGTTACTAGGCAAGAAAGCTAAAAGGTGGGAAATCAGATTAGGTTCTAAAAGGTATAATGCCAGATTTGAAAGTTTGTTTGCTCAGTTCCACTGTCTACTAATCTTCAGATGCCATATTTCTGTTGAATACATCAACAAGATATTTTGAAGCAATCAATAGGAGTTTTAAGTAAGCTCACATTCTTGTCTTGGACATCTATAATTTCTTGGTGTTAAACATTTCTATGAATGCTATCCTAACCTGTTGACTACTGACCCAGATGGAACTCAATTTTTTTTAAACAGTGCACGAGAGCTTCTTTCATGATCTTAAGAAATGTCTCATCTCCTGAGAAATCTAGAGGTGAGCTGCGTTTGACAGAGTTGTTAATATGGCAAGTAGGTAGGCAGGTTATTGGTGTTCATTGGTTAATAAATTGACTGAATGGATATGAAGGGAGAAACAGGTGAAATTGGTGTGTGGAAGGAGCTGTAAGTTTGAGTAGCAAGGTGCTTGTGGAGCAGTGGTAGAGTCTTTTATTCTGGACTAGGAGAACTTGCTTCAAGTCCCACCTGCTCCAGAGGAGTTTCATATTATTTCTGAATAACTTGAGTGGGAAATATCTAAGATTGAGTAGTAAGGTGCTGATGCAGCAGCCGTCATATCCATATCTCTGAGCCAGAAGGTCTGCATTCAAGTCTCACGTGCTCTAGAGATATGTATTCACATCCCTCAGCAGGCCAATTAGGAATTATATCTAAGATTGAGCGGCTAATGAACTCTATCCACAAAGAAAGAGGTCTTGGTTTAATGTTGCACTGAATGGCTTGGATCTAGACTGACAAGAGTCTTGACAAAGATGGCTAACGCAAATTCCAAGAATAGATATCCCAGTTAAGCTGTTGCATGAACTAAATAGAGTTTTGAGGAGAGTATGACGGTCAGAATATAAAGTAAAAATCACCACATTACCAGAGGGCCATAGACTGCTTTCTCATTAGACAAAGGTGACTGAAGATGAGTTTAACCTGAAGGTCACCAAACCTCACGCAAAGGGTAAGGTTTGAGAAGGAGGGGCTGTCATTGTGACCTTAGGCAGTATGGGAATTGAACCAACTAACCATCCAGCGCACTGAGCTGGGGCAGGCTCCAATCCAAGCTAAGCTCCCCAGGCAATTGAACTAGTGCTCAGGAGCATGTAGGCCTGGAAAAGAGTGAAACAAAAACAGAAATGGCAGGTCTGGCAGCACCTGTGCAGAGAAAGCAGGATTAACATTTCAGGTCCAGCGACTCTTCTTCAGAACCCTAGTTCTTCACTTCTGAGGAGGGGTCACCAGACCCAAAACAGATGTTGCCAGACCTGTTGAGTTTTTCTAGGAGTTTGTTTTTGCTTCTGATTTCCAATATCTGCTGTCTTTGTTTTATTTTAGTCTGGAAAAGAGTGATTATCAGGAGAACAGCAACAAAACCACTCAGGAGGCCATCATGGAGATTAGTGCATAGACAATACGGCACATTATTTTGGTGAACTGGGCAGTGAAAGTGCATGTGGACTGAGGGAATGCAGACTACTCCTTTGTCCAGCAATGTGAGACATTTGGTACCACTGAAGTGGAACATTCAATTCACTGCTGTAAGAAGCTGATTTGCGCCATTTGGGAAATCTGGTAAGCAGCATTTGCCTGATACTGTTCTCAGGGTAAGACAAAGATAGAGGGAAAACTGGATTGGTTTCTGGAGATTGAGGGGAGGAACACCAATTTTCATGTATTGGGCTGTCTGCTGATTGGAGGCTAAGGTTACTTTGATAACTGTCTGGATCAATTTCCAATCTTAATACTGGAGTGTGGCACAAGTTAATCATGAGGTTTTCGGTTTCTGAAGACTGAGTTGAGTTTTCTGATTTTATCTGCTTCTGGGGAGTACTATGTGGTGAAGTGGGTGGCAATTCCTCTGAGGAAGACTGTGTAGGAAAACGCATGAGTGTACTGTAATGAGCATGATGGCTGTGGGAGTAGGGATCCCCTGGCAAGTGGCCAAGAGAGCTGGACAGGGTTCTTGAGGAAGCATTGTGTCCCATGGGGCGGAGGGGTGAGGGACACCCAAAAGGGATGCTGTGACTGGTGAGAAATTCAGCAGAGCCAGAGCATGGGCAGTGAGGGAAAGCAGAAGAGGAGTGGGGATCAGCAAGATTTGGGGCGCTGGCCATCTTTTTCAAAGAGAGCACATAGCCGGGCTGAGGGACCATCAGAGCATTTGAATTCTGTGGTGGAAATTTTGTAGGCGCTGATAAGAGAGAGGCTGGGGAAGAACAAGACAAAAAGTCCTCAGGAGAATCTGGAGACAAGCTACAAGGAGACATTAAGGAGGGAGATTGACGGTAAGGAATTGGTATGGGCAGGCTCGCTGTTTCGTGGAATGTTCCTTCTTCAGAAATATGTCTATCATTATTGGGATCCACTCTTATCATGGGAATATTTGGAACTTTCTCTACCACCCCACCAGGTTTCATGGTGAATCTGTAATCTAGGGGCCTTGCAGTTTTATCTACTGACTTCTTCTTCTTTTTCCTAATTACTCCACCATAACCAATTGTAAAGATGTATTCATCTGAATCGCCTTGTGGATTTGCAGAGGTGACCTTTACATGCTTCTTCACCATGCTATTGGGTCCAAACTCAAAGGTCATCTCCTGTGACTGTAGCTGCTTGGTCTGTGGCCGTAGCCGTGGTCGTGCCACCCTGGCCTGGTCCTCCTTGCAGGTGTGTGACTTCTTCTCAGTCTTTGCTTGGGCCTGGGGAGGCGACATTCTTGCCGGCCCTGTATGATCAGAGACTGGCGCCGTCAGGACTTGGCGTGAGCCTTTTCCGTCGATTAGAGGAGAGGCGAGAAAACTGGGTGCCACAAGGTGTTGGCCCGAATGGGCATGACAGGACAAATGGTGAGCGGACTGCTGGTTGGTGATGTCATTGAATGATGGCCACTTAGTGGCAGGCACTCCATCTTTGACTGGGCGTCGAGGAGAATTACTGAGCGATCGCTTCTGTACCTGGGGTTTGGATGACAGAATTATTTGTTCAAAAAGAACAGTAAGCTCACACCTACCTGGGATAAAAACCAGAATGATATTTTAATGAGCACCCACATGTTTTATGTTGGCCGAACAAAGCTGACACCAATAAACTAGAGGGCTCGTATAGTGAATAACAAATATGTGTCTCCTAGCATTGGAGCAACAGGAGGCCATTGAACCTGATACCACAATGTATTTGGAACGTGACTGATCTGGACCTCAACTGTATTTATTAGTTTTGATTTCATAAACCTCAGTACTCTTTCCCAACAAAAATCAACCTCTGTCTTGAAACGTTCACATTCAACCACAGTGACTGGTTCAAATGCAGGTGGCTAGTGGGAGTGGGACTGGAGCAGTCAGAAACTTGCCTATGTTACAATGCGTTCAGAGCAAGTGCTCACAGAGGCTGCCTGTTGGAATATGTCTCAAAAAAACATCAAGGATACTGGGTCATTCAGTCCCTCCAATCTGTTCTACCATTCCATCAGATCATGGCTGCTCTATGCCTCAACCCCAGGTGACCATCCTGCTGTTTCTGACTGAAATTACCCATCCCTAGCAAAGACCTGCCGTCCTTCCTGGTTAGGCAAAGTCTACATTCAAGTTGGTCGATTCACTCATTAAAGACATAACATTCTCCTCCCCCACTCCTGGTAAAGCTGTCAAACACTCCAGGACAATGCTGGAGGTTCCAGAAATGGAAGGCTGATTGCTGGCGTAAATAGGTTATAAAAATATGAAACATTGAATGTACTGGGGGCAAAAAGCCTCTCTGAACTCTGAATATCGGAGACCGAGAAATGCCTCCTTTGTTGCAACAGTCAAAATTATCCACAAGGGTAAGGAAAAGTCTTTTTTGCTTTCTGATTGGTGTGGGCAGGCAGAAGATTGACATGTGAAGTGACCATTGATGGAAGGGTGAAGGGGGGAGGGGCAGGGTGAAGTCATGTGATCTTCAGGCTTATATTGAAGTGGTTCACGTTGAATTGACAGGGGACAGGAATTCTGGTAATTCTCTAGAACATTCAGCCAATTGCAAAGACATCGTGACTTTCTCAATCAAAATATTTGGAGGACATTTTCCTTTCTTTCTCACCTTCCATCTTTTCCTGATGGAGTTTGTGGGCTATTCAAATGTGTGGAAATCCTTGTCAATCCAACAAAGAAGACTAGAGGCAGAATCCTGGGTTAAATTCTTTGCTCCAGCCCTAATGTGTTCAGCACAGTTTGAGTTCTCAACCACCTTGCTGGGTGGCATCAACGAGCACAGCCCAGACGGAATGACCAAGGGACCCACTGAATAAGTTGCAGAGGTTTCAATTCTTGAGCTATAGGTGTGCAGTAGACCCAGATTCCACCTCAGCCTAGTGAGTAGGGCTGCCACAGGCCTCCAATGTCCTCTGTTGGTTGTGTGTACACGTGTCTGCAAAATCATAATGGTGGGTAAGGAAATGATAGAGAGGGGAGTTGGGGAAGAGAGGGAGGGTGGAAGAATCAAGGGACATATAAGATGTGGAGGGAGGTAGAAGAAGAAAGAGACCTGGAGTGAGGAAGTGGAGAGGAAGAAGAATGCAGGAGGAGGGGAGGAAGCAACAAGGTGAAAGAGAGGAAGGAGAGATAGGCAAACAGAGAAACAGAAAACAAGAGAGAGAATGCAAGAGAGAGAGCAAGAGGGAGAAAGCAAGAGAAAAGGTGAGAGACAGAGAACAAGAGCTAGAGAAAACAAGAGCAAGAGAAAGCGAGCGAGAGAAAGACAAATGTTGCAAGTGAGGAATCACTGGGGAAAAGCTTTCAAGTTCTGAAAATTTCAGAGAAGACAGTCAACGTTGGCTAATTTCTCCAAAATTATATTCAAAGATCATCACACTGTGTAAAACAATCTAGTCCCAGCTGGTTTAATGCAGCATGGGATGTTGGATGTATCTTTTATATTCAGCAACCATCACTGAGTGAAGTCACTTCACAAGACCCTATCAGCTAAAGAAATGAAAAGAACCAACTGGCCCCCACTTTGACAGCCTCATCAATACCAATCCCATTGTGCTCAACGGCAGTGCACACACAAAACAACAGTGCAAGCAGTCCTAGAGATATCAGTTGGGTTGCCTACCTCTTTGGCCCAGGCTGGCTTCTCTGTTGGGTTCATACTGTCCTTGTAGTGATAAAGTCCCTTCTTCTCACCAGATCTTGGCTCCAACTGTTGCTGTTGCTGGAGAGACACCAGATAAGCCCGTTCCTGCTGCAACTGTCGCTGTAGTCG
This sequence comes from Stegostoma tigrinum, assembly GCF_030684315.1. Taxonomy (NCBI): domain Eukaryota; kingdom Metazoa; phylum Chordata; class Chondrichthyes; order Orectolobiformes; family Stegostomatidae; genus Stegostoma; species Stegostoma tigrinum. The sequence goes on from NC_081367.1 coordinate 57,131,768, forward strand.
TTCTGCCTGACGTTGTTCTTCCAGCTGCTTTCGCTTGTACTCCTTTCAGTCGTAGACCAAACAGAAGAGAGCGCATAAAACCTTCACCGTGTTTGTTAGTGACAATCAGCAACGATTGAAGTTACAAATTATTCCACTCAGTGTGAGAATTTCATCCAATCTATTTGAAACTACATTCAAGCCCAGATCACATCCTAGTCATCCACATCAACAAATACAAGTACAAACAGATTTAGGGCTGCCACTTTCATATGAAATTAATTACAATTTCCATTTTTTCCGATTTATTTTGCAAACTAGCATCTTAAATAGTTGAAATTTCATAGGAAGTTCATTAACTTGAAACAATGCAAGATAATGAAATAAAAGTTAATTAAACTCAATAAAAGTTGCAATAAACCACATATCTCTCAACTTGCGTTTAAAGTATTGTGGAGAACAGTCTCAAGCCCTGGAGGGAATAATAGGATAAGAGTTCTGGATCCTGAATGATACTCTGACCATCCAGTCACAAATGATAGATGGGTTTGTCCTATAAACTGGGAGTGTTTTCTTGGCTCGCAGTGAGGAAGCAGCTACCATAAAGCAAATTGGCTCAAGCTGCCTCAGTTAAAGAAGCTGGTTTAGAGGAGGTCTTAGGTATAAATATGGAACAAGCTTAAGGAAGAGTTTCAGAGTTGAGGCTCAAGTCAGAGATGGTTCTACAGTTAATCAAAAATTGGGGAGTGGGGCATGAGGTAAGCCTATAACAATCACAACATTGTCCTTTGGATGGAGCTGATTAGAGGAGAGGGAGAGGAGACCACTTGATTTAACATATATTTCTGCTTCTGATCCATCCCTAATTGCCCTCCAAATGTTGGTGGTGAGTTGCTTTCTTTAGCTGCTGTTTTAATGGAGGATAATGATTTTGAGTTCTGAATGCATTAGGAGAGTGGAGATAATGGAAAGTAAAGGCAAGATGTAAGTAACCAGGCTAGGATACAGTGTCAGAATGTGCACTGACTGATGTGTGGCGGGGTTTGGGAGGCTAAATGAGAAGATGTCAATGTAGCTAAGGGTTGCAGGTGGCAACCGGGTGGAAAAGGTCAATTCTAATTATAAAGTCTAAAAGGAATTAAGACTTAATATTTACTAATCCCTCACCCTGACATGGAGTAGAGGATCAGAGAGTACAAGCATTTATATTTGACCAGAATAAACTCTCAAATCAGTGGCAAGCCATACAGTTCACTTAATGTGTTAACAGTGTCCACACCTATTTTAATGGCTGATGAGTTTCTCAGTATGTTGCTTATCAGCTGTTGCAGATTAATAATTACATTTTCAAATTATAATGTTCTGGCAGAATAAAAGACAAAAGCAAATCCAAAGAATTCTCTATTGTCTAAACTGTCCACCTCAAACTCTCCTCGGACAGGTATAACACAGGGTTAGATACAGGGTAAAGCTCCTCCTACTCTTTTAAACTGAAATTGTCTACACTGTCGACATCAAACATTCCCAAGATAGGAACAGCATGGGGTTTACATTCAGAGTTAAGCTTTCCCTACATTATCCCCATACAACACTTCAAAGAGAAGTTCAGCATGGAAGCAGACACAAAGTAAAGCTCCCTCTACTTTTTTTTAAAATGAAAGTATAGCCCTCTTGATATTGCCCCATCAAAAACTCGCAGGATGGGTACAGCATGGAATTAGAGACAGAGGACAGGGGAGAGAGGGAGGGAAAAAGGAAGAGGATGAGACAGCAGTCCTATTAAAATAGCAAGATATTTTGAAACAATGCAACACAGTTACTTGGAATGATCGAATAGAATTACAGTTCAACATTTCATTCCTGCTCTCTTATAAAATTCACAAAGGAAGCTAACTGAACTTATGATGGATCACTATAGATTTTTAAAGTCTGTCTAGGCAAATATATAATAGCACAATGAGGGAACAAGGGAGGAAATTGGAGGTGGGATTGTGAACAAGGAGCTAGGTGAGCTTTGGTTCCAGGTAAATAATATTGGTGCATTACCAGTAGGAGAGCCTGCTCCTGCAGAAGTTGTTGTTGCAAGATCTCTAACTGCCTCTGTTCTTCCTCTAACTGCCGCCTTATGTACTCCTGCAGACATCAGGGACAGAGATTCGGACAGACAGGTAGGAAAGGAGAGAGAAAAGGAGAAAAAAAGAAAACAGGAACGATTTCAGAAAAGGAGGAGAAGGAGACAGGAATGCCCGAGATTCAAGAAGCTTGAACCAAACTGAACTGAGACATATGGTAGTTCTGTTTCCGGAATAACAATCCAGAGTCCTGATCTAATAATCCAGAGTCATGAGTTCAAATCTCATCATCGAATCTGGGAGCTTACATGCAATTCAATAAATAATTGCGGAATCCCAAGTTACTATCAGCAATGGGTAACCATGCAAGTAGTTAGATCACGGCTAAAAGCCCATCTGCTTGTGAAAAATTACAATGAAGGAAATCTGCCACCCTTACTAGACCTGGCCTACATTTAACTCCAGATTCACATGAGGCTAACTCTGAAATGGCCTCACAAGCCACTCAGCTATGTCCAAGAAGGCAGCTGTTCAGAAATAAATGGATCTTACGAGCCAAAACAAAAGGGATGCCCAACACAGCCGTAGGATTAGGTCTGCAAATTCTACCTGTCTTCCGACCAGTGGGTTCTGCTGGACATCTGGGTTTTAAGATTAGACCAACTTCTGAGAATGTGTGGCTGGGTGTCTGCTCCTAGCAACAGCTTGTGTTTTGCACAGCTGGCCTGCAGGAGATGTATTTGGAACAGTCAACTCAACCAGCTCCCTGTTCCATCCCACACTGGGCCACACTGATCCGGAAGTTATTTTTTCTGCATTGGATATTTCAGTAACCTCCATAACGGAAACTGAAAACATTACTGAAGTTGGGGGTTTGATCTCCAATCAATTCCAAAGGATAGCAAAGCTCATGGGACAGCGAATTCTGTGTATATGAATGTGTTTTAACCACTTTGCTTCTCACAGGGAATGAACTTAGTGTTGTCGCTAGCTTTTGAAATTAACTAGCATCAACAGTTTCATTACAGAGCGCTATTTTGGGTTTGTAACCATGTTCAGTTCAATCTGACTCAGCTTTCTGTCGTCCCTTCAAAGTGCAACAATTTTTTTTATAAACAGGAATTTTTTTGGCAAGCTTTAAAGAATAAAGAACAACAGACATTATGAGCAGAAATTAAGCCAAGAAATTCTTCCCAAGTACAACTCCTGTAAGTCCTCTCAATCAGATTGAACGCAGAATTTTACAATCCTGGTTCAATTTCTCTTGCATGGTCCATTATTGTAAAAAGAGATTTCAGGACAGACTGCACTGAAAGGCATTAAATAAAGTCCAGAAAAATATGTGTGAGTGCAACGATCGCTTAGGGTAGTTTGGGAAATGTGACTCCGGAGAGAATAAACTGAGCTACGGCAGATTATTTTCAGATTGAAGGAGATTTAGGAGGCAGGAGGAGCTGGGGCAGGGACAAGATTCAAATCCAAATTCAAATAAACATTGTCTTAGACCCTAGGTACAAACATGCTGTTGATGTGCAGCACAGCTTGAGTTGTCAATCCTTGAGAAGCTGCTGGTTAGTCTCTCGGGTGCAGCTTTGAGCAACTCAGAATTAAGCAAAATTGTAGGGAACTTTGAAAAGATTTGCAAGTTTTCATTTCTCATTTTTAATAATATTTTTGTTGATTAGTTTAGAAGTCAGGCAGGAAAAAAATTCAGACAATCAAGAATGATCCAACAAAGTCCTGAAGAGGCTGTTCATTTCCATAGTCATCTCCACGGTTGTGATACCACATGTCATGAAGGTGGACATGCCAAGTATCAAATGCATGGGACTATGAGGGGACGTGATGGTGGGAGTCAGAGGTCTTGTACTGAAATCTTCTGGATTACAATCAAGAACAGTGACAAATAGTCATCCATCTGGTTCATCAGATCTTTGCTTTGTAAGAAGCCATCCCATGCATTCACCCAACTTCCTCCCCTTGATTATTTGAAACACTTCACTATAGCCCTACAGCTTATGCAGCTTCAAGGCAACGAAAAGCCCAAAACCTGTAAGCTTTGCAGTTATTTTAACTTATTCAAGCTCCTCAAGCATCACCTTCCAAACCCAGAACCCCAGAAAGACAGGGGCAGCAGACTATCAGAGGAAATAACCCACAGATAATTGGAAATGAATGCATTGATCATATTGTGCCTCCATTTTGAGTATACCAATATGGACTGGTATGTTTCACTCATCAGTTTTACTGGTTTCTCCTCATATTGGAACACCACCGCCTGCAGGTTCCCTCCAAGCCACTCACCATCCTGACTTGGAAATGTATCACTGTTACGTCAGTGTTGCTCGGTCAAAATCTTGTAAGTCCTTCCTTAAGGTCAATGTAGGTCTATCTACTGTGAATGGACTGCCATGGTTCAAGAAAGCAGCTCACCACCACCTTCTGAAGGGCAACAAGCGATGGGCAATAAATGCTGGGTCAGCCAGCAACACCCACATCCAGTGAAAGAATAAAAGAAAACCAGATTGGTTTCTGATCCAGCAATGCTCAATTTAAAAGCCTTTGAAGCTTCATTGTGTTTTTCTTTTAGATTATGTACTTTATCATGTGGAGGCAACTGTAGTGGAACATTAGTAACTCGCTCACTTTGTGCAATGGCATTCCCACGCACGTGCTGTTAATACTTCCTGCCTGGGATGTGGGAGAGAATGTCTATCAATTGCCGGGACCTCGACTCGGATCAGATTTTTCCAACTTGGAGCAAGTGGTGTATGGTAATGGGACTGATCGTAGACAAAAATTGTGGGAACAAAAGTAAGTCAGCCATTCAGCCCATCGAATCTATTCTGCCATTCAATGAGATCTGATAATCCTCAACTCCACCTCCCTGCCTTTGCCCAATAACCCTTGGTTCTCTTACTGATTAAAAATCTATCTCAGCCTTGAATATACATAATGATCCAACCTCAACTGCACCCTGTGGTAAAGAATTCCACACATTCACCCTGCTCTGAAAGAAGAAATTCCTTCTCATCTTTGTCTTTCACAGGCAATCCTTTATTTTGGTATTATGCCCTCTACTCCTAGATTTTACAATGGCGATAACAATGTTTCCACATCTGCTTTGCTCAGTCTGCCAAAAATCTTTTTTATTCATTCATGGGTCATGGGCATGTCTAGCTAGGCCAGCATTTATTGCCCACCCCTAACTTCCCAGAAGGCAGTTAAAGAGTCAACCACATTCTTGTGGGTCTGTGGGCCAGATAAGGATGGCAGTTTCCTTCCCTAAACTAGTGAACCAGATAGGTTTAGGTTGAGGAGAGTGACTGGACAGTGTGTGTAACAGGCCAGTCCCTTCATCCCTACCACAGAAAATGCTAAAAAGGGGTCCCAACCTCTCGGAGTCTCCAGGAATTAAATAATTAAAAATTATATTTTTTGCGAATGCCTTTGTTTCTTGGTTGCAAAAGCAAATGATGACAGGTTTAGATAAAGCAAAACAAAAAGGTATTCTGGCTGTCTGATGGCAGAAGAACTAGAAGATGCAGACTAACAGTTTTGGGCGAACGATGCTGAGGTGATGTGAGAAAACATTTTTACACAGCGAGTGATAATGGGTTGGAACTCCCTGCCCACAAGGGTGAGGTAAACAGAGATGATCAATGAGTTCACAAGGAAACTGGACATACACCGGAGGCTACGGGAATAATGAAGGAGAATAGGACTGACTGGATCCATAGAAAACCAGCTTACAATTAATGTGTTGAATGGGCTCGATCTGCAGCTTAAAATAACTATAAAGACAGTTTGATCTGTTAATTAAGAATAATCCAAATGCATAAGAGGGTTGGCTGAGAGAAGGTACAGGATGGATGTGCTGAGAGGACAAATTCGGCATGTTGGGGTGGGGGCTAGCAAGTGTGTCTTTATTGTGAAGGCCACAGCAGTATGCCATCGATCATTGGCTGTTTCAAAATGGAGGCCGTATGATGTGAGGGTGGGATGAATGTTCTGCTTGATTCTTTTCTCTTGACTCTGTTATGTGGCATATTGGGGCTTACTGTTTCAGCTCTACCGTGAATGGGGTGAAGATTATTGGACAGACAATAGGACAAGGGTATACTACAGGTGGAAATTCCAGAAGGTAACAGGAACTGGGGTCAGAGAGATGGAAGGTCATGGGACAATGCAGAGAGCTTGTGGCATAGCATTAATGTCGCTAACATCCAGTAAGTCTAGAGGCTCAGGCTAATTTTTTGGAGATACAGGTTCAAATCCCACCACAGCAACTGGTGGAATTCAAATTCAATTAATAAATCTGGAATGCAAAACTGATGACCATGGAACCACATCAGTTGTCGCCAGATCCTAACTGGTTCACTTACGTCCTTCAGGGAAAGAAATCTACCACCCTCACCTGGTCTGGCCTACTTGTGACTCCAGATCCTCAGCAATGTGGCTGACTCTGAAATGGCCCTAGCAAGCCACTCAATTCAACAGAGATTAAAAGGTGAGCGACTAATGTTGGTTTCACCAGTGACGCTCACATCCCATGAAAGAATAAAGGAGAACCTCTTCATAATAGTACCCCAGACCCATGAAATCCGAGAAATGTTACAAATAAGAGCAGAAGTAAACGTTGTAGTTCCTCAAGCCTGCGCTGCCATTCAATATGATGACGGCTAATTTTCTACCTCAACCCTACATTCACTATCCCTATATTCCGTCATTTATTTAGTGTCCAAAAATGTATAAATATCAGTCGTGATCAAACTCAAAAAGACTGACTCCGGGACAAAGAATTTTAAAGATTCTCAGCCCAGTGCATGTCAAAATTTCATGTCAACCTTGTCCAAAATGGCTGACCTCCTTTATCGTGAAGCCGTGTCCTTGTGTTTTAACTGTATAACCCGAGGAAAAACAGCCTTTCAGCAGCTATCCTGTCAAATCCTGAAAGAATGTTATACAATATTATACATTATACATGACCTCTCATTTTTAGAACTTCAGGGAACATAGCCCCAGTCTACTCAATCTTTCCTCATGAGACAATCCCCTCACCTCAGGATGCAATCAAGTGTGTCAGTTATTGAGTAACTCTGTGAAATATCTCGCTGGGCCTTGAGTCTCAATGACTCATTCCTTTGTACAAGCTGTCAAAGCAAATCCAGTTCCCAGTCCTTGAGAGCTGCATAGCTCAGTCACTCCCACTAATACCCACCCTCAATCTTCAAACCTCCATAGGAGGCATGAGTGGGAAAGGCATGAAAATTACATCTTCTCTGAACAGGAAAGAGAAGTTTTTTTTTTAAAAAAGCAAATAAATATTTCTCCTACAATTTCTGGACTGATTGGCTCCAGATCAATGTGCTCAGTTCCGGACACCTCTCTACAACAAGGAGATGCCAGCCTTGGAGGGGGCACGACAAAGATTCAAAGGCACAGAATGATGTCACAGCCAAAATGGTTAAACTGTGAATCACACAACAGTTGCAACACAGAAAGAGGTCATTCAGCCCATCATCTCTGTGCCAGATCTCTGCAAGAGCATCTCAGCTAGTGTCAATTCCTTGCGCTAGGCCTATAATTCCTTTCCTTTGGTCCTCTTTTTAAATCCTTCCTCCTCCAGCAACGCGTACCTGAGCCCAACTACTCACTGCTTGTTTCCTGATAACGACTTTGGTTTCTTTACCAGTCACCTTAAATCAGTGCTTCTGCTTCTTGATTTCGAACCTGAACAAGTGTATCCCAGGATGTTGTGGAAAGTTAGGTCAGAAATTGCAGGGCCCCTAGCAGAGGTATTTGTAACACCCATAATCACAGGAGAGACTGGATAGACTGGGACTTTTTCCGCTGGAGTGTAGGAGGTTGACGGGTGATCTTCTAGAGATTTATAAAACAATCAAGGGCATAGATAAGGTGAATAGCAAGAATTTTATTTCCTTAGGGTGGGGGAGTTCAAAACTAGGAGATGTATTTTTAAGGTGATGGAAGAAAAATTTGAAAAGGACACAAGGGGCAATGTTTTCCACAGAGAGTGGTTCGTGTGTGGAATGAAGTGCCAAAGTGGTGGATGTGGGTACAGTTAGATTTAAAAGGCATTTGGATAAGCACATAAATAGGAAATGTTAGGAGGGATATATGCCAAATGCAGGCATGTTCAGTCTGAGAATGTGGTCTGCGAGAACTCGTTGACGCAAAGGGTTACTTTTTATGTTTTAGTACTCTATGGGCACAGAGTTTCACTATACACACTGTTCAGTGCCCTCACGTCTGGTTGTAAACTTATATTCGCTAATGTGTAAAAGATGAAGAGCTGATTTAATGGAGGTGTTTAAGATGATTACATCCAAAGAAATTTTCTCTTGCCCCATACTTCTTCCAGGCGTGTTGTCAGGAAGAGTTTGCTCACACAAGAGACAGAGCAAATCTGCAGCTTTCTTGTCTGAGATAAAAAGCTAATGGATCTGCAGGTCAATTTCAAGACTGATATTGATTAGATTTTTGTAAACATATCGAAGATTCTGTTCCAAACTCAGGTAAATGGAGTTAACTGCAAAACCCATTGTGAGCTAAGTAAATATTGAAATAATTTGAGAGGCTGAATGAACTCTTGTTCCCATAACATGTCTGAAACCCAGATTCTTCTTCCATCATAGCACTTTCAGCAGGGGAGCAGGGAAATGGGACTGAAGGAATTGAAATTGTTGTTGTAGGACATCTCCGGGTGGGTTCCACGTCAGCCTTTTATCCAAGGCTGCAAGCATTACCTAGCTGCACTTCTAGCCAGTACCACTGGTGAAACGGCGGGCACTGTATCGTGACAACATTGAGAAAATGCAAATAAATCTGGGGGTCACTGCGATAGAGTGGTCAACTTATTGTTCTTTTATTCCAGAGAATGAAAGTTCAAATCCCACCTGAGCAGTTTGACAATTTAAATCCAGTTTTAAATCGTATTTTAAGAAAACAGTTTTGGTAGAAGTGATAATGAAGCTGGTGGATTACTGTAAAAGTCCAAATGATTCTGTCCCATATGCCACTCCAGTTGTAAACCAACTTATCAACTCTTAACACCCTCTGAAACATAAACCACTGGTGATGCTACTATCACCTTTTTGAGGTCTACCTAGGGTTGGGCAATGGATGCCAGCCTTGCCAGTGATGCACATAATTCAGAGCAAATTAAGAAACAAGCTTACGATATTGGACCTCTGAGTGATGTATTAAAAACACTGACTTAAAGTCTTTCTAAGTCCTTAGCTTATCAGCTGAGTTACTTGGGTGGGAGTAAGGCAGAACCATTACATTGATTACCCACCCACTTTCCCGCTATAACATTTTCTCCGTGACCAACAAGGTTTCAAAAATTACAACATAGACCTGTCCAGTGTTGGACCTCAGCGTTGGTTCAGCATGCACTTGGCAACAACGGCTGCCACAGGAACTATAGGATGTGAACGGTCTAAGAGTTGGCAAATGGGGACATGGTGCAAAGAAAACTCAGAGGAGACACCAAGATATAAGTTCTGTTACAGAGCATTACACTGCCCAAGACCCTACATCCTGCCTTGAACCACATGTTTTAAAACCATCCACCTAAAGGTACTGTGCTTACCTGCTCCCGTTCGGCTAGGCGTCTCTCCTCTTCTCGCTGGAGCCTCTCCATCTCCTCATATCTTCTCCTCTGCTCCCTCTCCTGCTGTTTCCGGTGCTCTCGGTCTCTCCTTTGTTGCTGTAAGTGCCAGAGTAACGTAGAGTGAGAGGCAGTGGGATGACGAGAGCGAAGAAAGTTAACTCTGAACAATTATTTTTCACGCTCCTACCTCAACTCCAACTTGTCAACTCTTAACGCCCTCTGAAGCATAAACCACTCATCCCCTCACAATCCCCAGCATAAAAGTGCCTTCCTACAGTTACTCTCCTTCTCCTTCCCAACACAAGACAGCAGCATCCATAAGCTAACTGACAGAATGCGGAACATGATGGACCCTCCAGCAGGATTTGGTATGCAAGGTAGTTATTTAAATAACATCTTCACAAAAGAAAATGCCTCAAGGTGTTTCACAACAAATATCATTAAGCAAAATCGAACAGAGTCACATACAGGAACAGACCAGGAGAGGTTCACAAACATTTTGGAAACTGCCATCCTTACCTGATCTGGCCTATATGTGACTCCAGACCCACAGCAATGTGGTTGAATCTTAACTGTCTCTGGGCATTTAGGGATGGGCAATAAATGCTGGCCTAGCCAGTGATGCCCTCAGGAGAGGCTTACTCTCCATCTTCGGTCCGCCTCCCCCTCTCTCCCTATTTATTCCAGTTCCCTCTCCCCATCCCCCTCTCTGATGAAGGGTCTAGGCCCGAAACGTCAGCTTTTGTGCTCCTGAGATGCTGCTTGGCCTGCTGTGTTCATCCAGCCTCACATTTTATTATCTTCACTTTAAAACTCTTATGTTTTCAAAGCCCTCCATAGCTTCTCTACCTCCCTTCCTATCTCTGCAATCTCCTCTAGCCCCCCAAAACCTCAGATTTCTGCTCTCCTCCATTCTGATCCTTCTAGACTTTCAGCCCTCAGGAGAGGCTGGGAATTCTAGACTTTCAGGTCTAGGATTTTCAATGTACACCCTCCAATGGTGGAATGGTTTGGAATTGGAGGCGGAAAAGGATCAGAATGGAGGAGAGCAGAAATCTGAGGTTTTGGGGGGCTAGAGGAGATTGCAGAGATAGGAAGGGAGGTAGAGAAGCTATGGAGGGCTTTGAAAACATAAGAGTTTTAAAGTGAAGATAATAAAATGTGAGGCTGGATGAACACAGCAGGCCAAGCAGCATCTCAGGAGCACAAAAGCTGACGTTTCGGGCCTAGACCCTTCATCAGAGAGGGGGATGGGGAGAGGGAACTGGAATAAATAGGGAGAGAGGGGGAGGCGGACCGAAGATGGAGAGTAAAGAAGATAGGTGGAGAGAGTGTAGGTGGGGAGGTAGGGAGGGGATAGGTTAGTCCAGGGAAGACGGACAGGTCAAGGAGGTGGGATGAGGTTAGTAGGTAGCTGGGGGTGCGGCTTGGGGTGGGAGGAAGGGATGGGTGAGAGGAAGAACCGGTTAGGGAGGCAGAGACAGGTTGGACTGGTTTTGGGATGCAGTGGGTGGGGGGGAAGAGCTGGGCTGGTTGTGTGGTGCAGTGGGGGGAGGGGACGAACTGGGCTGGTTTAGGGATGCAGTAGGAGAAGGGGAGATTTTGAAACTGGTGAAGTCCACATTGATACCATATGGCTGCAGGGTTCCCAGGCGGAATATGAGTTGCTGTTCCTGCAACCTTCGGGTGGCATCATTGTGGCACTGCAGGAGGCCCATGATGGACATGTCATCTAGAGAATGGGAGGGGGAGTGGAAATGGTTTGCGACTGGGAGGTGCAGTTGTTTGTTGCGGACTGAGCGGAGGTGTTCTGCAAAGCGGTCCCCAAGCCTCCGCTTGGTTTCCCCAATGTAGAGGAAGCCACACCGGGTACAGTGGATGCAGTATACCACATTGGCAGATGTGCAGGTGAACCTCTGCTTAATGTGGAATGTCATCTTGGGGCCTGGGATGGGGGTGAGGGAGGAGGTGTGGGGACAAGTGTAGCATTTCCTGCGGTTGCAGGGGAAGGTGCCGGGTGTGGTGGGGTTGGAGGGCAGTGTGGAGCGAACAAGGGAGTCACGGAGAGAGTGGTCTCTCCGGAAAGCTGACAGGGGAGGGGATGGAAAAATGTCTTGGGTGGTGGGGTCGGATTGTAAATGGCGGAAGTGTCGGAGGATAATGCGTTGTATCCGGAGGTTGGTAGGGTGGTGTGTGAGAACGAGGGGGATCCTCCCAGTCGCAAACCATTTCCACTCCCCCTCCCATTCTCTAGATGACATGTCCATCATGGGCCTCCTGCAGTGCCACAATGATGCCACCCGAAGGTTGCAGGAACAGCAACTCATATTCCGCCTGGGAACCCTGCAGCCATATGGTATCAATGTGGACTTCACCAGTTTCAAAATCTCCCCTTCTCCTACTGCATCCCTAAACCAGCCCAGTTCGTCCCCTCCCCCCACTGCACCACACAACCAGCCCAGCTCTTCCCCCCCACCCACTGCATCCCAAAACCAGTCCAACCTGTCTCTGCCTCCCTAACCGGTTCTTCCTCTCACCCATCCCTTCCTCCCACCCCAAGCCGCACCCCCAGCTACCTACTAACCTCATCCCACCTCCTTGACCTGTCCGTCTTCCCTGGACTGACCTATCCCCTCCCTACCTCCCCACCTACACTCTCTCCACCTATCTTCTTTACTCTCCATCTTCGGTCCGCCTCCCCCTCTCTCCCTATTTATTCCAGTTCCCTCTCCCCATCCCCCTCTCTGATGAAGGGTCTAGGCCCGAAACGTCAGCTTTTGTGCTCCTGAGATGCTGCTTGGCCTGCTGTGTTCATCCAGCCTCACATTTTATTATCTTGGAATTCTCCAGCATCTGCAGTTCCCATTATCTCTGATACTAGTTTTAAAGTGAAGCTATTGCTGGACGAGGAGCCAACATGGACCAGTGAGAACAGGAGGTAATGGGTGAATAGCACTAGACACAGGTTAGGATACAGGGCAACATGAATTTTGATGAATTTCACTTTATAGAGGGTGCAAGATAGGAAATGGGAATTTCTGATATGGTCCAGCTGTGAATCAAAGAGCAGGCATTATGGGCTGTATTTCCAGTGCCCTATCCTGTTGTCCCAATGAGGTCAGCTAACTCTGGTTCAAAGCTCAATACGAGATTGTCAGGGCTGGAACTTGACAATTTTTTTCAAAGAGATGAACAGATTACTCCCACCTTTAGAACTGACAAATTAAAAGGAGGCTGAAAAGTGTAAGAAGACAGTGAGTTGATTGACTAGTGAGTATTGGTGAGCTTCCTTTTCTTCAACATGGAGCTGTTAGCAACATTTAAGTTACATCAACAGAACAGAGAAGGGGAACTCATGTAGTTTTGTTTAAGTGTTACAGTTTATAGCAGTAGTAGTCATTAATATCTGATAGATAGAGGAATGGCAGAGCACAGTGCACAGATTGTGCTATGTGAGATTCCCAGAATGCTTCCCATATCCTAAATAACCACCTGGGCATGAAGTGTCCTCAGTTGTTGCAGCTTGAGCTCTAGGATTTGGAGCTTGAGCAACAGCTGGTGTCAATGCAGCACACTTGCAATGTTGAGATATTTATGAACAGCTTGTTTATTGATTGGGGGGGGGGGGGCATTGGTCAATCCGTACACTACAAAGAGAGGCTATTCCATCGACACTCCAAAGAGCATCTTATACAGCTCCCTAACCTATCCTTGAAGCTCCACATTTACTGTGCCTACACATTCTTGGACCTTATAGACGCATTAACATAGTCAATCCATTTAACCTGCACATCTTTGATCTGTAGGAGAAGATCAGAGCACCTTGCAGAAACAGGAAGAACATGCACATTGAGAGGCACCCAAGGCTGGAATCAAAGCCAGGCCCCTCGTATTGTGAGGCAGCAGTGCTAACCAAGGTGCCGTCATGCCACTCTACGCCTACACCTGAGATAATGGGAACTGCAGATGCTGGAGATTCCAAGATAATAAAATGTGAGGCTGGATGAACACAGCAGGCCAAGCAGCATCTCAGGAGCACAAAAGCTGACGTTTCGGGCCTAGACCCTTCATCAGAGAGGGGTCTAGGCCCGAAACGTCAGCTTTTGTGCTCCTGAGATGCTGCTTGGTCTGCTGTGTTCATCCAGCCTCACATTTTATTATCTACGCCTACACCTAGCAGTTTAAGAGTATTCAGGGAGGGAGTGTATAGGTGGACACCAGCACAATAAGCCAAAATAACACTGAGCTGATTTGATTTGTGATAATGTACGCATCAAGAACTTGATGCAAAGTACCCAGAGCCATGGTCTCTCCAAGTGGAAATGAATCATAAACTGAAGATACTTTAAAGGTTTCTGAAAAGTCTGGGTGAAAGGGGTAATCCTTGTTTGTAAACCCAAAAAGGAATTCAGTTTCAAGAAAGGTCAAAAGGAAAATTTCCCAACAGAAATGGGACAAGCACTGATGGGAGAAAAGGGAAAAGAGAGATAGGGTGAGTTGTAGGAGATTGAATGGGAGAACACACTTTTGGAATATTTAACACCAGCACAGCCAGTTCAGATGAATGGCCTACTGCATTTTCTATAGAACCTTATGTAGCACACTTTTTATTTGTTCATGGGTGAGAGCAATGCTGGCCTGGCCAGCATTTATTACCCACCCTTATTTGCCCTTGAGAAGGCGTACTGTGTTGCCTTCTTAAAATGATACAGTCCATGTGCTGAGATAAATTCACAATATGAGTAGGGAGGGAATTCTAGCATTTTGGCCAGCGACATGGCAATATATTTCCAAGTCAGGACGGTGAGTGGTTTGGAGGGGAATTTGCAGGTTGTGATGCTTCCATGTATTGGTTCTCTTTGTTCTCCTAAGTGTTAGGTGTTGAGAGTTGGGAGGTGCTGTCAAAGGACCCCAAATGAGTTGCTGCATCTTGAGATAATACACAATGCTGTTACTGTGCGTTGGTGATGAAATGAGTGAATCCTGAAAGGTGATTGGTGAGGTGCTAATAAAGCAAGTTGTTTTCTTCTGGGTAGTGTCAAGCTCCTTGAGTGTTGTTGGAGCATCACTCTTCCAAGCAAATGGGGACCATTCCAGCACACATCTGACTTATACCTTGTAAATGGTGGACAGGCTTTGGAGAGTCAGGAGGTGAGATGCTTGCTGCAAGATTTCCAGCCTCAGGCCTGTTTGCATATCCATTGTTTGCAAGGCTAGTCCAGTTCAGTTTCTGGTAACTGGTCATTCAAGCATGCATTTGCGAAGGATTCAGTAATTAAAATGTCATTGAATGTCAAGGGACGATGGATTTTCTTTTATTGGAGATGGTCATTGCCTGGCTCTTGTGTGGTGCAAATGGTATTTGCCCCTTACCAGTTGGATATAATCCAGGTTTTTCATTTAAACATTGACGGCTTCAGTGACTGAGGAGTTGCGAATAGTGCTAAACATGATTCAATCATCAGTGAGCATTGGGAATTTTGATCTTATTTTGGAGGGAAGTTCATTGATGAAGCAACTGAAGAGAATTTGGCCTTGGACACTACGCTGAGGAGCTTCTGTAGAAATATCTTGGGATTTAAATGACTGATCAACAACAAACATCACCATCTTATTTTGTACTAGGAATGACTCTAGCAAAGAGTTTCACTTAAATTCTCACTGACTAGTTTTGCTTGACATCTTCATGGCACATTCTGTCAAATGTAGCCTTGATGTCAAGAGCAGTCACTCGCACCTCACTTCCGGAATTCAACTCGTTTGTCCATGTCTAGACCAGGGCTGTAATGAGGTCAGGAACTGGATGGCCCTAAGAATCTGAACTGAGCATTGGTGAGCATGTTATTCTTGAGTCAGAGCCAGTTGACAGCACTGCCAATGACCAACTCCACTAATGTGCTGATGATCAAGAATAGTCTGATCGGGTAGTATGTGGCCAGGTTGGATTTGTCTGCTTTTTGAGGACAGGATGTGCCTGGGCAATTTTCCACGTTGCTGGGTAAGTGCCAGTGTTGTTGTTGTACCAGAACAGCTTGGCCAGGAACGTGGCAAGTTTGGGGCAGAAGTCATCAGCACAAAATGTTATGAGTAGTCACAGTTTGGGCAGTAAGCAGTGCCTTCAGCCAATGAGACATCACATTGAATGAATCAAATTGGGAACCTCTGGAGGCGGCCGAAATGGATGATTCACTTATCACTTCTGGCTAACGACTGTTGCAAATACTTCAGCCTTGTATTTTGCACGGATGTGCTGGGATCCTCCCTCATTGAAGATGGTGATAGTTTTGTGTCTTCCACCTCCAGTGAGTTGTTGAATTGTCCACCACCATAAACTAGATGTGGCAGGGCTGCAGATGTAAAATCTGAAGTATTGATTGTGGGAATGCATAGCCCTATTTACCATTTGCTGCATATGCTATTTGGTGTGCAAGGGCTTCTTGTTTCATAACTTCACCAGGTTAGGATCTCAATTTTAGGTATGTCTAGCGCTGCTTCCACACTGTTTATTCGACCAGGGAGAGTAACCCCACCGCATCCGGCACCTTCCCCTGCAACCGCAGGAAGTGCTACACTTGCCCCCACACCTCCTCCCTCATCCCCGGCCACAAGATGACTTTCCATATTAAGCAGATGTTCACCTGCACATCTGCCAATGTAGTACAATGTATCCATTGTACCCGGCGTGGCTTCCTCTACATTGGGGAAACCAAGCGGAGGCTTGGGGACCGCTTTGCAGAACACCTCCGCTCGGTTTGCAATAAACAACTGCACCTCCCAGTCGCAAACCATTTTGACTCCCCCGCCCATTCCTCAGATGACATGTCCATCATGGGCCTCCTGCAGTGCCACAACGATGCCACCCAAAAGTTGCAGGAACAGCAACTCATATTCTGCTTGGGAACCCTGCAGCCCAATGGTATCAATGTGGACTTCACAAGCTTCAAAGTCTCCCCTTCCCCTGCTGCATCCCAAAACCAGCCCAACTCATCTCCTCCCCCCACTGCATCACAAAACCAGCCCAGCCTGTCTCTGCCTCCCTAACCTGTTCTTCCTCTCACCCATCCCTTCCTCCCAGCTCAAGCCGCACCTCCATTTCCTACCTACTACCTCATCCCGCGTCCTTGACCTGTCCGTCTTCCCTGGACTGACCTATCCCCTCCCTACCTATCTTCTTTTCTCTCCATCTTCGGTCTGCCTCCCCCTCTCTCCCTATTTATTCCTGAACCATCTCCCCATCCCCCTCTTTGATGAAGGGTGTAGGCCCGAAACGTCAGCTTTTGTGCTCCTGAGATGCTGCTTGGCCTGCTGTGTTCATCCAGCTCCACACTTTGTTATCCATGATCTCTTAGCTTGATGTGAATGGTTGCATTGGGATATGCTGAGCCATGAGGTTATAAATGGTGGTTAAACATAATTTTGATGCTGTGGCCAATTTCTAGTTGCTAGATTTCTTCAATATCTGTCTCATTTAACATGGTGACAATGCCACAGAACACAACTGAATGTATCATCAACGTGAAGACGGGAATTTGCCTCCACAAGGAATGTGTGTTGGTTGTTCTTACCAATACTGTAAAGGACAGATGTATCCATGACCTTTAGCTTTGTGAGGATGAGGTCAAGTACATCTTTCCCTCTTCTTGCTTCACTCAACAGCTGCTGCAGGCCTAGTTAGACGGCTCTGTCCTTTAGAGTTTGACCTGTTCAGTCAGAAGCAGTGGTTTTGACATTGAAATCCCTCACCCTGACTATATTCTGTGCCCCTACTACCCTCAGTAACTTTGTCGAAGTGGTATTCAGTCTGAAGGAGTACTGATTCATCAGATCAGGATTTTTCCTTGCCTTTGCTTGACCTGATGCAGAAGACCCCATGGTCCAGAGTCAATGTTAATGACTACCAGGGCAATTCCTTACAGAGTGCATATGGCTGTGCCTCAAACTCTGCTGGCTCTGCCCTGTCAGAGGTATTCCCAGGGATTGTGAGCGCGTCTGGTACGTATGGTTTATATGATTCAATAAGAAGAAAGTCAATAATATTACAAACTTCTATTCACACACAGTCAAGTAACTCTCCCACCCTAAACCCTGCAACCACCTCAGCTCTGGGAGGTGAGTTGGTTCTGGATCAGAAGTTTCAGTTCACTGCAACCAATTGATTCACACTAAGAGAGCAGTAGTGTACAGCAGGTTAAATGTTTTGTTCACCAGGTCCCATAAGAAACAACATCCAATGTTTCAATCTAACAAGCGGTTTCTCATTCCAACTATGAGAAATCAAATGGGGCAGCTGAGTTGGAGAGCAAGACAGTGCCTCAGAGAGCAGTCATTAGAATCATCCCATTTCAGGTATTAAACAAGTCTTTGTAAGAGAATGTGGAGTGAATTAAAAGGGGAAAGAAGTGCTGATGGAGGCTTAAACAGAACACAGCAGGATTGTAATAGGTCTGTTTAATGGAAATGATTGGCATAATCTACGCTGATTGTTATGTCACTGGCTAAGACCCAGCTAAAATACTGTGTCTATTTCTGCACACCTGCACTTTCAAAAGTCAAAACCTTGGAGAGTTTTACCAAAATTGTCCCAGTGATGAGGTTTTTAATCCTGTGGAGAGATTGCTAAAGCTGGGATTGTTGTCCCTAGAGGACAGAAAGTTAAAGTGATTAAATAAATGTACTCAAAGTTGTGAAAAATTCTTAATAAAGGTGGATAGCATCTGTTTCCACTGGCAGAAGGTTCAGTCACCAGACAACATAGATTTACCGTTGTGGACAAAAGAAACTGAGACTTACTTTTAAGCATCAAGTTACTGTGATTCTGCAATGCACTATCTGAAAAGAAACTGGACATAAAACATTCAAAAGGGAATTTGATGTATTTTTAAAAGGTAAGTTTTTTTTACGGGGGGTAAGTGGGAGTGAGTGGGATGAATTGGATAACACTTTCAAAATATCAATGCATAGCAAAAGAGCCAAATAGTTTTCCCCTGTGCTGTTCAATCCTCTGAATCTACAACATGAATAGTTAACAACTGTACTATTGTTATATCAGAGAATCATGTAATCAAAGTGTTGTTACAGTGCAGAAGCAGGTCATTCAGCTGATCACACCTGCACCTATTCTTCTGATGAGTATCATTACATACTAGCACTCTGCTGCTTTCTCCCCATACCCTTGCACATTATTTCCATCCAAATAATCAGTCAGTACCCTCATGTGATGAGCATGCCAATAGAAGGCGTTAGATGAGTTCGTATTTTCTAATGCCTTGAATTTTCTAATAACTTGGATTTAGATGGACCAGAGTCTTTTTCTTTAATCCCATGTCATTGGGAGGCCGAGAGAAAACTATGAGGACACAAGCTCATTCACATTGTTTATCCCTGCACGTGAGCTATGAACTACCCTTGCATTGGTCTTCCCTGAGTCAGTTATTCAATCAACCATATTTGCACCAAAAGCTAGACAGGAAGGAGCTATTCTTCTCTATCCTGCCAGATTCTGAAACAACATTGACATTTAAACTACCAATCACATGTCAACATGGAAGGTTATATTTCTGACAAATGCCCCCTAACTCTGCTACTCTGTCACATGACTTCACAAGTGATGCTGAATTGCTAACCAGTGAGAGGTGGTGTCAAAGGGTAGAACAATAAGAATAGACCAGAAATCAATAAACGGGCTATACCTTGGCTTAAAAGAAGCCTTATTTGATGAGAAAGAGCATAAGTTTAATCAATTGGTGACAGGCAAGAGGGCATTCAATGATGTGGAGGAGCTGGGATTACTCTTCCTGAAGCAGAGAGGGTTAAGGGGAATTTAATTGAGGTGCATAAAATCATGACTTGTAAAGTAAAGAAATAACGTAGTTTTGTTACTGGACGAAGCAGGCCAAGAATTCCAGCCCAAATGAAAACACAAACAAAGATGTGTATTTTTCAAGTATAGCATTTACGCATCCAGGAAGCATCTCAAA
Source organism: Stegostoma tigrinum (assembly GCF_030684315.1). Classification (NCBI taxonomy): domain Eukaryota; kingdom Metazoa; phylum Chordata; class Chondrichthyes; order Orectolobiformes; family Stegostomatidae; genus Stegostoma; species Stegostoma tigrinum. The sequence continues at coordinate 57,151,435 of NC_081367.1, forward strand.
GTACATTACAGTCCATAAAGTACTTTTCAAATGTTTCAACATTGCAATGCAGGAAACAGGACAACTGATTTTGCACACAGCAAGCTCCCAATAACAGCAAGAACATAAGCTCTAAGAGCTGGAGTCAGCTATTAAACCTGTCAATGGTGTTTACGATTCAACAGTGTTATGGCTAATCTGATCGTAGCTACAACTCCACTTTCCTGCTCTGTATCCTGTAATCCTAAACTCTTCTGTTGATCAAAATCTGTCCAACTCTGCCCTGAATATATTCAACGATCCAGCCTCCACCAGTCTCTGAGAAGCAACAGTGTTATAATAACCAGCTAATTGATTTTTGTACTGCTGACTGGGGGTCAAATATTGTAGAGATAAATATTTGATAGCACACTGGGGATAACCTTGCCTCCTCTTCCTCAAAATAGTCCAAGGAAATCTTTTCCATGTACCAACGCAATCAGATAAGGCCTCAGCTTAACATCTCATCTGAAATCCAACTAGATACAGAAACAGAAGGTGCTGGAAAAGCTCAGCAGGTCTGCATCATCTGTGAAGAGAAATCAGAGTTAACGTTTAGGGTCCAGACCTGAAATGTTAACTCATTTCTCTTCACAGATGCTGCCAGACCTGCTGAGCTTTTCCAGCAACTTCTGTTTTTGTTTCTGATTTACAGCATCTGCAGTTCTTTTGGTTTTTATTTCGTATCCAACGAGACACAAGTTCATTTTCCACATGGTGCTGGGAAATTTAAATGCAAATAATTAAATCAACCTGAATTAAATAGTCAGTATCCGTAATAGTGACAATGTAACTCCCAAATTAACCCAAAAACTTGTCCAGTTGACTAATGGCCTTTCAGGAAGGAAATCCATACCTGGCTGTCATCCTTAAATAGCTGACTTGTGACTCGAGATCCACGGCATTACTGCTAGCTCTTAAGTGCTCTGCGATAAAGCCTTGTCATCACTGAATTGTAACAAGAAACTAACAAAATGGCAATTTGGAAATGGATAATGAACGCTGGCTTTGCCAGCGATGCCCATGTCCTGCGAATTATTTTAAGAAATTAACTGGCAAAAGAATCAGAACGAGGGGAGGGGCATTCCTTTTAAAAAATACAGCAACTGTGTGTTCGGCAACACACTACCTGAAAAGGTGCTGAAAGCAGTTTCATCAGTTACGTCCACAAAGTAATTGTTTAAACCTTTAAAATGGACCATTTTGCAGGGCAATGGAGGAGGATCAGTTTTCAGATTAATTGGAGAGCTCTTTCAAATAGCCAGAATAGGTATGATGGGCTGACAGGTCTCATTCCAGGCCCTCTGTTTTTGTGTTTTGTGTGAAATTAACAGGTTAAAAAAAATGTTACCACGTATTGGTTGAAGCTGGGCATCAACTGAAAATGTCAAAACGGGGATTGATAGGTTTTGACAGTCAAGGCTATTAATGGTTACTAAACGAGGGGGCAGTGTTTTAAAGTGGAGTGGAGGTAGATATAGGGGAAAATCGCCAGAGGTAGGTTCTTTATTCAGAGAGTGGTCGGGGCGTGGAATGCATTGCTGGAGAGGGTAGTGGAGTCGGCCTAATTCGGGGCATTTAAGCGGCTACTAGATAGGCATATGGATGATAGTATAAAGGTAGGGATGGAGGTTAGATAGATCTTAGGATTAGGGTAAACGTTTGGCACAACATCGCAGGTCGAAGGGCCTGTACTGTGCTGTACTGTTCTATGTTCTAATGTATAGATCAATCAGGATTCCAACTGAACAGCAATCAAGCAAAACAGGCTAAATGGTCTCTTTCAGTTTTGAAATTGCGATTGAGAAGAGAAAGAATTCTCATTTCTATAAAGACTTTTTCAATCTCATGCAAGCCAAAGTCCTTCAATGACTGTATGGAAATTTGCAAAAGTCACTGTTGCAATGTCGGAGATATGGCTGTCAATTTGAATAACAGCAAGCTCCCACAATCAGCAACATAATAGCAGCTGGGCAGTGATCTTGGTTGGGTGATGAATATTGACTCCAGGACACAGGCGGAAGAGTCTTCTTCCTCCTCTATAAAACAATGCTGCCGAATCTTTTACATCCACTGCAAGAAGGTGAACGCACCCAATGCATCAAAATGAAAATATGTGGATGGTGGTCAAAAGTGCAGTTGGGCTTCAAACTATGCTGACGTGACCCCAGGCCAAAACGTCTACCACTTGTCTCATGAGATGCCCCACAGTGCTACGCCCATACAGGCAGCTTCTTGGAGTTGCCATCCACAGAAACGTGCAAAAAGAACTAGTGCCAGTTGCAGACAAGGCCGACTGTTCTTCATCCTACCCCAAACCCTATTACCTCTTCTAGTCTCCGCCGCTGCTCCTTCTGCTCTTCAATACGTTTCTGCCGCTCAGCCAGCAGTTGGCGCTTGTGCTCCTCATTTTCCCGCTGCTGCTGCTCCTGGAGTTGTTGCCTCTTGATGGCCTCTGACCGTTCCTTGTTGGCCAATTGCAGGCGCAGGAAGTCTCGGCGAAGGGTAGATTCTCCAGGCAGGTTCACAATGGAGCTGCAGGTGGGGATGGGGTTGGAAGAAATGCAGTTGTTAAATCGTGTACCATCAGGACAGCTGGACAACCTTCAACATCTCAGCTGGAGAGGGGAAAGGTATTGGGGTGAGGTCCAAATCCGAGAAGCTACCTCCAATGCCAATGAGAGAAACCTTCAATTAATTGGTTTCTTTGCACATCACTATCATGTGTCGAGAAAGAATTTTCTGAACAATCCTAAACTCTTCACAGCCAATGAAACTTTTTTTTTTGCAGTGTGCTCACAGTAATAATAGAGGAAAGTTAATCATTAATTTATGTACAGCAAACTCTCACAAGCAGTGGTGAGATAAAATGATCAAATCATCTGTTTCAGTGATGTTGATTGAGGGGCAAATATTGGCCCCAGGACTTTGAGAACCCTCTTGTCCTTCTGCAAAATAATGGCCACATGTCCACTGAACAGATCAGACGGACTCTCAGTCATCTATCTCATCTTAAACATCATGAACAGTGGAGCATTCCCTCATCACTACATAAGGATTACCTGCTTAGAATTAACACTCAAGTCTTTGGCATGGAAACTCAAACAACAGCATTCCCCACTCCATTCCATAGAGGCACCAAGGACAAAACAAAACCCAAAAGCCTCCATTTCACTCAGATGACACTGAAGAAAACAAACTGGAAGAAATAAAGAATCCCTCCATTAGATTCAAGCTCAGTTACCTTGGTTCTCCAAATTCATGGTCCTCTTCTTCTTCCTCGCTCCCACTGTATTCATATTCTGTCTCATCTGAAGTAATCACAGAAAGGTCATGCGTCATAATAGGTTACAACATTGTACATTCCTATAACAATTTTAACATGGGAAAGTGTTTCAACGTGTGTTCCACGCAACATTATCAAAGTCAGATACTGAACCACATAAGAAGAAGAAATAAGATATAATGTCCAAAACCTTTGACAGAGAGAGGTTTTAAGGAACTGTCTTAAAGGAGAGGGAGATAGAGAGGTGAGGTAGCTTAAGGAAAGAATTTCAGAGTTTAAGCAGCTGAAGATGTGGCCACCGATGATCACATCATGAAAAATCAAAGGCTTGTAAAATGCCAGAGTTGGAAACAGTCATATCATGTGGAGCAAACTGGGGGGTAGAGATTGGAAGATATTACAAAGATAGGGAGAATTGTGGGGCTGGGGCAGACAGACACTGGGGACATGTGATAATGGGAACTTCAGATGCTGGAGAATCCAAGATAATAAAATGTGAGGCTGGATGAACACAGCAGGCCCAGCAGCATCTCAGGAGCATTGGGGACATTGTTGGTGCTGGAGGAGGTTTGCAGAAGTAGGGAGGGCTGTTGGTGTTGGAGGAGCTTACAGTGATACAGAGCAATGTAACCAATTATAGAGCAATTAGACCGAATCAATATTCCAACCAGGCATGCACCTCCGATAAAGGGTATAAAGTAAAATCATTGGTTGGTCTCAGGGCAATAGGTGGTGTAGAGACTTTGTTCAGGGTAAGTCTGTGGTCACTTTCTTGTATAGTTGGTGACACTGTGAAGATGTGAGGCACCAAGAGGAAAGAAAGGAGAAAACAGCTGTCCTTGTAATGACAGCATGTTGCCCCAAACACATGCCACCACATCACACATTTTTGCTACGTAACAAGTACATTATTCTATGGTTTAAACTCTGATTAAACTCAACATATCTGCTGTACGAGGAGCAGTTAATTCTGATTGATTAGATAATTGATATGTTCAACAATGTGGGAAAAATACAACGATTTATCAGGACCTGGAACCAGTGAGCCCTGTGGGGAAGGTAAATGTGACTTTGTGTGAGTAAGAATTTGGCCAGCAATTTTCAGATGGGCACATGGCTGATGGAGGTGGGAGTTGGGACATTAGTCCAATCCAGAGAGCATTGTAATAGTTAGTAGCTGACATTCATTAGATGAAGAAAACAGCCAACAGTTCTCTTGTCTTCACTGTTGCAAATAGTACTCACCTTTCTCGCCCCTCTTCTTTTTGGTCCGGTCAATGTGGTCCTTGAGTTGGATCCGGACTTGCCTCTCATTGAGCTGGTCCCTGATGAAGGGATGTTTCAGCAGCTGATCTGTCGCTGGCCTCTGACCGTGATTCTTCACCAAACACCCCTCAATAAAAGACACAAACTTCTTTGACCTGGGGAAGAGTAAAGAAGAATATCAAGGAGGAAAGAGCATGGGGTGGCTTTCAGACTCCAATCAACATGCCACACATCCACACCTTTGGATACAACCAGATTGAAGTAAATGAAAGCCACTTCCCCAGCCATTAACTCACAGGCAGGTGGTCATCGTTTCTCAATCAAGAAACTAGCCACCATTCTTGTCTTTCAAGGGGACAGATGACCAGATCATGGCAAAATGAGGCTCTTAAGTGACCATTCATGGGCTACTTTAAGGGCCTTAATTGCTTCTCAGTCAGCAAGTTAATTCATGGACCTTTTTACACAGTACGTAATTACAGAGGTGATTAATTAAAGGTCAAGTCTTTGCCTGATGCAACAATATTTATATTATTCCAAATAAGAAACTAGGGATGGATAACACGGTATTGAAAGATCCAACATTCAGCTATTGTATGGAATGATTGAATTCACAGTCATGCAAGTGACCAGGCTAATATTAGACTACTTGATTATCAAAGCAGCGCATGCTTCAAGTGAACAAAGTGTGGAGCTGGACGAACACAGCAGGCTGAGCAGCATCTCAGGAGCAGAAAAGCTGACGTTTCGGGCCTAGAGCCCTCATCAGACCCTTTTCGGATGAAGGGTCTAGGCCCGAAACGTCAGCTTTTGTGCTCCTGAGATGCTGCTTGGCCTGCTGTGTTCATCCAGCTCCACATTTTGTTATCTTGCATTCTACAGCATCTGCAGTTCCCATTATCACATGCTTCAAGTGATCCCAGATAAGATGGTGTAGTACAGCTTATATATCCTCAGGTCACATGGTATGTTGTGGTGATGATATCAAAAGCAGATTGCTTAAAGATACCCACTGAGTCTGAGGTATACTAACATGGGTGGCACAGTGGCTCTGCAATTAGTGCTGCTGCCTCAGTACCACGGGTCCTGACTTGATTCCAGCCTCGATTGACAGTCTGTGAGAGTTTGTATACTCTCCCTGTTTTGATGTACCTTTCCTCCCATAGTCTAAAAAATGTGCAGGCTAGGTGGATTGGCCATGTTAAGTTGCCCATAGTGTCCAGGGAGGCGCAGGCTAGGTGGATTAGCCATGGGAAATGCAGGGTTACAAGGACAGGTGGTGGGGGATGGGATGTTCTTTGATATGGGCTGAATGGCCTGCTTCCACACTGTAGGGATTCTTTGTTCCTGACTTCAAGGCAACACAACACTGGCAAGAAGGGGTGAGTTCATCTCTGGAATGATCCACCGAATTATTTCCCCTTCATGCCACCTTCAGCGGGGGGGAAATTGTGCCTTCTGTTTCTGGAGTTAAATGTAGAAAGGCACTTAGATCTGTTACATGCAAATAGCATTTGACAAGTTTGAGGGATTTTGCTATTTTAGGTGCCTGCTTGCACAGCTTAAGAGAATATTGAAAGCGGGAATATGTTGCAAAATTGTGGGCAGATAATTTAAGAGGAAATGAGTTGAAAGATTTGGGGGGAATCTGTTTGTGGTCATGAAAATGATTAAAAAAAAGACTCATTTGGTTGGATGAGGAGAAATGATTCCCTCTGTTGGGAAAACCCAGAAGAAGGAAGTTTAACCTTAAAATTCAACCAAGTCAATCAGAAACGAACAAGCCCTTCTTCTCACAAGTATAATGGAAATCTGAAACTCATTCTATGAGAAGGCTGTGGAGGCTGCAGGTCAACTGGAGCGCTTCAGACAGATTTATCTATTTTTGTTGTGGAAGTGTACAAGGAAATGGAGAAAAAGTTGGCACACAAAGCTGCAGTTTACAACAGCAAACTATAGATCCTCTTCTTGCCACCTCCAGGGAGGGGAAATTGTGTGGCACAGTAGTTCAGTGGTTAGCACTGCAGCCTCAGTGCCAGGAACCCAGGTTCAATTCAAGCCTTGGAGGACTGTCTGTGTGGAGTTTGCACATGCTCCCCGTGTCTGCGTGGGTTTCCTCCGGGTGCTCCAATTTCCTCCCACAGTCCAAAGTGGTGCAGTTTAGGTGGATTGGCCAAACTAAATTGCCCACAGTGTGCAGGCTAGATGGACCAGGCAGGGTTAGGACAGGGCAGAGGGGGGATGTTGGTGGGTCTGGATGGGAAGATCTATGGTGTAGATTTGATGGGCTGAACCTGCTGCTTCCACACTGTAGGGATTGAATGATTCAGATCTTCACATTCATCAAATGGGAGATGTGGCACATGAACAGACCATTCAGCCAATAAAGTTCATGCTGTTTATGCTCCACTCGAGTCTCCGTCCATCTTTCCTCATCTAAAATCCACCATCATATTTTATTTCCTTCTCCTTCACGTAATCATCTAGCTCCTCTTTAAATTATTCTACCACTCACTTCAACCATTACCTGTGGCTTTGAGTTCCACAATCTCATGAAAATCAGTGCAACAAAGTTTCTCCTGAGTTCCCTGTTGAATTTCTTGGTGGCTACTAGGATATGTTCTTCCCAACAACAGGAGACATTCGCAAAGTTGCTGGAAGAGCTCAGCAGGTCTGGCAGCATCTGTGAAGGTATAAACTGAGTTAACATTTCGGGTCTGGTGACCCTTCCTCAGAACTCTGTTTTTCCGTTCACAGATGCTACCAGACCTGCTGGGTTTTTCCAACAACTTTGTTTTTGCTCCTGATTTACAGCATCCACAGTTCTTCCGGATTTTATTTACAGGAAGCATTCCTTCTGTATCCACTTGTTCAAAAGCTTTGTTGTTTTGAAGACCCCAAATAGGTCACAATTCCGAATCTTCCCAAGAGAAAAGAGAACAAGCCTGTCTATCTTCTCCTGATAATGTAAAACCACATATTTTCAGACCATTCTCATCCCCTGCATCTGCTCCAGTAGGGATCATTATCTTTTTCGTTGATATAACAGCCAGAAATAGGGACGGTACTGTATCGTCACTGGGCATCTGGCCTTGCAATACTCACCACTTTTTGGACTTGAGTCGAGGTGGTGGGTTCCTTGGGATGAGAAACAAAGCCCTCATTGGGTGCATGTCGCACAGAGCTACAGGAAAAAGACAAGCAGAGTGTGATTGAGAGAGAAGAGGAGATGATACAACCACAGGGGGTACAGGCAAAGGCAGAACAAAAAGTAAAGGGAAAGAAGTGAACGATTACCAAAAGGGAAAGGGCTAAACTAAAACTTACGTGGAGCCCCTTCAGCCATTTCCATTGCAGTTATCCCCAAAGACCACAAATCACTCTGTTAGCAAAAGTAGAGGGAATGTTAGAAAATTGAATCAAAAACAGAAATTGCTGGAAAATCTCAGCATCCTTGAAGAGAAGTCAGATTAACGCTTCGGGTCCGGTGACCCTTTCTCAGAACACTGTCAGAAAAGGTTTGAACAAAAAATAAACCCCTGGAAAATTATTTGATCATGTCATCTCTGGCAGATGGTGGAGGTGAAGGGAGAGACATTGTGGGTCACTCACTCCCTCAGTTCTCTGCCCACTGGCAGGTTCATTACACAGCAATACAATCTCAAACACAGGTGAAAGGGGGCAGGTTTTGAAAGCATCTTGGCAAGGCTGATGATCAAGCCCTGTGCTACTGGCAACAAGCTGATCCAGTCGAACGACTTAGCAAATGAACCGACCAGTCACGTGAGGAGTCCAAGATGCTGTGGCAGCAGGCACTTTTATCTGTAGCCTAGAGCTATGAACAGTCACTTAAAATTCCAATTTCTTCCCTAAGGTAAACATAAATCTCTCTAACTCTTGCTGCTGCCATTGGCGCTGCCTTCTCAAAGATCCCCGGAAAAAATGTTTAAAATAACAGGGGCGATCAGTCACTTTGTGGTGTGAGAAAACACTTTGCAGCTGGTTGCAACCTTTAAATAAATAATTCAACACTCACCTTGAAATCATAAGTGGCATCTGGATTCTCATCACAAGCTATCACTTCGGGTGCCATCCAGTAGGGTGTGCCAATGAATGTATTCCTCCTCCCTACTGTACGGTCAAGCTGCGCACTCACTCCAAAGTCAACTACAGCAAATCAAAACATACAGCATTAATGAATTTCCTTGACTAATCAGGATGTGCCAGTCTATGCCAGGGTACTGCCTCATTTCCTCTTTCCTGGGTTTACCAGCTCTTTGGCAATGCCCTGGAGAATCAAGGAATTAAAGATTAGGGTAGAGCTTTGAAATAAAAAGGGGGTGATTACTTGCTGGAATTATTACCACAGACCTCCCAAGAGGGAGATAGAGGAACAGATATGAATGCAACTCACTGAAGGTTCATAGACGAACAAGTTTATAGTTGCAGGGGATTTCAACTTTGCTAATGTTAGCTGGGATTGCCTTAGTATAAGAGAATAAGACAGGGCGAAATTTTTAAAGTGCATCCAGGACTGACTTCTTGTGCCAGAATGTAGATACCAGGGATGGGCAGTGCTGGACTTAATGTTTGAAGATTCAGTAGAGAAGCATTTTGGGAATAGTGACCATAAAACTGCAAGTTTCAAAGGCATTATGGAAAGCAATAGAGATATTACAGTATCTAAATTGGGGAAGTGCCAATTTCAGTCTTAATAGGCACGATCTGGCAAACAGTCTGGGAGCAACTAATTGCAGATAAGTCTATATTTAGAAAGTAGGAGTCTTTTAAACATAGTTTAGTGAGAATTCAGGGCATGTTCTTCTAAGATTGAAGGGCAAGGACAGAAAGTTCAGGGTAGTCTGCAAGTCAAGCAATAGTGAGAGGTTAATAAAGAAAAAGAAGGAAGCATATGTCAGGTACAGTGCATTAGAAACAGGGAGACCCGTCAAAATTATAGAGACATGTTGATCGTGGGAGATTCAGAGATGATAATGCCATTGAATGTCAATGTGAGATTTTGATTATCACTTCTTGCAAACTGTCATTGTCTGGCAGCTGTGTGGTGGGAATGTTACTTGCCATTTGTCAACGCAAACCTGTATACTGTCTACTTCTTGCTGTACTTGCACATGGACTGCTCCTGTAACTGAGGAGTCAGTGAACATCCCCATTTCTTGTCTTATGAAGGGAAGGTCATTGATGAAGCAGCTGATGATGTTTTGGCCTATGACACTACTCTGAGGAACTTGGGGTGGCCCAGTGGCTCAGTGGCAAGCACTGCTGTCAGTGCCAGGAACCCAGGTTCAATTCTAATCTTGGGTAACTGTCTGTGTGGGTTTCCTCCAGGTGCTCTTGTTTCCTCCCACAGTCCAAAGATGTGCAGGTTAGGTGGACTGGCCATGCTAAATTGTCCATTGTGTTCGGTGATGTGCAAGTTAGGTGGATTAGCCATGGAAAACACAGGGATAGAGTAGGGGAATGGGACTGGTGTGGATTTGTTGGGCTGAATGGCCTGTTTCCACACTGTAGGGATTCTATGAACTTTTGCAGAGATGTCCTGGGCTTGAGATGACTGACCTCCAACAATCACAACAATCTTCCTATGTGCCAAGTATGACTCCAACTAGTGGAGAGTTTTTCACCTGATACATATTGATTCTAGTTTTGCTCAAGCTCCTTGATGCCACATTCAATGAAAAGCAACCTTGATGTCAAGATCTGTCACTCTGACCTCACCTCTGGAACTCAGCTCTTTTGTCCATGTTTGAACTAAGACTGTAGTGAGGTCAGGAGCTGAAAGGCTGTGATGGAACCCAAACTGAACAACGGTGAGCAGGTTATTGCTGAGCAAGTGCTGCTTGAGAACACCTTCCACCACTTTTACTGATACTCAAGGTGGGTCAGTTAGCTTGATTAGATTTGTCCTGAATTTTGTGTATCGGACATACCCTGGGCATTTACCACATTGTTGGATAGATGCCAGTGTTGTATCTGTACTGGAACAAGTTGCCTTCAAGTGTGGCAAGTTTTGCAGCATTAAGAAATATTTAGAGATACTGAATACTGCAGAGGCTATGGTCCCTGACAACGAACTGGCAAGAGTACTAAGGACTTGTGGAAAACCTTCTCCTCCAGTGAAGAGTTTGATTGTCCACCAACATTCACAATTGAATGTGGCAGGACTGCAGAGCTTAGATTTTCGAAAGAAAAGGATGCCTGTTTGATGGACAGGATTCATTCATTTGGGTAAGCGAGATGCTGTTTGTTTTCCATTTGGCCATGACTGCCTGAAGCAGAAATATGCTGAGTGACCACCAGAGGGAGCCAATGCAAGGCAGTGCCATGAGAGGAAAGACCTCAAAAATGACAAAACTTCCAGGATTATGTCCAATGAGCACTGCACCCTTGCTCATTTTTTCGGGCTGTATTGTACAAGATTCCAACAGGGATAGATAAGCAAGATGCAATGAAGATCTTTCCCCTGGTTTGGGCATGAAGAATCAAGGTTTACTGTGTCAGGATTGGTGATGGACTATTTAACACTGATATGAGGAACTATTTCTTTGTCCAGAGGCTGGTTAGCCTGTAGCATCCTCTGTTGTGGAAGGCTATGGAGGCTAGATCACTGAGTATGTTCAGGAAAGAGATTGATTTTTTTTCCCCCACTTTAAAGGCATCAAGGTGCATGGGGAGAAGTGGGAATATGGCATTGGAACAAAGGATCAGTCGTGACAATATTGAACAACAGACTAGATTCGAAAGGCCAAATAGTCTTCTCCTGCACCTAATCTCTCTGGTTACTCATCAGAAAGTGGATGATACAATGGTTTTGTCCTTCCAAAATGCCAGCTAAAGAGAAAAACATGGGTCAGGGTTGACCTGAGTTAACTCCACATACAGCCCCTCTGTGGCACCAGGAAGCATAGATTGGTCTCTCCAGACATCACAACAACTTTTGGGAATTCTGAGCCATGAAGTGGACCAATGAGTCAAAAGGTGAAGACTTGAACAACAGATTTTTGTTGCGCAATGGCGCAGATTATGTAACTGAGGGGAGTATTGCACGGGGGTAGATAATGATCTGACTGAATAGCAGAGAGCAGGCTTAAGTTGACTGAATGGCCAGATATAATTTGTTGGTTATTACACACAGCAAAAGGGGATAAGAACAGATTTGGTTCCAACAGTCAACAGCCAGACTTAGTCACAAAGAATGACAGGGCGGGCACCAACTCCTAGTAAATGTAGCCCAGGACGAAGCACTTTAGGAGACTAGTGGGAGGTTGGAATAATCAAAGTTGCACTCACCCAACTTGACTTCAGCATTCTCTGTCAACAAGACATTCTGGCCCTTGATATCACGGTGAATGACCTTGTGCTGATGAAGGTGAGTCAGGCCCTGCAATCATAAGATAAAGCAGTCACAGGGCATTCAGCAGTAAATTCAAGCCTAAGGCAGAGCCAACAGAAGAGGCAATAATTCTCTAATACAAAGCTGCTGTCAGGAAGGGCAACCATGTACTGGGGAGGGATTGGAAAAAGAGCATTTGGCTCACTAATATCCTTTAGGGAAGGAAATTTGCCAATCTTACCAGGTCTGGCCTACATGTGACTTCAGACCCACGACACTGGGATTGGCTCCTTTCATCTGAAGTCACTCAGTTATACCAAATCACCGAGACAATGTGAGTCCTGAAAGCTCCTCACTGCCTTCAAGGGCAACTAAAGAGCGGCAATAAATGCAGATGTGGCCAACAATGCTCACAACATGTGAACAGGTTGTTAAAATGGCCCAAATGATGAGAGGTTAATGAAAGAAAAACAGAAATTCCTGAGAAAACTCAACAGGTCTGGCAGCATCTATGTCAGAACTGAAGACCTGAAACGTTAACTCTGATTTCTCCCCACAGATCCGACCACACCTCGTGAGAATTCCCAGCAATTTCTGTATTTGTTTCTGATTTCCAGCATCTGCAGCTCCTTATCTTCTTTTGGAAACAATTTATTCCAACTGTGTCTGCCTCTGTGGCTGACAGACATCAAAATTGGGAATTATCTGGATACAGTAGATGAGGTGAAACTGTCCCCATTGACTGAGGGTCAAGCATTAGTTTTAAAGTATTTCCAAAAAAAGCAGCAAATATGAAATGACAAAAAAATTCTTGAATGCACTGCCTGAACGTATGGTGGGAGCAAGTTCAAATGAGGCATTCAAGTAGCAATTAGATGGCTATTTAAATGGAAGTAATAGGTAGAATTATGGGAAACGGCAAAAATGACATTTAGCCAAAATGTTCAGAGGCTACTGTAGATATGATGGATCAAATAGCCTCCTTGAGCACTGTAACAATTCTGTGATTCAAAGGTCATTGATTTAAGGTGATAGCCTAAAGTAGTGACAGTGACATGAGAAAAAGGTTTTTCTTCCTGATATATAGCAAGTGGTTGGGGTCTGCAGTACACTACCTGAGTGTGAATGGAGACTGCTTCCATAAAAGCTTTCATAAATCAACCGGATCATGATCTGAAGAGGAAAGTAATTACAGGCCTACACAAAAAGGAGGGGAGAGCAGGGCTGAGTCAGCTGCTTTCAGCAGAGCGCAAACATAAATGCGATCGATAGAATGGCCTTTTTGCGTGCTACAATCATTCTATGGGTGCATATAGCATTGTTAAATTGGTCAACATCCCATGGTGCTTAGAGCAAAATAAATGGGAAAAATTTGAGATTGAGTATGGGCATATTAGATCAGGAGAACAAGATCTTGTTCAGAAGTAGATTAAGTGTCTGGAAAGAAGGCGCCATGCAGAAGGAAAGTGAAGAACATCCAGAGCCGAGGGGCTGGCATCTCCAAATGATGGACTGATTGAAACAGATACATGAATTATGAGAATTAAACTAGTGGAGTGAAGTGAGAGGGTTGAGGTGGGAGGCGGTTATAGATGTCAGGAGGGTGCAAAGGATTCAAACACAAGGGTGAGAACTTTAGAACTGAGGTACTGCTAGTCCTAATCTCACTGCCTCTCACAGTTTTAGAGAATCTGACAATAGGACAGCACAGAAGGAGACTTCATTAAGAAATTCAGTTAGTCTCACTCCCCCATTCTTTCTTCACACCCCTGCAGACTTGTTCAGCTTCAATTATATAACCAAAATCCCTTTTCAAAGCTACGTTTGAGTTTATATCCATAGTCCTGTCAGTCATTACATTCAAAAAAACCAACCATTTGTTGCACAACAATACTTTTTGTCTCATGACCCCAACTGTTCCTATTGCCAATCACCTGAAATCTGTGCTCTCAGGTTATTGGACAATCATTAGGCATTCTGGCTTACTCAAAGGCATTAAACAGCGTTCAGTCATTCTAAACACAGATATTCCTAACAGAGAGCAAACAAGCAGTTTTTTTTAAAATGTCCATTCACATGACAAGAATGTCACTATCTTAGGCAGTATTTATGAACCATATCTAATTGCTCAAAGGGTGGAGTCAGTCACATTGCTGACAGTCTGGAGTCACATGTAGGCCAGACCAGGTAAAAGTAGCAAATTTCCTTCCTTAAAGGGAGACAGATGTTTTTGTTTTAAATTTCATAACATATTAATGTTTATATGGTCACCAATTTGTTTTCAAATTCCACATTTTTAATCTGCCATATTGAGTTTCAAACCCATGTGCCCAGAACATTGGCCTGTGGTTCTGGATTAGTCCATTATCACAATGCCACTGCCTCCCCTCACATATAACGATATTAATCAGAGGCACCAATATGCGTTGGAAGCTGGTTTCTTGTGGAAGTACAGAAGAAACCTAGAAATGGATGGCGTTTCTTGGAATTCACAATAATTAACTGCAAGACCAAGGCAGGGATTACAAACAGTTCAGATCTCATAACTCCTCATTTCCCTTTTCCCATCCCAGCCATTTTTTATAAAATTTCTCACTTGGAAGAGTCCACTCCCCACTATATTTCATTTAGCAGGAATGTTGCTGTCATTCAAGGTGGAAATGTCAGTGCTGGGGAAAATTAGTTTCTTTCGTTGCAGGAAATTTAAGAGGTTAAAATAAATAACAGCAGAGGCAGGCCATTCAGCCAGTCAATGCTGCTCTGCCATTCAATGAGATCGCGGTCAATATTTGCCATGGTCTACTTTGGTTAAAGTATAACATAATTAGACAGAATAAAGTTTCCCATTGCTCTGCCTCGAACTAATATTTCAAATGTTCAGTCTGGTCTGCAAGGCATCCATAAATAAAGGTAGATTTAGAATGGTTTTCTCTTGCCAGGCCTCTACTCACTAAATTCATACTCATTTCACATGTATCTATCAGATGCTAAGAAGATCAGTGTTTATCTACAGCCTGTGTGGCTTTAACATTGGAGGTCTTCTACTTCAGATCAGGGGAAAGGGGATCAGAATATTCCATAAACAGTGAGAAACTAGGAGCTGTAAGAGAAGGAAGGGAATTTGGAAGTCCAGATAAAGATCACTAAAAAATAAAGCAAAGCTGCAAAATGTTATCAAAATGACTAATTTCAATTTTCTGTCAATAGGCTTGGAACACAAAGGGGAGAAAGTGATATTTCCGTGGTACAAAGCATTATTCCAAGCCTATCTGGAAAAAAATGTGCTCAGCTATGGGCACAATCCCTAAGGAAAGTGTACCAGACTTTGAGGACCTGCAGTGCAGATTAATTGGAATGAGAGTGATACTGAGAATGAAGTGCTAAGAGTAAAGTTACGAGGGCAGGGACAAGGCACACAGATTTTCTTTGTTTACCACTGAATTTCGAAAGTCGAGGACAGTTTAACCAAGACAGATAAAAAGAAGCCTCTGGACCATTAACATTAAAGCTACGCCAGCCCGCAATGATATTGGGGGTACTTCTTCACAGAAAGGGTCCGCTCCTCCAACAACCCCCAAGAGGAGGTCAACTGAAAATTTCAGGACACAGATTTTCATTGGGTTGGGACTTCAAATGATATAGGCAAAGGTGGGGAGATGGAGTTAAACTGGAAACCAGCAAGAATTTAACTAAGGGGCAGGACAGGCTCCTCCTATTCAGGAGTGCACAGCAATATTGGAGGTTACCACAACGACACAATAAGATTCAGAGACAGTAGGAACTGCTGATGCTGGAGAATCTGAGATAAGGTGTAGAGCTGGATGATCAGAGCAGGCCAAGCAACATCAGAGGAGTAGGAAAACTGACGTTTCAGGTCTGGACCCTTCTTCAGAAACTACTGAAGAAAAGTACACATCCGAAACGTCAGCTTTCCTACTCCTCTGATGTTGCTTGGCCTGCTGTGATCATCCAGCTCTACACCTTGTTAACACAATAAGATTCCCATCACATTGGCCAGGCTGGAACAGAGCACAGATTACAGATTTGTAAGAGGATCTTGTATACCCGTAAGATCTCCCTGCAGATGTAGGCGATCCACTCTTCCTTCAGTGTGTTCCCTTTTGTGTTCTTGATCAAATCTGTGACAGATCCAGCACCACAGAATTCCATCACCAACTGCCGAGAGACAAGAGCAACATTGTAGGAACCAAATAGCTCAGCAAAATACAACCCTTCAATCTTACACGAGGTGACAATCTTCATACATACCGTTTACAGTAGGCAACAATCATTCTGTATCATCCAATTAGATTTGAAGAGATGTACAGCACTGGGTAGTCCATTTGGTCAATCATACCTGTACTGCCTCTTTAGAAGGGGTGCACAAGCAGTGAAAACCCTTATAGCCCTGACATTTTTCCTTGTCAAGTAAAGATCCATTTCCACATGAAAGTTACAAATGAATCTGTTTCAGGCTGGGACTTTCTGGTTACTGATCCTCTTGTCACTGCAAACTGTTTCTCTTTTTCTACTTTATTAGAACCCCTTGTCATTGCCAGTCCATCTCCAGTCTCAGCCCCAATGTTCTTCAACCTGAAGAGATTCATGGAAGTGCACAAAGGCTTTCACAGTTGGCGCAGGTGTTGGCAGGGATGGTGCCATTTACATGTGGCATTACCCAATGGAAACAAACCCAAGCTTCCTGTGCTTACCATCTGGAAACTTGCAGCTGATTTACTTTCATTCCAGCAACATCAAACAAAGTAGTAGGTTGGTACGTCAATGCTGGGAGAAATCAGCCAGGAGGTGAAGGAGTGACGAGGGGAAAAGGTGGTGTGTGGGAGAGATATATCAAGGGACCGCGAGAGAGCGTGAGGGAGCGCGAAATGATTTCTTCAGTCAATAGGGAAGCTTTTCTGAGTTAGCTTTACTTTGGTTCGTGCTTCCCCTGTCCCAACACCTGCTCTCCCCACCTTTCCCTATTTTCCTACTAGGACATACAATGTGTTAACCTGGAGGTTATTCCAATTTAGATGATAAAAACCCTCTCCTCTTTGCAGATCCTAATAAATTGCCCCCTGGTTCTCCCATCACTTCCAAACCCAGATTCTAACAACCCTCAGTACAGTTCGATACTACCAGCCACCTCTTCAATGGGAAACAACTGAGCATTAACAAAACCTTTGATTTTGGAGCTGTGAGGACCATATTGAAGATCATTACTATCAGGCTGTGGTGACAACACTGGTCAACATCACTCGCTCTCACCAGCCAAATATTAACTTACATGACAACGGTGTCTCTTTAACGTCAAGAGCCACATTGCTGGATTTGTGCTCTCACTTATTGTTGCAACCCTGCCCTTTGCCACATTGTTCAGCCTTAAATTTCAAAATGTCTCCCACTCATGCAGTTTTATACACTCCCACACAGGTATTTCACTCCTCTTTCACCTGACCCCCTCCCCCACAAGGCTTGGTACAGTCATCAGGTTTTCTGGTTAATTAATCAGCTCACTTAGTTGAGGATCTCATGCTTTCACACACAGCTTAATTGCTCCTCAAATCATTGAATCCCCATTTTACAGAAAGAGACCATTCAGTCCATCAAATCTGCAGCAACCCTCCAATCAGCATCCCATCCAGACCCAGGCCTCCTGCCCTATTCCCATACCCTGCATTTACTGTGGCTAACCTGCCTAACCTGTAAATCCCCAGACACTGTGGGCAATTTAACATGGCCAATCCACCTAACCTACACACCTTCAGACTGTGGGAAAAAACCGGAGCATGATTTTTGTTTCTTCTGGTTTCCCAACATTGGAAATGAAAAGCTCAGTATTTGAGCACAGTTAAAATATTTAAGCATTATAAATTTTTATATGTTATTACGCTCTTCTTTTAAGATGTTCCTTAAAACCTATTTCTTTCACCAAGCTTTTGGTTGCCTGTCTTATTAGCTCTTTGTGTAGCTCACTGCAAGGTGCTGTCTGACTCATGCTTTTGTGAAACTCTCTGAACTTGACTATTTCAAGAGTCTCCTTGATGAACTTTTATCTTCAAAACACCCTGACAACCTGTGATTATTTCAAAACTCTGCTGCCATTATCACAACTCACTCCTTTTGGAAGAGATGCTGACACTCAGTTCAGCTAGGATTTTCTTTGGGTAGACTTGCTGTCAACAATCCTTCCTGCAACACTAGTCTGTGGGGCTTACTCAAATAAGTGGTGAAGAATTAACCATAAATAAGTCTTCAGCAGCAGAGGCATGTACTCAAATAACAGGTAGCTTATTCCATTCTAACTAAGATAGCTTCAGACTAGTTACCTACATTAACACCAGCTAAGAGACATTGTTATCTCCACAGAGATACTAACAAACTGAATAGAACATGGCTGTAAACTGTGGAATGTAGAACTTACAACCCTCTCATTCAGAAACAATACTTTGAATATTAGAGGGCAGAGCTATACTAAAGATTCCAGTTAATGCCTGCTGGCCAACAGTCTTATACAATTACACTTGAAGTCCTGTTCATCTACCATCCCTGTACTTGTACACCTACACTGACCCTCTGACTCTTAATGCCTCAATTTAAGAAGTTCTCATCTTCATTTTGTCTCCTCTTTTGGAAGCTGCTTGAAAACTCTCTCCTTGACCAGGGTTTTAAGCACCTGCCCCAATGCCTTTTTACATTGATCACTGTCACATATTGTTTGATAATACTTCCGAGAAGTGTCTTGGGATGTAAAAATCCAAGTCATTGTTCCAAAGTCTACGCAAAATGCATGTTAAAAAAGATATGGCTTTTACTAAGCCAACTTTCTCTGACATTGAAGCAACATGCAAGCTATTCTATCTTCATAATAAGATCTGAAATCTACAAGGATGAGAGACACTCTCTGAAAAGGGAAGCTTTAGAAAGAGAAACTCTGACTATCTCTCAGAAATAGCTCATTGGCGTAAAGCACTCTGGGATGTCTTGACATTGTGAAAGGCTTTGTAGAAATACAAGTTCTTTCTTTCGCAATGCTCCGTGTGAAGAAGCTTTCTTCCTTTCCACTGTGATAAATCGCTTGTAATTAATCCCATTTAAAAATTACAATTCTTTGTAGCACAGAAACAAAGCATTCAGCCCCAGTATTTCATACTATTATTTGTATTCCATCCTGACCCCCTCCCACCCCTCTTAATTTTACTTCACCATGATATCCCTCTGTTCCATAATCCTTTTATCCTTCATTTTTCTAGTTTATATAAAGAAGGGCTTTAATGGCAACATTACCTTATTTCTTTATTTTTCTACTTAATCTATGAAGGTAATCCTAAACTTTGTTTCTTTGATTACTTTGTACCTTTGTACCTAAGATGGCGCCATGTGTGGCAAGATTATACACTTTTCACCGTGCTTCTGTACTGGAGTACACGTGGCAATCAAATCTAAATCTAAACCTGCTCTGATGGTTTATCCAGCTTCCCGTTAAACACATCTGCACCATTAACCTCAATGATTCCTTCTGGTCAGAGATAATGGGAACTGCAGATGCTGGAGAATCCAAGATAATAAAGTGTGAAGCTGGATGAACACAGCAGGCCAAGCAGCATCTCAGGAGCACAAAAGCTGACGTTTCGGGCCTAGACCCTTCATCAGAGAGAGGGATGGGGTGAGGGTTCTGGAATAAATAGGGAAAGAGGGGGAGGCGGACCGAAGATGGAGAGAAAAGAAGATAGGTGGAAAGGAGAGTGTAGGTGAGGACGTAGGGAGGGGATAGGTCAGTCAAGGGAACTCAGACAGGTCAAGGAGGTGGGATGAGGTTAGTAGGTAGCAAATGGAGGTGCGGCTTGGGGTGGGAGGAAGGGATGGGTGAGAGGAAGAAGAGGTTAGGGAGGCAGAGACAGGCTGGGCTGGTTTTGCGATGCAGTGGGGGGAGGGGACGAACTGGGCTGGTTTTGGGATGCGGTGGGGGAAGGGGAGATTTTGAAGCTGGTGAAGTCCACATTGATACCATTGGGCTGCAGGGTTCCCAAGCGGAATATGAGTTGCTGTTCCTGCAACCTTCGGGTGGCATCATTGTGGCACTGCAGGAGGCCCATGATGGACATGTCATCTGAGGAATGGGAGGGGGAGTTGAAATGGTTCGCGACTGGGAGGTGCAGTTGTTTGTTGGGAACCGAGTGGAGGTGTTCTGCAAAGCAGTCCCGAAGCCTCTGCTTGGTTTCCCCAGTGTAGAGGAAGCCACACCGGGTACAGCGGATACAGTATACCACATTGGCAGATGTGCAGGTGAACCTCTGCTTAATATGGAAAGTCATCTTTGGGCCTGGGATAGGGGTGAGGGAGGAGGTGTGGGGGCAAGTGTAGCACGTCCTGCGGTTGCAGGGGAAGGTGCCGGGTGTGGAGGAGTTGGAGGGGAGTGTGGAGGGAACAAGGGAGTCACGGAGAGAGTGGTCTCTCCGGAAAGCAGACAAGGGTGGGGATGGAAAAATGTCTTGGGTGGTGGGGTCGGATTGTAGATGGTGGAAGTGTCGGAGGATGATGCGTTGTATCTGGAGGTTGGTGGGGTGGTGTGTGAGAATGAGGGTGTCCTCTTTGGGCGGTTTTGGCGGGGGCGGGGTGTGAGGGATGTGTTGCGGGAAATGCGGGAGAAACGGTCAAGGGCGTTCTCGACCACTGTGGC
Organism: Stegostoma tigrinum; assembly: GCF_030684315.1. Classification (NCBI taxonomy): domain Eukaryota; kingdom Metazoa; phylum Chordata; class Chondrichthyes; order Orectolobiformes; family Stegostomatidae; genus Stegostoma; species Stegostoma tigrinum. The sequence goes on from NC_081367.1 coordinate 57,172,039, forward strand.
GGGACAGTTGCGATCCTTGAAGACCTTGGACATCTGGGATGTGCGGGAGTGGAGTGTCCGCTTCTGGTAGCCAGTTCCATGTTCTCATTACTCTTCCTGAATTTCTTGTTAGATGAATTAGTATCTTGCAATGACAGGGCCTGGCTCTCGTCTACCTAAGAATGTGGCAACATTTTTAGTCTTTCCTAATTTTAAAACTGCCTTCCAGGCCATATCTCAGTCTTTTCCGAAGAAAGAGAGTAACTGCCTTTTCAGTCTCTAATAGACCCTAATAATTGCCCCACAGTACTGATGTATTATATTGGATTGTATTTAGACATCCAGAAAGCATTCTGCAAGCTTCATCACAAAGGGCTAAGTTTTAGGGTAAGACCATGCTATTGGAGGTAGTATATTGGCTTGGATAGGGAATTGGTTACTGGACAGGAAACAGCAGGTGGGTATAAGGGGGTTTTTTGGGGGGTCAGTGAGCTGTGACCAGCGAGCAGTGGGTTCCATAGGGATCAGTGCTGGGACCACAGCTGATTAAAATAGATAGTAATGACTGGAGGGAGGAAGTAAATGTATTGCAGCCAAATTTTCTTAGCAAAGCTAATGGAATACAGGCCCTTATTTCAATGGGGACACAGTATAAGAATAGGGAAACTTTGATGACACCATATCTGGAATGCCAAGAGCAGTCTTCATCTCCTCTTTAACGTGATAGTTCACAGAAGGTTCACTAGGATGATCCATGGTAAGTAGGGATTGTCTTAGGAGCAAACACTAAACAGGTTAGATCTCTACATATTGGAGTAGAGAAGAATGAGAAGTGATCTCATTGAAACATACAAAATTCTTAATGGGCTTGACACGGTAATGCTGAGAGGACCTTTCCCCTCTTGGAGAACGCGAGACCACAGGGAATAATCTCAGAAAAGAAGGATGCCAAATTTAGATGAGGAGGAATTACTTATCTCAGAGGAAGAGATTCTTTAGAACTCCTTGCCCCAGAGGACAGTGGAGGCTGAGCCTTGTGTATATTTCAGGCAGATTTAAATAGAATCAGTAGAGGAATCAAGAGTTATGGGGAAAGGGCAGGAAAGTGGACATGAGGAGTGTCAGATCAGCCATGATCTGACTGAATGACAGAGCAGGCTTGAGGAGCCAAATAGCCTACTCTTGTTCCTATTTCATATGGTCTTAATCTAGTAACTTGTCTTTCTTTGCACCTTCTCCAGAATTTCTCTGTCCTTTCTATTGCACGGTAAGCATAGTACTTCAAGAAAAGAACATGCATCATATCCCTATAGTGTGGAAAGAAGCCAATGAGTCTGCGCCAAACCTCCAAACACCATGCCATCTTAGACTCAACCATCCCCCACCCTATCCCTGTGATCCCATATTTCCCATGGGTAGGCCACCTAGCCTGCACATCCCTGGACATTGTGGGCAATCGACCCTGGACAATCTACCCAACATATATGTCTTTGGACTGTGGGATGAAACCCACACAAACAGGGAGAACATGCCAATGCCACATAGACAGTCACCCCTGATGCATGTTATCTCTGGTACCAAGTGCTGAGGGTGCAACTACTAAGCGAAGAACAATGTCCAACAATGGCTGACACCTTAAGAGACAGAGGTTCAAAACGGCCTTAAGGAGACACTCCTCTGTAAATAGCTCCAGCTTGATTACACGCTGAAAGGAAAATTTTATTTCAATGCAGCATGTCTGACCCATCATGAAATAACATTGGCATCAATTTACCCAAAGCTGGTCATCAACTCCAGGAGGATTCTTTTTAATGAAGGCTCCGTAATAGGTAGCAACGTTTCGATGGTGTGAATACTTTTTAAGCATATTAATTTCCTGTTTGATCTCCTCCTCTTCATCCTGTGAAAAGCAACAAACATGCTTGAAACTAGTTAGGTAGTTATGCAAACCATCAGATGAGATTTTTCAAACTCTTAGTTTGGAAGGTGAGGCTATTTCATGCAACTCCATGTAAACATTTGCACAAATCATTTGAAGCAGTTAAACAATGCATTGAACAATGCAGATGAGATCCTGAGCCTTATAAATAGGAGCACAGATTCAAAATATCAGCAAAACAGGCTCAACTGTGCGACCCCAGGAATATAGTGTACCTGATTCTCAGCAGCACACTTCAGAAAGGATAAATTTGTGATTGGTGGGGGATCCCAGCGTTATGGAAAGCTCCCCTACATCAAAGACAATTCCGAAATGACTGCCAGACTACTCGGAACTCGAGGCATCAGAGCCCACAAACCCACCAACACATTAAAACAGCAGCTAATGAACTTAAAAGACCCTATACAGACAACAAATAAAACAAACGTCATCTACAAAATACCTTGCAAGAACTGTGACAAACACTACATTGGACAAACTGGCAGGAAGCTAGCCACCAGGATACATGAACATCAACTAGCCACAAAATGACATGACCCACTATCACTCGTATCCTTACATACAGATGAGGAAGGACACCACTTTGATTGGGACAACACATTCATCCTCGGACAAGCTAAACAGAGACACGCACGAGAATTCCTAGAAGCATGGCATTCCAACTGGAACTCCATCAACAAACACATTGACTTGGAGCCAATCTACCATCCTCTGAGAAAAAGAACAGGAAATGACATCACCAACCCAAAGAAACCTAAACAGATAAATAGAAAGTGGGACATAACACCAGCGCTTCATCGGAGGCTCACTGATGATGTTACCTAGAATGGTGACGAAACGTCTGAAAACTAACCTTCCAGCTCAGCGAGCAAACTCACATCCAGAAATTCAACCTGAGCTACAAATCTTCTCAAAACTCGCTGGCCGACTGCTGTTTTTATTTCTAGTGGTCTTCTGTTCTCCAGAAAGCAGAAAAAGCAGTAATGAGGGAGGTGTGAAAGGTCAGGAAGTGTTTAGATACATAAAGGAAAGAGAAACATTTTCTGAAAAGTTGATAATCAGAAGGCACAGATGTTACCTGGATTGGCAAAGGAATTGTGGAATGAATGAATAAGGCTTGGAATTTATTGCCTCAGTCGAGTGATAGGTACATATTCAATAGGACTCTTTAAAGGGAAGTGGATAAATAACTGAAGGCATTAAAGGGAAAGAGAGGAGATTGGGACTGACTCACATGCTCTTTGAAAGAATCAACAGTGGGTGAATGGCCTCTTTCTTCATGTACTGTGCTACAATTCATTTCAGTACCAGTTTGGTTTCAAAATGATTGAGCGTGACCAACGTGGTATTAAGGGGTAAGCAAGCTAATGAATTTTATAAAACCGAAAACCCATTTCCTTTCATCAAATAAGCAGCCTTCCTGTTCCTCAACCCTCACTTGGACCCAGCTTCCTGTTGATGTCTCAAATTTTCCCTTAACTCTTGTTGATGCAGTGAGAATGTATTATTTCCACTTTGACAATCAGAAGTTATTGGATAAAATAATCAGGAGGCAGAGAAGGAGATTTTTTTTATTTGACAAAAGTGCTGTGGTGTCGAATAGGTTGCCTGACACAAGCGATGGAAGTGGATTTAATTAAAACATTTGAGGGGAAATTACATAACATTTTCTATTTCAAGTGTTTTTAGGATCTGGGGGAAGAGCAGGAGGACTGGGACTAATTGGAAAACTCTTTCAAAGAGCCAGCAGAGGTTGGATAGGATGAATGGCCTGCATTTTCTGCTGCTTGATTCTATCATCTTTGTTATGAAAGCTTTTCTGCAGCAAATTATCTCCTTGGAAGGAATTTATTCAGAAGTGTACTTGAAAATAACTCTGTAAAAACTATGAAGATCTAGGCCGACTCACTAATTTACTATGAGATAGAGTCACAGTAGATGTGTCTGTTTATAAAACATTGCTCTTAGGATGTTGATAGGAGTTTGATGTGTTTTTATAAATTGTCACGGTGACCATTTCTGAAGCCATACTCAGATTCCAGATTTTAATTCATTGAAGTTATGCTCACCAGAAACCATGATGGAGATCTGATGCCCCTATAAGCATCAGTTTGTGGTTGACTAGTCTATTGGCTTTATCACTGCACCACAATCTCCACAGACAGTAGTGCAAAGTTGGAGCCCATGCAGCTCAGTCACACTCCTATTTCATGTGTTCTCAGATTCTGCCTAAAAGAAATTGTGAAGGGGCTGTGGCATGGTGGTAGCGTCACCTCACTAACATGCTGTTGCCCAGGTTAACCTTCAGGAGACATGGATTCAAATCCAACCAGGGTGGCTCGATTATATAAATTCCGTTGTTTCAAATTTAAAACTAGTCTCAGAAATAGTGTCTGTGACAAATTACTGTTAAAAAACCCATCCAACTCCACTGGGATTCAATCTATTAGCCTTATACAGTCTGACCTACATGTGAGTCCAAGCCACAGCAATGTGTTCCACTCTGAAGTGTCCTAGTAAAACACTTCATTGAAAGGCAATTAGGGATTGGTATCAAACTGTAGCCTTGCCAGTGGCACCCACATCTGATACAATCACCTCAAGATGAATTGCAGAAATTCAGCAACACTTAGACCACACCTTCCAAATACGTGGCCACTACCATCTAGCGGGATAAGGACAGTAGGTATACCGCCAACAGAAAGTTCCCCGTCAAACCACTCATCATCCGGACATAAAGCTATGTTGACACTCCTTCAGTGTGCCTGGGTCAAAATCCTGGAATTCCCTCCCAACTAGCATTGTCGGTTTACATACAGCGCATGGACTACAGCAGTTCAAGAAGATAGCTCACAGAAATCTTGTCAAGCTACAGCTAGGGATGAACAAAAAATATTGGCCCAGCCAGCAACACCCACATACTGTGAATGAAGAAAACAAAAATGAAATTTCATAATATTATGGCTGATCTTTGAGCTCTGTTCTCTCGTACAATCCCATATCCCTTAGGGTCTGTATTACTTCAAGGAATCTCTTCCTAAGACCACCCAGACTGGAGAAGAAGCATCTATGAAGGTTCCAACCATTTTTGACTGCCCCGTTTGGAGACCAAGTGCAGCTGTTATCTTTTAAAAAGTGAAATATGGCTGCAAAAGCTCTTATGCTGTCCTGAGGCGGTGGAAGATTCAACAGAAATGCAAGTCAGTGTTTCTTTTTCTCTGTAAAGGGCTTTCCAGTGGCGCCAGTTTAAATATTTTCATCAGATTAATAATCTCAGCCAACATTGGGGCTCCTTCAATTAGGTTCAGCCAAACTAGTCATTACTGGGAAATGGGAGGGGGGGGTTTGCGCAGTCAATGGAAGAGGTGGGAAACAGTCAAGTACAGATTTATTTTCACAAAAAGTGAATGAGAAATGGGATGAGAGATTAAATAATTACAGAAATTTTACCAGAGTCGATTTTGCCAAGAATGTCAAAGCTAGGCCCATCATTAAGATCTCAGTGTTAAGCTGTAGGGAGATGACAGGACCATAATCTACAGTCAGAACTGTGACTGCTTTGGAACAATAACATTTCCGTCATGTGTCACCAGATTTCTAAAGATGGCTGCAGGGAGGAGATGCTGTTGAAAGGAGAATGTTTTACCTCCTATTGTCTGATGGGGGCAAAGCGAGGTGAGGACAAATAAAGCACACTTGAACCACCCCACACAAAATGCAAAGCTAGTTTCAGCACAGCAACGCTGGTAATGGAAGGGAAAATGAGAAATGTGTGACGCAGCAAAGTGTACCTGCCATCTCACTGCTGTTAGGCAGCAGCAATGGTGGTGGGTGTGAGGACACAGCATGGTATTGACTCAGAGGGCTACACTTAGACCCCACCTTCTCTAGCAGTAGGAGTGAGGAGCCCTTACAAAGTGCTACAATCTCTGCATAAAGAGAGATACAGCAGCAAACCTGTCCCCAACAGTACTGTACCCAGTGTTACACAGTGACAGATCTGTCCCCAACAGTACTGTACCCAGTGTTACACAGTGACAGACCTGTACCCACCAATACTGTACCCCAGTGTTATACAGTGACAGACCTGTACCCACCAGTACTGTACCCCAGTATTACACAGTGAAAGACCTGTCCCCACCAGTACTGTACCCCAGTGTTATACAGCGACAGACCTGTACCCACCAATACTGTACCCCAGTATTACACAGTGACAGACCTGTCCCCACCAAAAGTGTATCCCGGTGTTATACAGTAACAGCTCTGTCCCTATCAGTACTGCATCCCAAATAATTGCTCAGTCTTTGCCTTTCCCTCCACCATATTTTCAATGTTTCATAACACCAGTCCCCAGTCAAGTATTTCTCCCTCATCCTTCACTCAGACCTCGCTACCTCATTCTTCATTTCCAAACATCACCTCCCAGGAATTCCTGCACAGTTATTCCACTCTTAGTTCACATTGAGCAGGGCTGCGTCCTGCTCCAGTCAGTATTGTTTCCTGTGCGAATACAATCTGTACTATCCCCATTCTCTTCTTTCCAGCTATTTTGGGAACTTCTGTCCTTCCACAAATTCCCATCTTCCCTACCTCGGGGTTTAAGTCCTTTCCAGAGTCCTGGGAGTTGGAGAGAGAGATTGCCTTGGGCTGATCAACAGGAGGCAGGACTCTTGACCCTGAGGTGTGGCTAATGCTAGTTTATAAATCAGCAATTGCCAATGTGGCACCATGATTTTGCCTGTCAGTTTCAAAATGTTTCATACCAGTCTATGTATGAGCTTTTTGAAGGAGTCAATGGTTTACACATGAATAACTCTCTCATTTCACATTCAGTCAGTCAGTTTGTACTGAGACAGCCCATTTTCAACAAACGGAGATAACTCACCCCAGTGACATCCATAACCTTGATTGCAGCCAGTTGTCCTGTCTTAACATGTCGTCCCTGCAGAGAAAGCAAATTATAGCTGAATTAATGAAGTAAATACCACACTGGCCTCGGGCTAGAGGATCACTATCACAGGCTCTAAAAACACACACAAATCCAGACTGCAGCCTGAAGACAAGAAGGTTACCCTTGCCCCTTTCGGTGTCTGCAGATAAGATCATGAGTTCAAGTTGCACTCCCAGGATTTACGCATCAGTTCCAGGCCAACAATCTGAGTGCATGACTCAGGGGGACAGTGCTGTCAGAGGGTCAGTACTGAAGGAGTGCTGCATTGTCAGAGCGTCAGTATTGAGGGAGTGTCGCACTGCAGGAGGGTCAGGGTCAGTACTGAGGGAGTGTGCACTGTCAGAGCATCAGTATTGAGGGAGTGTCGCACTGCAGGAGGATCAGTACTGAGGGAGTGTGCACTGTCAGATGCTTAGTATTGACACAATGCTGCACTGCCAGAGGGTCAGTATTTGAACTCCATTATTCCTGGGGTCTTTTAAAATATTAAAGATTGAATAAAATGTCCACAATGCATCTGTCTAATGAGTTACCTGTCAGGCTTTTCTGTACTCAACATGAACTACTATTTGTCACAAAGGGGAAAACTCCACCCATAGGCAAACAACAATAAAAATAGTCAACAAATATCTCTCCTGGCTGGCTGAAACTCTAGTCCTCTTCTTAAACCTCTACATATACATGTAGGCAGATACAGACAAATAAATATGGGTGTTAGCAGTAGAAGTGGGGTTATACTGAGGAAGCACAGTTCAAAGGCACCAGTCCACAGTATTCAATACAGCATTCTTTCTACTTCTCAAGACCCTCTGATCTGAGATTCTTATACATTTGACATTATTTCATTTTTTTTACTCAGGGCATAGAGCCATAGGCACACATTTTTCAGACTTTTAGCGCCTGGTTGGAGGCAACAGCTTATAGCTTGCTATTCTCTTCCACTAGTTGCTATCTTCTGGGTCTTGGTTATTTCACTGCAGAGAGAGATTAAGACAGAGTCTTTCTCTTTTGCAGTTGGAGGCTTCTGCCCCTACACTGTGCTGATCTGTCCAGTAGCCAGAGAGTTATGACCTGCTGATGACTCCTGGTCTCCACAACTGGTCCTATTGCCACAAACCAATCAGCAATCTGATTCTGGGAGTAGCCAGTTCTGCAATCACATTCACAGTACTGTGATATTAGCCTACACAAAACAACCGTGCAAACACAACTCAAGGCATTCCAATAACTTGTGCAGCAACTCATTCCACAGTCCTTGGTTTACAGCAGTATTCATTCTCCATTTTGGTTCATAGTTGAAAATAAAGAAAGATAAAACGATGTGGTCTTTATAAAGCAACATCATGATTCACTGCAGTAGATGTTGGAAATCAATGTTGACTATTTATGGATTAATCACTTAAGTTAAAGATTTGATCACAGTTTGCAAAATCCCCCAAATGATCTTTCTTTTTAAGCCTAGGTGACAAAGCACAGACTATGTTTCTGTACTGAACAAGAATGACTTTTTATTACAAATATATAGATCTAGCTACAAGTAAACAATTATGAACAATCAACTCGCAACTTTGCTAGTTAAAACCTTAACCTCCTTATGAACTCACCCTACACACAGGCAGAAAAAAAAAGGGTGTTATGTGCAGAGGGAAAGACTGGGAGGACTGTTCAATGGTCCTTCTCCACTGGGTTCATAGATGGCACATTCCCGTTCAGAGGTCTAAATGTTTCTGGCTATCTTGTATGCACCCACAAGCTGTTCAGCTACCTGAGAATCAATCACAAAGGCATTGGCAGGCAGAAGACCTTTGTCATCTGCAATTGGTCACCACCTCATGGACCAATCAGCTACTTGTTGCTGTCCGAATCTCCCTTTGTATACACCCTGGCTCTAGCTCATCTGCAATAACATCCTCATTGCTTCAACAACCAACAGAGTAAACAACACTTAGAACAATTTTTGTTAGATTTCTTTTAAAAAGCACGGCAGTCACTTCCACAAATGTTGTTTTTGAAAACAACCCTTTCCATATTACAGTCCACAATCAAAAATATAGGAAAATAAAAATATATGATCTTTACAGTAGATGTAAACATTTCTATGACATGAGTTCAAAAGAAAAGCAAAAGAGATTTCCTGGTATTCAGATGAACACTACATAAATATTGCAGGTTGGAAAAATAAAACAAACTCAGAGGAAGAAAAGGAGACCATTTTTACATTATAACAAAGTGTGAAGCTGGATGAACACAGCAGGCCAAGCAGCATCTTAGGAGCACAACAGCTGACGTTTCGGGCCTAGACCTGAGGCCCGAAATATCAGCTTTTGTGCTCCTAAGATGTTGCTTGGTCTGCTGTGTTCATCCAGCTTCACACTTTGTCATCTCGGATTGTCCAGCACCTGCAGTTCCCATTATCTCTGATCACCATTTTTACATTGTTGACCAGCCCGTTGGTCAAGGAACTATTTTAGGATCAGAAGCAGGCCATTCAGCCCTTCATGCCTACTCCATCATTCAACCAAATGAGTGAATGACAGTCAAGAATTATCTGAAGTGTTTTTTCTTTATTTATGCCCAGAATGTCTGCAAGCAACAAAAGCTGTTGAGAGGAAATGGAGTGTGAACACTTTTCATGTTGTGAACAAATGCAAGACAAAAATTCTCAATCGATCGTTAATTCCTGGGGCCACCAGGACACTCCTCAGGACAAGGTAACTCTCAACTGCCAGGTTTGAGGATATCCAATTTAAAGCAGGAAGATTAGATAAAGCAGAGGTGGTAATGTTAATGCAACACTAACTTTACTATCTTTGACTCTCTGGTTTTCGCCCCATCTCTGTCTGCATGTGATCTTGCTTGCAAACACTCACATGAGATGACAAGACCAGACTCAGTGTTGAAATAAAGAGAAGGGTGAATATTGCCTTGGCCGAGTTCACTGCCTTGTGCTTTTGGTTGTATTTGCAGTAACGAGAAGCACCAAATGGGGTCAGCATCAAGAGCATCAAATGATCTGATCTGGTCAATCTGAACAAGGCTAACAAATGGGGAAGAAATTAAACATGTTACAAGGAAATTTCATTTTGATATCAAGAGTATTTTAGATATAATTATTTGTTATTAGTCAGAGCTCAGTGGCATAACTCAGACCTCATGCTATGAGCTATTGTCTTAATGTCTATTGGTCTGCAAGGGTCTGAAAGGATTAATGTTTGATTGCATGCAATTAGCACTACCTACTCCAATGATTCCATGCAAGCCTGTGGTGGGAGGAATGTATCATTTTGTGGCAAACAGACCTAAAACCAGGTCCTCCCAACAGTCCCTCCAATATTGTACAGCCTATTCTTAACACCTGTACATTGTGGCAGCATTGTACAAATAATCTGTTTAACTCTGCAAGATTCTTCGTATTGGACCAGATCACCACCCTGAAACAAGTTAGATCACGTAAGAGTCTAATGAACACACATACTTAGAAGTTACAGATGGCCACATGCACAACAGTCCCACATAGGAACAAAAAAACAAAGAAAATTACAGCATAGGAACAGGCCCTTCAGCTCTCCAAGCCTGCGCCATAGTCCAGTACGGAGGAGTCCAGCTCTGAGGAGTGCTGCACTGTCCTTTGAATGAAGCACAAAGCCAAGTTCCTCATTTGCCCTGTTAGGTGCATGTGAAAAAATTTCACGGTAATATGTCACATTACCCCGATGCATTCTCAGTAGTTATCCCTCAGCCAACATCACAAAAAAAACAGATTGTCCAGTCATTGTCACATCACCCATTTGTGGGATCTTGCTGCGTGAAAAATGGAAACTGTTTATCCTGTATTACAGCAGCAATTACACTAACTAAAACTACCCGTGACTATGAAGCATACAGGTTTGAGAAAGGTGCTATAGCAATGGAGAGGCCGCGGTTTAGTGTTACTGTCAGTGGACTTGTGATTCAGAGCCAGATTAATATTCTGGACACATGGGTGCAAGTTTCATTTTGATGACTGGTGATGTTTAATACCAAAAAAAGTGGACTTAAAGCAAGCATAAAAGCCCATCTTGCTCACTAATGCACTTTAAGGAGGGAAATCTGTTATCTTTACCTAGTCCATCTTACATTAACTGGATAGAGGAAGGGCACCAGGGTAGTTTCATCATCAAGAAATCCAGAGAAACAGGGTGAGGAATTGGAATTTGCGGTGAGCTTTGTTTGCAATACTGTGGGGAAGCTGTCAGCTCTCAGGAAACTGACACTTGTATTCTCAATCCCAAAAGTGAGTTTTTAAAAATGCTCCAAAAATAGCCATCATCTTGTTGATCGTCCAAGTGGTGATTAAAGCAAGGTTTCACATGGAAACTGTCAGTGACTTACAACCCATGTGTCTTCACTCTGTAACAGCCCCAAAGCTCAATCTTCATGTGGAAATCTTACTTCAGTGCAAACCATCAGAGAGAAATGCTGAATAATGATCATATCTGCTGTACCAACCCAGTGGGCTTATCGTCAAACTCTCTTTCAAAAACAAAGAGAGAAACAAAAAGGTTGTAACTAAAGGAGACACTGCAGATCTAACTGACCACTCAACACTTTCAAGAGGTTTTCAACTTGTTCAGGGCCCAGCTGTTAACATCATTTCTTACATTTCTATAGCACCTGTCACTCAGTGATATGTTGTAAGGTGATGCACAGGAGCAATTATCCAACTAAGAGTAGACACTGCACCACATATAATACTGGAGCAGATAATCAAACATTTGGTCAGAGGTGGCTTATGAAAACAGTAATAAAGAAGCGAGGGGGAGAGAGCCAATTCCAGAGCTTTGGTTTGAAAAGCAAGTTCCTTTTCTTTTAAAACCACTTCCGTCCTCAAAGGCTGAACTGAGGTGCATTTCATAAATCGATCATCCCATCCTATGCCAAGCAAAAATCCCCAAAAAGACATAAAATGAAGGAAATTAAATGTGCAATATTAAAAACCAGAATGCTGAAGAAGCTAGAATTGGAAGACAGCAGAGATCTCAGAGTACCTCTGGAGCCAGAGGGAGTTACAGAAATAGGGAAGTTACAGAAGATAGGCTCTGACCTGACTAGACAGTAAAAGTGAACAGAGTGACGACTTGCCTATAACAAAAGATGAGAATGTAATGCTGGACCAGAAGCTTATGGTGGTCAGCGAGTAACTGGGGAGCCCAAAGTATGTGAAATTTGAAGGAGTAAGTGGGGATTAACTGAAGATCAGCTTCAATGATATTATAAACTCTGAGGTACAAAACATCATTGACATTATCTAGTGGGAGGAGAGAGTGGGAACAGAAAAAGAGATTGTGGAGGGGGAGGAAATAGAGAACAAAGGACAAAAAGAGGAGGAAAAGAAATGGGAGAAGTTGGGGACAGAAAAGAGACATAGAAGGAGAGTGTGAGGAGCAAAATGTTATGGGATCAGGAAAACAAGCATCGGTATCTTGAGAGCTGGCAGCTTCCTCACAGAATGATAAACAAAACTCTCCACTCTGTTCCTCAGAATTCCTTCCAAATTCAATTCTTCTCATGCCCTCCTGCCCTACCAGCTGGAGAACGGAGCTGTTGTCTGTCTGTGGTTGTGACATCTCCAGGATTGTCCCAATTTCTCCAAACAGGAAGAGAATTTCCGATCATAACAACTCACTGGTAAATGACATTCCCCCCCCTTATCTGACCTCCTATGCTTTAGTAATCAGCTTAAGTAAGTATCTCTTTGTTTCCAGTGGTGAGAGGGTCAGTAGTCAACGTGTCCTTATTTATTCTGTCAAAACCATTCATAATTCTTCATGTTGTATAAGGCAGTTAGTACATGTGGGAGTTATCTGAAATCACAAGATAAATTCAGTTTATGAGGATATAAAGGTCTGTTCCTAGGGGTAGCTCATTAGAGTGTATGCCCATTGAGTTCACCAGAGAGCTCCTAGGTACTTGCTTTTTAGTGTTAGCAGTATGTGGCTAAAGTAACATGTTCTTGCTTGAGCCTAACATCTCACAAGAGATAATCATGTACTTTTACATGTAATATAACTAGTTACTAAGTAATATGTAATAAACTTTTACCTATTAGTCAAGTCAAAGCCTATGTTGTGCCTTGGAATTGTGTGGGCATCCTTCTGAACATGGCATCAGTAGTTCAATTAATACCATAGAAACACAGAAATTAGTTGTGGGAGGAGGCCATTTGGCCTTTCGAGTCTGCATCACCATTCAATATGATTATGGCTGATCATGCAATTTCAGCATCCCACCCCTGCTTTCTCTCCATACCCCTTGATCCCTTTAGACAAAGAGCCATATCCAGCCCACTCTTGAATATATCTAATGAACTGGCCCCTACATCTTTCTGTGGTAGAGAATTCCACAGGTTCAGAACTCAGTGAAAAAAAACTCATCATCATCATCTCAGTCCTGAATGGCTTCCCCATGCCGGTGATAAGGCATGCCGAAAATCTGCCCAAGGCATTCTAAACCAATGTTTACAATATGTCAACAGCCCAGCATTGGCATACAACTTAGAAATATCTAATATTGCTACTAGAACTCCTCTTAACCTGCTCTGCTCCAGCAGGAACAATACTGACTCCTTAGTCTTGCCACATGACTGATGTTCCTCAGCCTTGGCACAATTGCCATAAACCTCCATATCCTCTGCAAGGCCTTGGAATTCTTCCTAAAGCATGATGCCTACAATTCAACACAACATATTTGCTGATTTATTGCCAGAATTGACAGATGCCAGTCCAGCATAGCAATTCCCCTCTGGTTGGTCACAGTAGACCTGGTGAGGCAAGGGGTATTTGGGGCTCTACTCCTCTGTGATATCTGTAACGTCTCCTGGAAAGTAAACAGTGCGAATATTGGTAAGGAAAGGAGGAGGGAAGACAAAATGAAATTCAGCTTTTACTCCCAGACTGCTGGCACTGTTTCCGAAGGAGGTGATGAGAAACAGAGCTTCAGTCAAAATATACAAGTTGGCAAATTTTGTAGAAAATGGTCAGACGTGGAGAGTAAGTCATTCCCAAGTTAATAAATGACTCTTCCTGGCCTCACCTTTTCTCATTTCTATATCAAATAACACTCCAAAATCTCTAATGTCACCGCCCCCCTCCCCCCTGCCCATATTAATTGCTGGACATTTAGAGTCCATGCTTTAAGCTTCAAAGGTAACCTGTCCTAAAACCTCTCTGCCTCTCTCTCTTTCCTCATTAAACGCATTCCCTTAAAGCTACCTCTCTGACTGAGTTTTTGATGACTCATCTCATTATCTAATCTGATTTGGGTATTCCAGTCAACAATCATTCCTCTTAAACATTTCACAACATTAAAGGCACTACATAAATGCAACTTGCTTCTGCAGGTCGCGAAGGAAAAACAAAATGGGAATGTCAATTTGCTGTTTTCGGTGTCTGTATTCCTGCCCAGCAAACAGGAATAAGCGTTTCTGTCTCATTGGGTGAATAAGTTTCTGTCTATGTAATTATAGCTAACAGGTATCGAGCCCACAACAGTGATTCACAATGCCCCTCCTCCAAATGGCATTTTAATCTGCCAAGAGACTGCAGAGGACAAGAATTAAACATACAATTAAGCTTTCATTGTTTCCTTGTTCGGAGTTGAGGAATCACTGAACCAACTGCAACATATGCAGGCAAAATGGCTTGATTCCAAAACCAGCATTAAACAAGGACAAGGAAGATTGTGGCTTTGAAGTTGGCCTTACTTTCTCCTTGTTTGTTCAGATACTCATGATAACTTGAGAGGTATCTAGGAACAGAAATGGCCATACCAAAGTGCTAATTATTCACCTCCAGAAAGGAAAACAGGCTTGTTTCCGCATGTAAAGACCAACTGCCATTTGCGAGCACACAGTATTTATGGGAGGGATAATATCTCCCTCAAAAGACATGACTGGCCTACAACTGACCAAGCATTTCCATTGACACTGAACCCATAAAGAACGCACACAGCAATCTGAAATCCCAACTGCAGCGCAGTCCACACTCTGCAGACATCACCAACCACACCCAGTTTTCACCTTCATTGGAAGAGCAACTCAATGCACTTCCAGGTTGGCCCTGGATGTGCCATTCAGACCACTGACCACATACTGAGGAGATACAGGGTGACAGTAGAGGGCTGTTGCTCAGACTGGAGGTCTGTGTCCAGTGCTGTGCAACAAGGATCTGTGTTGGATCCATTGTTGTTCTTCATTAATATAAACAATTTGAATGAGAATATAGGAGGCACGGTTAGTAGGTTTGTGGGTGACATCAAAATTAGTGGTGTAGTGGACAAAGAAGAAGGTTAGCTAAGAATACAACAAGATCTTGATCAATTGGGCCAGTGGACCGAAGAATAGCAAATGGAGTTTCATAGAATCCCTACAGTGTGGAAACAGGCCCTTCAGCCCAACTAGTCCACACCAACCCTTGGAGCATCCCACCCAGACCCATCCCCCTATAACCCACCTAAGCTACGTATTCCTGAACACTGTGGACAATTTATTATGGCCAATCCATCTAAACTGCACATCTTTGACTGTGGGAGGAAACTGCAGCACCCGGAGGAAACCCACGCAGACGCGGGGAGAATGTGCAAACTCCACACAGACGGTCGCCCAATGGTGGAATGAAATCCGGGTCTCTGGCACTGTGTGGCAGCAGTGCTAACCATTGAGCCACCGTGCTGCCCTACAGTTTAATTCCGATAAATTCAAGTTGTTGCATTTTGGTAAGACAAACCAGGACAGGGCTTACACAGTTAACAGCAGGGTTCTAGGAGAGCTTTTGAACAGAAAGACCTACAGGTCCAAGTAAATGTTCCTTGAAAGCAGTGTCACAGGTAGCAGGGTGGTGAAGAATCAGATGGAATATTGCTCGCTTGCTTTGATAACTGTAGCTCAAACAACACTCAAGAAGCTTGGACAAAGGAGCCCACTTGATTGGCAACACATTCACAACCTTCAGCATTCTACTTCCACTGTCACCAACACTCAGTAACAGCAGTGCGTGTCATCTACAGGATGCTCCAAGGCGCCTTAAACGACATTAGAATATCAACTTCAACTTACTTATTATCCTGACCTGGAAATATGTCACCAATCCAACGTCAAAATTCTGGCACTGCCTTCTCAACAGCAATCTGAGTGTCTCTAAACTATGCGGATTTCTTTCAAGAAGGCAGCTCACCATCATCTTCTCAAGGGCAACTAGCAATTGACAATAAATGCTGGCTCAGTCAGTGATATTTGCATCACAAAAAAATTGATATATTAAAATGCCTCAATTTTCCTTCTAAAATTTCCATTCCAATACTGAATTGCTTCTTAGTCTGTGATGCTCTGGGACTAGGCACAGTATCAACAATTTGAAAGCTCAAATCTGTGCATAACTTCACAGTCAAGAGAGAGGGTACCCTCACACAGCTGATTCCATACCTTCTGTCATCCATGATTCAGCATCCTGTGTCTGAAAGTAGTAGGTTCAAATCCCACTCCAGAAACTAAGCAACAACCTACACTAACTTTCCTATGCAGAACTGAGGGAGTGCTGTCCTTTGGTTAACGTTGAGGCCCGTGTGTGTGCCCAAAGCATTAAAATATCAAATACCTCGTGTTTCTCTTCCGCTTTTACAACCTACAGTTGCTTCATAGCCAGTGGGGATACTTTCAGAAGTGCAGTTATTGTTGTAATACATGAAAATTCCAGCCTATTTGCACTCCGAAGGATCCCATGAACAGTGATGGGGTAAATGGGCAGACAATATCTTTCATTCATATTGGTCCAGGACAGCTGGGGTGATTCACTTGCTCTGCTGCAAAATAGCATTGGCTGATGCTGACAGACAAATAGTCCCCTCCCTTGTCTGTCTTTCACAGGGGCCATTTCCTCTGGGACATCCTGTTAGACTCTTCCTTCACTCCAACACACCCCTACAGCCCCACGGCACCTTACCCTGTGACTGCCAAAGGTACAACACCTGCCCATTTGCCTCCTCTCTCCCCAGTACCCAAGGAGCCAAACACACCTTCCAGGTGAAGCAACACTTCATCTGCACTTCCCAGAATCTAGTCTACTGCATTTGCTGCTCACAATGTGGTCTCCTCTACATTGGGGAAACGAAGCATAGACTGGGTGACCGCTTTGCAGACGACCTGCGTTCTGCTCACAAAAAAGGCCCTGAGCTTCCAGTTGCCTGCCACTTTGACACACCACCCTGTTCCCAGGCCAACATGTCTATCTCAGGCTTACTGCAGTGTTCTAGCAAAGCTCAGCGCAAGCTGGAAGAACAGCATTTTATTTTCGGCTTGGGCAACCTGTAGCCCTCCAGATTCAATAACGAGTTCGATAGGTTTTGAGCCAGATCTCTCCCATCTCCTAGACCCCTATCCCACACACCAGTCCTTGTCATCACATAGCCTACCATTCCACACTATCTATTGTTAGTCACTAACAATCCCCTTCAACAACTATTCACACTCCTAACCAGATCATTATCAACTCCCTTGTCTGTCCAACTCTTCTTCCCTCTCTTTGGGCTCTATCTCCACCTACTGTTCACTCTTTAAACCCTCTCCCACCCCATCTTCTGCATTTAAACTTTTATCTTCCTAGCTACTATCAGTTCTGAGGAAGGGTCACCAAACCCGAAACAATAACTCTGATTTTTCTTCACAGATACTGGCAGATATGTTGAGCTTTTCCAGCAACTTCTGTTTTTGTGTGATATTTAACGTGCGTCTGTTGGGGTCCCAATCAATGAGAAAGCAGCAAGCCCTCCTTGGACCTGGGCTCTGTAGCATTTCCTGTTGGCTATTTGCGAACTACTCTGAATATGAATGTGACTAACCTGCAATATGACTCTGAGATAACAAGGTATAGAGCTGGATGAACACAAGCAGCAAGCAACATCAGAGGAGCAGGAAAAACTGACGTTTCGGGTCTGAACACTTCTTCAGATATGGGGGAGGGTGAGGGGATTCTGAGATAAATAGGGAGAGAAGGGAAGGCAGATCCAAGATGGATAAAGAAGCAGATAGGTGGAGAGGAGATGGACAAGTCAAAGAGGCAGGGATGGAGCCAGGAAAGGTGAGTGGAGGTGGGGGGTTAGAGTAGGGGTCGGTCAGTCCAGGGAGAACAGACAGGTCAAGGGGGCGGGGATGAGGCTGGCAGGTAGGAGATGAGGGTGGGGCTTGAGGTGGGAAGAGTGGATAGGTGGGAGGAAGGGTGGACAGGTCAGGGAGGTAGGGACAAGCTGTGTTGGTTTTGGATGCAGTTGTGGGCGGAGATATTTTGAAGCTTCCCGCCCCCTTGACCTGTCCATCTTCCATCCACCTCCCACTCTCGCTATATTTATTTCAGAAACCGCTTCCTTTCACCATTTCTGAAGAAGGGTCGAGACCAGAAATGACACATTTCCTGCTCCTCTGATGCTGCTTGGACTGCTGTGTTTATCCAGCTCTACACCTCGTTATCTCAGATTCTCTCACATCTGCAGTTCCTACCATGTCTGCAATATGGCTCTACTGAGTTTTAGAGAAATAGATTGGAAAGCAAAACGTGAAAATGGGCAGAAAGCAAAACAGAATGGGTGGAGGGAAGAAAGAAAAATAACCCCATAAATTCTCTGATATGTTTGCAAGAAGGCAGGACAGGGTAATGTATTCAGTTGCAGGTCGATTCACATCCTCACTCTCTCAAATGTAACTCAAAGCTTATAAAAAGTGCTACATAAAAACAGTCAGTCAAAAGAATGGAACGTTCAAAGAAAACATACCTTCTTTGTCTATTTTCCAGAGAATTTCAACAAAGCCAAGAGCAATGTCCTTGTTGTATTAAACAAAAACAACTTGGCAACAACATCAGGAAGCACCTCACTAACGAGAGAAGTTATTCACTTTGACATGCATGGCATTATAGTGTGGATCTCACCAGCCATTCCCCACTGTTCCCAACTTAAAGCTGCAAATGGTATCCAAAATTGGGGCATATTAGTACTGCACAGAAGGAAAAAACACTGATGAATGAGACACACTAGTCCCACTCATCATACATACTTCAATATGACCAGTATGCTAGAGCATAAAAAATAGGAGCATGACTAGGCTGTATGGCTCCTCAAGTCTGCTCCACCATTCAATAAGATCATGGCTGATCTTTCCTGCAGACCCAGTCCACTTAGCTGCCCACTCACCATAGCTCTTAATTCCCTTACTGTTCAAAAATCTACATATCTTTGCCTTAAAAATATTCAACAAGGTAACTTCAGCTGCTTCACTTGACAGGGAATTCCACAGACTCAAAAGCCTTTGGGTGAAGAAATTCCTCCTCAACTCATTCCTCAATGATTTTCAAAGCTTTTTTTTCTCTTCAGAGGGTACTGTCTTGCCAATGTGATATTTAACCAGTGCCCTATTTGATCTCTCCACTACAGTAAGATTTCATTGCGCTGTTTAGGAGAAATTTTTTTGATAAATCTCCAATAGTGAATGAAGTGGGGGCTTTCTTAAAAAAACAGTTCTGTGATCTGTTTCTCGATTGAGTATTAATATTAGGGATTGGTATTAGGTTATCCCTGAGCAGCACTTTTGACCAGTGAGATTGTACTAACACGGTATTTGAGCAAGATGTGTTGTGTTTGCTTTGACATAATTTCTGGGTCTGTAGATTGTTGAAGGGCAGACTTTGTGTTTAGTAAGGTAAGGTGCTGTTCCTGTCACATGTGGGAGATCAGGGAGACTTTGAAAGATCCTGGAGACTCTGTCAGCTGGAAGTGTGTTTGGTTTCAAATGCTATTGGACCACATAGATTGGTTGGAGCGGCACTTAGAGGCCATGAGCGGTTTACAAGAACAAGGAAGGGGTGTGATGTATGGCAGTTTCACGGAGGCAAAAAATCACAGATCCAGTCAGGTAGGTGTTTGAATGTTAGGTAGCAGAAGTAGTCAGGTGGTACAAAAGATTCCTGTGGCTATCCCCATTTCGTGCAGATGCTGTTGTTGCACGAGGGTGCACAAGGTTGGAATTCACATTACATGTGACCCCACCATGTTGTTCTGTAAAATCTTCCTTACTATCCTATTTTGACACCATCACCTTGATAAATTCTTATGCTCTCTCCACCTCAAGTAGTTTGTACAGTTTTGGATTACTTATTACTCTGGTTAGACACTCAGCACATGACTCTTATACCTATCATGTTATTCCAGTCATTTGGTTTGTATCCAGCACCACCTTCTTTTTAAATTTTTGCAATTATCTCTCTGCCTTGTTTAATTAGATTATAGGTCATGCCTTTACTTCTTATTAGCTGTTGACACTTTTCTCACACCATCTGATACCCTTGAACACCTACAGAGATCCAATATGCAGCCTGTCGACGCTCCACGTTATATGATCTTTTGACCTCTCTGTTCATTGATCTCTCTGCCTATAAATTCTGTGCCTGTGTGCCGCTCTCTCACTTCACCTAACGAAGGAGCAACCCTCCAAAATCTTGTGATTTGTAGCTCTATAACCAGGTGTTGTCTGACTTCCGGCCGTATCTCCATCTCAAATAGGCATGCTGTTTTGGACGCTGGAGCAGGTGTTAGCAGGTTTCTCTCTAGTCTCGACTTTTCTGCGGTCATCAGTGATGCATCAGGCTGGTGTGTGCCTCCCTGGTGCCAGGGTCAAGGCTGTCTTAGGGAGGGTGCAGAATATTCTGAAAGGGGAGAGTGATCAACTGAAGCTCATTGTGCATGTTGGTACAAATGACACAGGTTAGGAAAGTGAAGGGTTCTGCAGACAGAATATAGGAAACTAGGCAGGAAGTTAAAAAGTTGGTCTTCAAGGGTAGTAATATCTGGATTACTGCTGGTACCACATACTTGTGAGAGTAGGAATAGGAGGATGGAGTGAATGAAAGCATGGCTGAGCAGCTGGTGCAGGAGGCAAGGATTCACAATTTTGCACGACTGTGATCACTTCAGTTGATGAAATGACCTGTATAAGCAGGATGTGTTCCACCTGAATTGGAAGGGGATCAGTAACCCTGTGGGAGGAATTTGCTACTGTTATTTGACAGGCATTAAACTAGTCAGGGTTGGGGGAGGTTGGGAACCAAGGCAATACTAAGAAAAGAGAAAAGCCTGAGGCTGGTATAGTAGATAAGGGCAGCAAGTTTAATAGTCAAGGCAGATAAGAGCTTGGCAGAAAACAAGGTAAGACTGATAAATTGCATTCATTTCAATGCAAGTGACCTGACAGGTAAGGCAGTAGAATTTGGCGTATAGGTCGGAACGTATCATAGCTGTAACAGAAATGTGGCTCAGGGATGGACAGTACCGACTGCTTAATCTTCTGGTATTCAGATGCTACAGGAAAAGTAGCAAGGAATTCCAAGAGGGGAGGGAGAGTGATGATTTTGTTTAGGGAGAACACTAAGGCTTACTCAGGGAGGGTATTCCTGGGTGATCGTCCAGTGAGGTTTTGTGTCAAATTTAAAAATAAGAAACCGATGATCGCCTTGTTGGGATTTTATTATAGGCCCCCAAGTAGTCAGGGGGAAATTGTGCAACAAATACATCAGGAGATCTCATATATCTATAAGAAAAATGGGGCTATAAGGATAGAAGATGCTACCTTTACAAATGTAGTGGGACTGCCATCATGTTAAGGGCCTGGAAGGGGAAGAATCTGTTAAGTTTGTCCAAGAAAGCTTTATTTTTCCATATGTGGATGTATCTACCTGAGAAAGGGCTACATTTGACCTTCTATTGGGAAATAACGTAGGGCAAGTGTCTGAGGTGTCGGTGGGGGAGCACTTTGGGGGAAGTGATCATAATTCTGTTGGTTTTTAAATAGTTTTCGAAAAGGATAGAACTGATCCAAAAAATTATAGTTCAAATTTGGGGTAAGGCTTGTTTTGACAGTATTTATTTGACAGTATATATCGGGAACTTTCAAAAGTTCATTGGTGGGGTCTATTCACAGATAATGGGATGGTTGGGATTTGGAAGGCCTTTAAGGACAAAATAATGAGAATTCAGAGAGAGTATGTTCCTGTTAGTGTGAAGGGCAAGGCTGGTAGGTGTAGAGAGTACTGGCTGACTACAGAAATTGAGGTCTGGTCTTGATAAAGAAGGAAGTATTGATTAGGTACAGACAGCTGGGATTGAGTAAACCCCTTGAAGAGTGTAAGGGCAGTTGGACTATGCCTAAGAGGACATGAAGGGGACATGAGTCTGCTTTGGCAACTAGGGTTAAGGAGAATCTAACGAGATTCTATCAACATATTAGGGGCAAAAGATTAACTAAGGGGAGAATAAAGCTCCTTGAAGGGCAACAAGGCCACCTCTGTGTGGAACTGCAGGAGATGGGTGAAATATGAGCCAGGTATTTTGTATCAGTATTTACTTTACAGAAGGACAGGGAAGCCAGAGAAGTGGGCAAATAAACAGTTTCAGAGATAGTAGGAACTGCAGATGCTGGAGAATCTGAGATAACAAGGTGTAGAACTGGATGAACACAGCAGGCCAAGCAACATCAGAGGAGCAGGAAGGCTGACGAAGGGTCTAGGCCCGAAACGTCAGCCTTCCTGCTCCTCTGATGCTGCTTGGCCTGCTGTGTTCATCCAGCTCTACACCTTGTTATCTGAGAAATAAACAGTGTTGTCTTCATGTGTCCATAATACAAAACAGGAAGTGCTGGAGGTCTTAAAACTCATAAATGCAGATAAATGCATGGGACCCGATCAGATGTTTCCCAGGGCTCTGTTGCAGTGCCCCTTGTTGAGACATGTGTATCATCGATAGCCACGGGTGGGGTCCTGGAAGATGGGAGGTTGGTTAATTTCATACCACTATTTCAGAAGAGTGGTAAGGAAAAGCCAGGGAACTTTAGATCAGTGAACTTTACGTCAGTGGTGCATAAGTTGTTGGAGGTGATTCTGAGGGACAGGGTTTACATGCATTTTGGATGACAAGGACTGATTAGGAATAGCCAGCATGGCTTTGTCATGGGAAATCATATCTCACTAACTTGATTAAGTTTTTTGAAGAGGTAACAAAGAAGGTTGATGAAGGCACAGCAGTGGACATTGTCGAGATGGACTTTGCTTGACAACATTCCATACGGTAAACTGTCTAGCAAGGTCAGGTCACAAGGGATCTTGGGGAGCTAACCAATTGGACACAAAATTAGCTTGAAGTTAGGAGACAGAGGGTGTTGGTGGCGGGAAATTTTTCCGACTGGAGGCCTGTGACCAGTGATGTTTCCCGAGAATCAGTGCTGAATCCACTGCTTTACATCATTTTTACAGATGATTCAGATGTGAATATAGGTGGTGTGGTTAATAAGTTTGTAGATGACACAAACATAAATAGTGTGGTGGACAATGAAGAAGATTGTCCAAAGTACTGCAGGGCTTTGATCAGATGGGCCAATGGGCTGAGGAGTGGCAGGTAGGAGTTTAATTTAGATAAATATAATGTATTGCATTTTGGTAAGGCAAGCCAGGGCAAGGCTATACAGTAAATTGTAGGGCCCTGGGGAGTTTTGCCAAACAAAGAGCCCTAGAGGTGTAGGTGCATAGTTCCTTAAAAGTGGAATCACAGGTAGACAGGATGGTGAAGAAAGCATTTGGCACGCTTGTCTTTGTTGGTCATAACATTAGTATAGGATTAGGGATATCATGTTGCGGCTGCACAGGTCATTTGTGAGGCCAGTTTTAGACTAATACAGACAAGTTTGGAAGGATGTTGTTAAACTTGACAGAGTGCAGAAAAGGTTTGCAAGGATGTTGCCAGGACTAGAGGGTTTACGAGGTATGAGGTGATGCTGAATAGGCTGGGGCTTTCTTCCCTGGCGGGTCGGAGACTATGGGATGGTATTATAGAGGTTTATGAAATCAGGAGGGGGCGTTGATAGGGTGAATAACCAAGGTATTTTTCTTAGGGTAGAGTCAAAAAGTAGAGGACATAGGTTTATATTGAGAGGGGCAAGACTGAAAAAGGACCTGAGCAATAATGTTTCCATGCAGAGAGTGGTGCATGTTTGGAACAAACTGCCAGAGGAAGTGTGGAGGTGGATCCATTTACCATATTTAAAAGGCATCTGGATGAGTATATGAAAAGGAAGTGTTTAGAGGGATATCAGTTAAATACTGGTGAATGGGACTAGGTCAGATTGGGGTGCCTGGTCGACGTGAATGAGTTGGACCTAAGGGCCTGTTTCTGTGCTGTATGAATCCATGACTTTATCACTATATAACAGTTGAAGCATTCTCCCTTGGTCTAGTTTATTGTCATCCAAGGTTTGTTGCTTAGATTATCAACTCATTATTACATTGTTGGCGTTGGGTGATTGCTGTGCACAAATCAGCTGCATCATCTTCTATATTGAAACAGCAGTCAAAAGCAATTTGAGATCCTCTGCAGATGTGGGCAAAACGCAATTTCTTTCCCTCGAAGGAAAATGTCTTTAATTTCAAAGGTTTGTTTTTGCCAAATACTTTTAGTGAAATATGGGTAGATGTTGTCCTTCTGCAGCCTTCCTTCCCGCAAGACCAGCATTCTGGAATTCCCACCTTGCACATTTCACTGAAATCGTCCTGATACGAGATGAGACTTCCAAAATGCTACTTTGCCAGAAATAAAGGCTTCTCTGATCATTCAAATTTCAGACTGCCTGCCAGTGATGTGAGGGCTTGTATCATTCCTCAGCTCTGAAGAAAAAGCAAGATTCACTTTGAACTACCAGGAATTCATTGCAAAGTATTTCAAAACTGGAGATCAGCACAGCAAGTACATCTCACCACGCAGCACATTGGAGAGTTCAGTGATACAGAACTGTCAGCATTACACTGCAACTCAGGGAATAGGGTATGGACCTAGATGTCACTGCAATGGGAGTACTTTGGGGACAGTTAGAAGAAGCTTTATTCTAACCTATGCTGTACTTGCTGTGGGGGTGTTTGATGGGGACTGTATTGAATGAATTTTACTCTGTATCTAACCCTGAGCTGAACTTGCCCTGGCAGTGTTTGATGTGGATATTGCAGAGCGAGCATTATTCTGTATCTAATCGTGTGCTGTAATTATCCTAGAGTGTTTATAGGGACAATGTAGAGTCAACTTGAAGTTGAAGTTTGTTACTTCATGCTATACCTGAGAGATCGACCTAGATCTAAACTGCCATGTTTTGACATGGTGTATCATATCTTCAGTCCCGAATTCCAATAACTCACTATTCAGATTCTGACTGTCGAAATGCATTGTTTTTACATTGTAGTCTAAATAGTTAATGTTCAAATATAAATAAGATAGTCTACATCTAAGGTAATTTAAGCTCATGTGAATATCAATGCTGGGAATTGGTTCTATCTCAAAGCCTCATGTTGTGACTTTTCCCACATATAGCTAGAAGTTAATGTTCATAATAAATGAACACTTGGCTAGTAATGATCTGAATGGGTACAATCAGCATGGATCAGAGAATTGGAAATAGTATCTGAAAAGCCTGTTGGAGTGTTTTTGAGGATGTTGCTGACAGGAATTGATAGACAGAATCAGGAGATAAAGTTAATATTCTTGGATTTTTAGGAGACTCCGAAGAAAGCTCCCCATTGGTAGATTAGTAAAATTAAAGCACATGAGGTGAGAGGGACTGGGATTAAGGATTGGCCAACAGGCAGAAATAAAAGGAGGAATAAATGGCTCATTCACCATGAACAGGTTGTGCCTACTGGAGTACCACAAAGATTAGTTCTTGGGCCTCAGCTGCTCACAACACATATTGATGATTTGGAGTTGAGGATGAAATGTAAAATTTCCAAATTTGCAGATGATACAAAGCTAAGTGGGAATGTGTGTTGTGAGGAAGATGAAAAGCAGCTTTAGGAGGATTTGGGCATACTTAATGACAGGTCAAGAATGTGGCAGATGGAAGATGTCAGGTTATCAACTTTGGGAAGAGAAAGAGATGTGTAAACTATTTCTTAAATGGTAAGGGGTCAGAAAGTGTAGATGCACAAACAGATCCAGGTGTCCTCATCAGTAAGTTATCAAAGGCTATCATGCTGATGCAGGGAGCTATTAGAAAAGCTAATGGAACTATTAAAGGCTTTTATTGTGAAGACGATTTGAGTGTAGGAATACTGAAGTACAGACACTTGATTGGACTGTATCTGGAGTATTCTCTGAAGATTTCTTCCCCTCACACTAAATTCATTCACACGATGTGGACGTTGCTGGCTAGACCAGCATTCATTGCCCTAATTGCCCACAGGGCAAGTGAGAGTCAACCACGTAGCTGTGAGTCTGCAGTCACATGTAGGCCAGACCAGATGATGATGACAGATTTCTTTCCCTGAAAGGACTGTAAGCCCTAGTTTCATGCTCATTGATTCTTAATTTCAGATTTTTTGGAATTTATTTCAAATTCCACCATAAATCAGTGGGATTTGAACCAAAATCCTGAAAACATTAATTGAGATTGTGGATTAATACAACAATAAAGCAAAAGAACTGCAGATGCTGTAAATCAGGAACAAAAACAAAGTTGCTTGAAAAGCTCAGCAGGTGTGGCAGTATCTGTGGAGGAGAAAACAGAGTTAACGTTTCGGGTCCGGTGACCTTTCCTCAGAACTGTGGATTAATAGTTTAGCAATAATACCACTAGGTCATTGCATATCATGATCATGGAGAGAATACAACTAAACATTCATCAGACTACAACACTGGCAACTATCCAACAATTTGGAAAATTACCCAAGTACATCCTGTTCGTAAAAAGTAGGACAAATCCAACCTAGCTAATTACCAACCTATCAGGCTACTCTTGATCATCAGCAAAGTGATGGAAGGGTATGTTGATGGTGCCATCAAGTGCCATTTGCTCAGGAGTAATCCACCACAGGTGCTCTAACTGGGTTCTGCCAGGGCCACTGCCTCCTGACCTCATTACTGCTGTGGTCCAAGTATGGCCAAAGAGATGTATTCCAAAGGCAAGGATGGCAACCAACTGGAAACTGATATCCATTTCAAGCTCACCGACTCCCACAGCTACCTAGAATACACCTCGTCCCGCCTGCCTTCCTGCAAAAATGCCATTCCCTATTCCCAATTGCTTCGCCTCTGCTGCATCTGCTACCAGGATGAGGCATTCCACTCCTGAACATCTCAGATGTCCTCATTTTTCAAGGACTGCAACGTCCCCATCTCATTGGTTAAGAACGCCCTCAACCGTGTCTCCCACATTTCCCGCAACTCATCCCTCACACCACATCCCCCCCCCCCAGCCCCCCGCAACAACAACCAAAGCAGAATCCCGCTCATCCTCAGGTACCACTCCACTAAACTCCAGATCCAACGTATCATCCTCCGACACTTCCGCCATCTGCAATCCGACCTCATCACCAAAGACATTGTCTCCTTTCCACCCTTGTCTGCTTTCCGGAGGGATGACTCTCTCCAGGACTCCCTTGTCCGCTCCAAACTCCTCTCCGGCCCCACCACACCCAGAATTTTTTCTTGCAACCGCAGGAAGTGCTACACCTGCCCCCACACCTCCCCCCAAACCCCAATCCCAGGCCCCAAGAAGAATTTACACATCAAGCAGATGTTCGCCAGCACATCTGCTAATGTGGTATTCTGTATCCGCTGTTCCCGTTGTGGCCTCCTCTACATTGGCGAACCCAAGCAGAGGCTTGGGGACCACTTTGCAGAACACCTACACTCGGTTTGCACTAAACAACTGCACCTCCCAGTCACAGACCATTTCAATTCCCCCTCCCATTCCTTCGACGACATGTCCATCCTGGGCCTCCTGCAGTGCCATAACAATGCCACATGAAGGAACAGCAACTCATATTCTGCTTCAGAACCCTGCAGCACAATGGTATCAATGTGGATTTCACAAGTTTCCAAACCTCCCCTCCCCCAACTGCATCCCAAAACCACCCAGCTTGTCCCCGCCTTCCTAACCTGTCCTTCCTCCCACCTATCCCCTCCTTCCACCTCAAGCCCCAACTCCATCTCCGACCTACTACCCTCATCCTGCCCCCTTGACCTGTCCATCCTCCCTGGACTGACCTATCCCTTCCCTCACTCCCCACATACACTCAGCTTCACTGGCTCCATCCCTGCCTCTTTGACCTGTCTTTCTCTTCTCCATTTATCTTCTCCTCTAACCATCTTCTATCTTCTACCCTTCTCTCCGTATTTATTTCAGAACCTCATTCCCCTCCCCCATTTCTGAATAAGTGTCGAGCCCCGAAACGTCAGCTTTCCCGCTCCTTTGATGCTGCTTGTCCTGATGTGTTCATCCAGCTCTACACCTTGTTATTCCAGAGATGAGATGAGTCAGTACTGATACAGACCTTTTAGTCCAATTCCTCCATGCTGGCCACATATTCTCAACTGAACTAGACCCATTTTCCTGCATTTGGCCCATATCCCTCTAAACATTTCCCGTTCATGTATTTGTCCAGGTGTTATTTAAATGCCGTAATTGTACCCATGTATACAATTTTTTCTGGTAGCTCCTTCCATACATGCACCACCCTCTGTGTGAAAACGTTGTTCCTCAGGTCCATTTTTAAATCATTCCCATCTCACCTTAAATCTATGATCTCTAGTTTTGGACTCCCCTGCCCTTGGCTATTCACTTTATTTATGGCCCACAAGATTTTATAAACCTCTATGAGGTCACTCCTCAACCTCTGACACACCGGGGAAACAAGTCCCAGGCTCTCCAGCCTCTCCTTTTAATCCAAACATTCCAGTCCCCGCAGAATCTTCATAAATTTTTTCTGTACCTTTTCTAGTTTGAAAACATGTATTTGATTGAGAATGGCATCAAGAAGCCTGAGAAAAACTGGAGTCAATGGGAATCAAAGGAATACCTCTCTGCTGGTTGGACTCATACCCAGCACAAAGAAAGATGGTTGTGGTTGGTGGAGGTTCAGTTATCTCAGACTCAGGCACTCAGTTCCCTCAGTGCCATGGCTTTGTTCTAGCCATCTTCAGCTGTTTCATCAATGGCATTCCCTCGATTATGAAGTCAGAAGTGGGAATGCTTGCCAGTGTTTAACACCACTCATGATGCTTCATGTATTTGAACAGTGTGTGTCCACAAGCAGCATGATACAGTCAGGACTGGGGCCTGGGCTAATTAATGGCAAGTAATATTGGCGCCACACAATGACTATCTCCAGCAAAACCAAACAGTACCTCTTGACATTTTATAGAGTTACCATTGCTGAATCTCGCATTATTAACGTCCTGGTAATCACCATCATTAAAATCAGTCAATATAAATATTGTTGCTACAGCAGCATGTCAGAGGCTGGGAATTTTGCCACCAAGTAACTCAACTCCCGCCGATCCAAATCTTGTCCATCAACAAGGGACAAGCCAGGAGTATGATGGAATACACCTCGGTTGCCCTGGGGGATTGCAGCTCCAACAACACTCAAGAAGCTTGACATGATCCAGAATAAAGCAGCCTGCTTGACTGGCACCTCACCCATCAGCTTCAAAGCTAATTTCCTCCATCTCCGATGCTCATTGAAAACGATGTGTACCATCAGCAAGGTGGCCGCAAAAACTCACACTCCTCCTTCAGCAACACCATCCAAACCCACAATCCCTACCATCGAAGAGGGGAAGGCAAGCAGATGCATGGAACACCACTACCTGTAAGTTCTTCCCCAAGTCACACACTGTTCTCCAGAGTTTCAAATCATGACCTGATCTCATTGAAACGTACAGCATGCTAAATGGGATAGGTGCAGATAAAAATATGTCCCCTGTTTGGAGAATCTAGAATCAGTGGTCACAATTTAATATTAAGAGGTAAACCATTTAGGATCAACATGGGAGAAATGCTTTTACTCAGAATGTTGTGAATCGTTGAGAACTCTCTGGCCCAGTGGGCTGCGAAAGATTATCACTGTGTATGTTTAAAAGGGAGCTTGATCAATCTCTAAATACCAATGATGTACATGGATATGAGAAAAGTGGATGATCTGCCACGATTATATTGAATGGTGAAGCAGGATCATTGGGATGAATGGTCGATTCCTGTTCTTCTTGGTGGGTAAACATTACACAGAAGCATAAGGCCTCAAACAACTCTAATCCCAAACTTGCCTGAACGCTAACCCCAGAGGAAAAAAACAGAAAAAATAAACAAACGTCAGATCCTACTGTTGGAGATATTTGAGTTGAATCATGGAATAAAAGAGCACAGGAGGACCACCCTCAGCATCTGATTCTACATTAGCCCTTTCAAAGGGCTGTTCCCAGCGCTCTTCCAAAGTGTCTGGCCTTCAAATGTTTATAAAGTTATGATTGAATCTACTTTCACTGCTCTTTCAGCCAACAGACACCAAATCACAGTAAGCTGAATTGAAGTGACTGACTCATTTCTCTTTTGCCATGTGGTTTTATGCCCAAACTATTAGTTTGGGTTCAAGCTAGACTGGCCATGAATAAGGAAAGGTCAAGAACAGTTTTCAGGCTTGGACTTGCAAACTTATTACATACAAAGAAAAAAATATTTATTTATCATGGGATGAGGGCATTACCAGCTGGGCAGCATTTATTGCCCATCCTGCAGTTAAGAGTTAACCACATTTCTGTGGGGCTGGAGTCGCATGTAGGCCAGCCCAGGTAAAGACGGTAGTTTCCTTCCCTAAAGGACATTAGTGAACCAGATGGGTTTTTTTCCGCAATGACAATGAATTTATGATCATCATTCTAGATTCTTTTTAATTGAATTCAAATTCTACCATCTGCTATTGCAGGATTTGTACCCAGGTCCCTAGAAGGCTATTTGGATCTCTGGATTAACATTTCAGTGATAATACCATTAGGCCATTGCCTCTCCTATAAGAACAAATATGACAATACGTGGTATTCAGATTCTGATCCTATCGATACATTATTGGAAAATTATTCCACAAACTCTACTGCCTAATTCTAGTCAGTCTTCTTCACATGCTTCTCCGCACATTTTTCTAACATTCTCATTATTAGACTTCAAGCTTCAGCCCTCTTCTTGATCTTGTTTCCTTATTAGGCCCACCCACACTGCATTATTTATACCCAGTGAAGAGCAACTCCATGAGATTATTGCAATGATGCTCCAGGGTCCTGAAGCCCTGAAAAAAAATCTCCTCTGTCTCATCTCCAAGTCTGGAACCTGTCCTAAACTGTATTGTTCATTATGGCTGCCGCTTGTGAACATTGTGTGAATCATCAAGCAGACCACATGCCTCACTGGGCTGAGCTGAAAAAGGATACATATAAAATGTACTACACTAGGCCAAAAACCTGCATCTCCCCCCCCTCTCATTACCGCGGAGATGATTTGTCACCCATGTCATTAACTTCTAAAGCTCTGGTGCATCTCAAGCAACAAGAGCTTGTGCTTAAACACCATTTTTGACACTCAGTAAAACATTCCAAGGTGCTTCACTGAGCCACATCATGGATGTGAGGATATACAACCAAAGCGTTCTCAGGCAGGGAGGATGTATAAGAAATATACTAAAAGGAGAGGGATTTATGGAGTGAGTCCTGGGTTTAGGGCCCAGGCATCTGAAAACATGGTTGCTAATGGTTGAGGGGCTGGAGAAAGTTACAGAGATAGGAAGAGATTAGGCCACAGAGGGACTGGGATGAGAATTTACCTGTCCATTCTCCATGGATTCTAATTGCTCACTGGAGATGCAAATTGATATTTTCTAATCAACCTGTTCAGAGATTTAATTATACACCACTGGAGTAGGTAGTACTTCAACCTGGGCCGCCTGGCTCCGTTGTAAGAACACCACCACTGTGCCACAAATCCCTCTGGAGATGCATTTTATTTTATAAATGAGACTAGCTTTGTGGTGTATATTTGTTAATTGAATCAAATTACATGAGTTTCTGCAACGGGATTTGTTCCCCGCTGCATTAGCCTGGGATTCAGGTTTACTCATCCAGGGATATTACCATGCACAGCCGTCTGCCTCACTGGAGATGCATTTAATACTGGAGTGTTGACACTCTGCACTGCACCCAAATGGACGCTGTAATCTCCAACAACACTCCCGACCTGTTATACAAGGTAGTTGTCCTGAAAGGGTTAACTGAGAAGATTTGGAATAGCTCCACCCACCAACACACATATGAATGTTTCTGGGACAAAGGCAGTATAGAGTGGAGGTATACAGCAGGCCAGGCAGATCAGAGGAATAAGAAAGTTGACGTTTCGAGTTGGGACACTTGTTCAGATATGGGGAGGGGGAATTGAGCTGGGAAATGAACAGAGAGTGGAGGGTTGGGGCTGGGGAAGTTAGGTGGGATAGTGATAGATGAGTTCAGGTAAGAAGTGGTGGGGATTGGTTGGTGGGATGGGTGTGTCAGATAATTGGGGAAGAAGATTGACAGAATGGACAGGTTGTATCAGGTCAAAGAGGCAGGAATGAGAGCCAGGGTTAGACAGGGGATGAGGCTGGGGGTGCAGAGATTTAAAAACTGGTGAATTCCATGTTTAAGCAATCGGGCTGTAGGATCCCAAGTTGGGATATGAGGTGTTGCTCCTCCAGTTTGTGGGTGGTATCATTGTAACACTGGAGGAGACCCAGGATGGACATGTCACCCAGGGAGTGGGAGGGGGAGTTAAAATTATTGGTAACTCGAAGGTGTTGCAGTTTGTTGCACACAGAGCGCAGATGCTCTACGAAATGGTCTCCGAGTCTGTGCTTGGTCTCTCCAATATAGAGGAGGCCAAATTGGGGGCATCGGATACAGTAGAGCATCTGCGACTGCAGGGAAAGGTGCCTCGGTACGCGACAAACGACAACACCTTCCAGACTTAAAACACCGCCTCATTGACCTGACACAACCTGTCCATCTTCTCTCCCACCTATCAGCCCCACGCATCCTACTGACCAAACCCCACCACTCCCTGTCTGCACTCACCTATCACCATTGCACCTACGTTCCTCAGCCCCAGCCCTCTTCTCTCTATTTATTTCTCAGCTCCCCTTGCCCTCCCCATTTCTGAAGAAGGGTCGCAGCCTGAAACGTCAATTTTCCTGCTCCTCCGATGCTGCCTGGCCTGCTGGGCTCCTCCAGCTCCACACTGTGTTGCCTCTGACTCCAGCATCTGCAGTTCTTGCTGTCTCTGTTTCTGGGGCAGGCTACTTAGGTGTTAGTCAGTTCTGTAGTCTACTGCCGTGTAGCATAAACCAAAATACTATCTCTTCGAGGACAACAAAGTCTCTTGCCTTTTGTTAATTTAGTTATCTAGTCTTAAGCTAATGTAACCTGTTATCTTAGTGTGCATTAATCTATCATCTTGTTACTTCAGTTTCTCTTCTGCGAAAGACTTACTTGTGATAATTCTTCACTACTTAACACTAGTAAACCCCAACGACTAATGTTATAATAGTGATCGTAAGAACTACTGATGCTGAAGTCAGAGATAACACAGTGTAGAGCTGGAGGAACACAGCAGGCCAAGTAGCATCAGAGGAACAGGAAGTTGATGTTTGGGTCGGGACCTTTCGTCAGAAATGGGGGAAGGGGAAGGGAGCTCTGAATAATAGAGAGAGAAGGGGTGGGGCTGGGGAAGGTAGGTGAGATGGTGATAGGCGAGTCCAGGTAGGCAGTGGTGGGGATTGGTCAGTGAGGTGGGAGAGAAGACGGACAGGTTGTGTCATGTCAAGGAGGTGAGACTGAGAGGGAGGGCTGGTCATGGGATAAGGCCGAGGTTGAAACTAGTAAAGCCCACATTGAGACCATTGGGTTGTTGGTTCCCAAGGCGGAATATGAGGTGCTGTTCCTCCAGTTTCCGGGTGGCGTCGTTGTGACACTGGAGGAGGGCCAGGATGGACATGTTGCCCAGGGAGTGGGAGTGGGAGTTAAAGTGGTTTGCGACTGGGAGGTGTTGTCATTTGTCATGAACCGAGCGTAGGTGCTTGACAAAGCAGTCTCCAAGGCTCCGCTTGGACTCACCGATGTACAAGAGGCCACATCAGGAGCAGCGAATACAGTAGACCAAGGTGACGATGTGCAGGTGAGTATCCGTCTGATGTGGAAGGTTTTCCTTGGTTCCTTGGATGGGGGTGAAGGGGAGTTGTAGGGGCAGGTGCAGCACTTCCTGCTGTTGCAGGGGAAGGTGCCTTGGGTGGTGGTGCTAGTCGGGAGTGTGGTGTGGACGTGGGAGTCATGGAGAGAGTGGTCCCCATGGAAGGCAGATAGGATCGGGGACGGAAATGTATCCTTAGTTGTGGGATCAAATTGCAGGTGGCAGAAGTGGTGGAGAATGACATGTTGAATCCGGAGGTTAGTGAGGTGATATGTGAGGACAAGGGGCATTCTGTCTTACAAAAGGGGCTTTTGGCAGCAAATTTAGCTGTCGGTACCTCTTATAACATGCCAACCTCTCAACACCACTCCTTTAGCACATCACCAAACCCCAGTGAACCATTCAAGGGTCAAAAAGCTCCTCACCCCAGCAATCCCTCCCTACCCCGACAATCTCTTAGCGTTTAGACATTCACACACACAGACACACTCATTCTCTATCTCTGAGATATGCACAGTTAAAAGGGGAATACAAGCTATTAAAGCTTTCTTCTTAAATGTATAATTCATCAGTAGAACAAAGCCTGTTTTAAAGTCAGTCCATCATTCTAGTGAAGAAAGGAAACAGGGAAACAAAGTGGAGTATGTGTCTCCCTGTAAGGATTTACTGAATTCCAGTGAACATTTCTATTTTTAGAGCCCAAGTAATAAGTGAACTATGCTGAGGTTATATGGAGTGTAATGAACTCTTTTTGAAAGGCAAACAGCGCCTGGGACTGTTGAGTTTTCTCTTTAAACACAAACGTATTTCATTTTCTGTTCCTAATGATTCGACCATTGTGTGGCTTTTAGGTTAAGAATTTATGAACTGCAACATCAATAGGCCTGGGAAAGAAAGGCATTTAATCTGAAGTCATGCCTTGGGGCTACACTGGACTTAAAACGCAGCCTTCAGTTGATGAGCACAATGAAACCGCCATGAAAAGCTTTATTGACCCACGTTGCTCCTGCTCCCCAGCCCCAGGAACACATCAGATTGTGAACACGTGATTTGGTGGAACAGTGATTCACAATTAATCTGTTTCAGTCAAGAGGTCACAGAAAAGTAAAGGCCATGGGGTGATCTAATTGAGGTCTTCCATTTGAGTTCAGGAATTGATAGGGTAGATAGGTTGAAATGATTTCCTCTGTAAGTCCAGGTTCTTCCTTTCCCAAAAGGGTTACAGATTTGCCAGGCCAAAAAAAATTATAAATGTATTTTTCGCTCAGTTGAAATTTCACAATAACAGTCAGACCAAAATATTGTAACAAAAGGTCATCAGCCTAAAACATTAACTGCTTCTCTCTCTACAGATGCTGTCTGACATGCTGGTTATTGCCAGCATTTTTCTGCTTTCAAAGTACAACAATTTTTGCATTTATATACTGCCTGATTGCCAAATGGCCAAAAGCATTTCACAACAGTATAATTTGATATTAACCTTCAGGAAGTTTAATTAAAGAAAGTGAGGAGGACTTTACAGGACAGTTTAAGGAGTAGAATTACAAAGAGCAATAAGAGTTGCATTGGACTCAAAATGTTAACTCTGTTTTGTCTTTCCACAGTTGCTGCCAGACCTGCCAAATTTGTGTCGCACTTGCTGTTTCTATTTCAGATCTACAGCATCTGCAGTAACTTGCTTTTACTTGAGCAAAGGGGATGTGGTTCAGGCCCATCAGATAGAGAACAGCCTCCCTCAGAGCTTTGTGCCATCCAAGGGCTGAAGGCCCAGGGGTGAAAATCCCACTTAGTGAGGGCCCTCATTGCTGCTTGAACCACCAGGCCTGCTGGCTGCTACTGTTAATGCCTTCACAGAAACCTGAGGTCAAAGAGAGATACCCAGACCAAGAGGGAATGAGGACGGAATGGGGCTTGCAGAGAGCCTCTATCTGCCTAACAATGAGGGACTACACATCACTACCATCTCATCACCACATGGATTTTGGGGCTGCCTTCAAGAAGCAAGGGAGACAGTTCCAATTTAATCTCAGACATACCATTAGATTGTAACAGACTCAGAAATGATTGCAATAATTGGACCGAATAAAGATGCTAATCGATTTTTTGCTGCTAACAGGCAGGATTTCCACATGGGACCCCTTCTGCACCCAAGTTAATTGAAGACAGATTTTCGAATGCTTGGTATCTGATGTAGGTATTCCGATTTGATTCCTCTAGCCCTCACCAGCAGGTCCAGTCCAGCAACTCCATTCCATTCTTACTAGAATGCTGGTAAATCAACAAATACTCTATTTAGAATAGATGTTGCAGCAGCACATTGGGACCCTGCAGCAACCTTGTGACAGTGTCACAGAGCTGCAAATCACCTGGTATAAAATACAAAGTGTAGGCAGAGATAGAGCACATTAGAAGTGTCTAGAACTACACGAGTCCAAAATACAATATGGTCATGAACACACAAAGACAAATTAGTCTTCCCTAATGTAACTATAAGATCAGAAACTGACGTATATAAGGTTACCATGTATTATAGTTATTGTAGAAGAGGTAGTGTTGTTTTGAAGTTTAAGTTAGAAGATGTCCTTGGCATCGACTTCACTCTGACTAGTCTGTAAAACTCAGCGTGGCATCAAACAGCAAGATAAAAGAAAGAAAGTTAATTATTCCCTTTGTGGAAAATGCATGCAAGCTTTTCCCAACATTTGTAATTATTTTTTGGTTTTAAACCTTTAAGATGATGGAAATATAAGTTTTCCATAAATTACAAAACAACTTCCTGAAAACATTATCTAAAACTTTGATCCGATTCCTCCAAACACACCTTTCTACCAATTCTTGC
This sequence comes from Stegostoma tigrinum, assembly GCF_030684315.1. Classification (NCBI taxonomy): domain Eukaryota; kingdom Metazoa; phylum Chordata; class Chondrichthyes; order Orectolobiformes; family Stegostomatidae; genus Stegostoma; species Stegostoma tigrinum. The sequence continues at coordinate 57,208,832 of NC_081367.1, forward strand.
TAACCTATATTGGGTCTTGGTTAAGCAATACAGTGATTTTAAAATTTTTTTCCTTGTTGTTTTTAAATCATAAAATGGCCACACCCAACCCTGATCATTTCATCCTTTTGTAGTGGTGCAACCCTCAGCGATCTCAGCATTTCTCCTCCTGACATCCTGCAGATCTGCACTGGTGGCCATGCCTTTATCTGCCAAGGGTCCTCATGCTATCGGAAATTCCTCCCTCAATCTTATCACTGCTCTATCCTCTTCGCAGATGTTCATTAAAATCTGCCTCTTTGACCAAACCTTTAGTCACATGGCTTAATAACACTTTATATGGTTCAATGTCATGGTTTTACTTTATTACGCTCTGTGAAGTGCTTTGAGGTTTCTTTAAACAGTAAAAGCTACTACATAAATACGAGTTGTTGGAAAAGTGAAAGTAGTTTCAAATGAAACATATTAATTAGTGTCAGAAACCAATGCACTTTAGTCCCATTTTACAGCGCGAAATGTAAGACAACATAAGGGAGATTTGTTTTCAGAGTTTTGGTGTTGCTGGCAAGGCCAACATTTATGACTCAAACCCAGGCTCTCTACAAGGATATTGCTAGTGCTTGGCTTTCTTGAACCAGCATAGAAGGTTTGATAATAGCTGTGACACAGTTTCAGAAAACAGATAGCGTAGAACTGATCAGAGATAATGGGAACTGCAGATGCTGGAGAATCCGAGATAACAAAGTGTGGAGCTGGATGAACGCAGCAGGCCAAGCAGCATCTTTTGTACTCCTAAGATGCTGCTTGGCCTGCTGTGTTCATCCAGCTCCACAATTTGTATGTAGGATACAACTGACTAAGTTTGAGACTGGGATCTTGTATAAACACAGGTTGGGTAAGGGCAGCCGATTTTGTTCCATTAGAGAAACAAATGGAAGTGCTTAGGTTCCTCCAAAAATCCAACAGTTTCATGTTTACTTATATTAATTTTATCGTTTTTGTATCCATATTTTGAAACTTAATTCAAATTCTCGAACTGCTGGGATCGGAACTTGAGTTGAGCTCTCTGCCTGAGAAAGGTAATCACAACATTAGCTCAAAAGCTACAGGCTTGTGATGGTTAAAGGTGATGTTTGAGCCAAGTTTTTTTACACAGAAGGTTGTGGGTTCCTGGAACTCGCTGCCAGGGAGGTAGTGGAAGCAGATACTACAGTGACTTTTAAAGGGCATCTTGACAAATGTATGAAGAGGAAGGGAATAGAGGGATACAATCCTCCAAAAGGTAGGGGGTTTTAGTTGTGATGGGTAGCATGTCAGTGCAGGCTTAAAGGGCCGAAAGGCCTGTTTCTGTACTGTATTTTCCTTTGTTCTTGTTCTTTGTTCTAAGATCTTATGAATCTCCACAACAACCACCTCAAAATCGGGGTGACAGACACCACAGTAAATCTGTCAGTGTTGGAATTTAGTCGTTTATTATCTGTGTTCAACTTGACCAACTGGTGGCCATTAACTGGGGAAATCATGAGACTATGATTTCTGAGTGGATGTCTGTAATGTGTATGTCTATAAATAATTTTATTAAAGAAAAGTTTGCAGATTACCTCCCACTCTTACCTTCTTTGCACTGCTTTCTGGAATATAATATGGAGGTGAAAATGCAACCCAACTGACCCAATGTCATCTCAGTTCACTCTTCATGAAAGAGGCAGTCGGACATCATAAGCTGTGCAACCAAATTGGGATTGGTTTATGTTACAACTCCTCTGAAGAAAATGTATGAATGATTGCATTCTCTGAAATATTCTCCAAAGTGATTCCTCACTCTCAACATCTTTGCTCTCCATCTAGGCCCCCTCTCATCTCAACCCTCTCCTTTTCTCTGCTTACCCACCAAAGGCACTGGTTTACATTTGGGATCTGAGTGATCTTAACACAAGTGACTTTATTTGATGTACAAAACTGGGCAGTACATGTTGGCAGCCGAAGTCCAAACCACTGCAAGAGGCTTCACAGTCATACCCAATTGTTTGCCTCTGCCAATATCTTACATGTATTTACCTCAATTTTTGGAATACAGACAGTGAACGGAAGCAAAAACTCTGGAAAACGATTTCCAAAGTCCCCCACTCGGACAGCTCAGGGACTCCAGTGTTTCAAGCACTGGGCCAGTTGAAATTGAACTTACTGCACAGCCAAGCAAAGATTCAACCTGGTCTCTCCGGGTCCACATGGAGTATGTGGCTGTGTCATGAGGGATGCATTGGTAATCAAGCCCCACTACTTCACAATTAGAATAAATGTTTTAATCCAATCACAAAAACATCCAATTGTTCCCCTTTAGTACCACAATCAGGAATTGGAGACTTACATCAGGCTCCCAAAGCAAACTCAAAACAAAAGTTATGCCTAAAACAAATGGCAAAACTGGTTAATATCAAAATATAATCTGGATGGCCAGCATTTCTTATTACCTGTCACTAGTTACCCTTGAGAAAGATAGTGGTGAAATGCCTTCTTCGGCCACTGCAGTTCATATGCCACAGATAGACCCACATAGCCCTTAGGGCTGGAATTCCAGGATTTTAACCTAGTTTGACCAGCAACATTGAAGGAATAGTGATATAGTTCCAAGTCAGGATGGTGAGTGGCTTGGAGTAGAACTTTGTGATCCCATGTATCTGCTGCCCTTGTCTTGCTGGATGGGAGTGGTCATGGACTTGAAAGGTGTTGTCTGAGGATCTTTTATGAATTTCTGCAGTGTATCTTTCACACACTGCTACAGCTGAGTGCTGGTGGTGAATGGAGTGGATGCTTGTGTGGAGGTGGGACAACTAGAGGTCATGGGCTGACAGTTTCTGATTGATTAGCAGCTCTCCGTGGGCAAAACAACTCTGCCCAGAGGGGTCCTTGATGCCAGGGAAGTCCCATTACCATCTAGTTGGCTGCCTGAGCCAATATTTTATAGAAGTTTACTATAATCTCTTTGCTCTTACAATCTCCGAATAAAGTCTAGAATACTTTACGCTTTATTACCTGTCTCACAAGTTACACCTATAGTTACAGATGCAAACATACACCCAGACCCACCTGTTCCAGTGCCACCTTTAGAATTATATCCATCAGTTTATACTTTGTCTCCATGTTCTTCCTACCAAAATGTATCGGCTTACACTTCTCCACATTGAACTTCATCTGACACCTATTTCCCAAACAGCTAGCATGTCAAAGGCATTGTTTGAATTTCCTCCAACAGATCTTAATCGATTGCAGGAGGACCGAAAAATTCGAACGAAAGGTAGGCAAAAGGAGCAGGACCAAAATCAGAGTTTGAAGATAAAGTCCCAGCAACACTGGGAGAAGGGGTGACTAAATACGCTGCGGGCACATTGGTTAAGAAAAAAGGTGGCCGTGGAAGTTCGGTGCAATTCTTCCAAGTCAACAGAAAAAGCATTTGGATTATCAACAGCAACAGGTTTGGAATAAAACATCACACACTTGCAAAAAATAAAATGGAATTAATGAGACCAGGGGCTAGGAACTGAGATGCAGTTAGTAACAGGTCAGTGAAGGAGGTTGAAGAACTAACTGAAGATAGTCTGGCAGAATAAAGAGTAATGCATGACTTACTATCGGGGACAAATCTCTCGAGAGAAAGGTAAAAAAATAAATTCAGACAGAAATTGTATCAGACAGAGGCAGAGATAAAGGAACTGAAGTGAAGGAATGAAGACAGCTTTGTAAGTGAGTAATTCTGAGTGGGTGATACGCAGGGAAACCAGAGCAGGGCCATAGGGTCAGGTAAAAGATCAAACAAGCATCACTCATCTGACGGGGTTTCCAAACTAGGGGTGTATGACCAGAATGCTGATCCCTGGGCACAATCATCCCCTGCCCATGTCACTGATGAACAAAACCAAATATGGACCATCTGATGTGAATTGAGATTGGGGAGCCAAACCGCTTGTGATCCCCTCCAACATTAATGATTTGAAAAGATTACACATTTGACTTTAAAATATTGGAAAGAGTCTAGGATATTATTACCATGTTCTGCTAACTGTACACAGGTGTGAAGAGGAAAAAATTGCCAAAGTCTGTAGAATGAAATTATCACTTTCATTATATAGCTGTGTGCCATCAGGCAGATGGACAGGGAGTATGGACTGGGAATCCAGGAACAAAGTTGTAAGCCAATCTATGGGTCAGGCACATGGAAGATCTCTTTAACTCATCAAACAATGTGAAGCAAGGACAGTGTGAGACAGCAAAGTGATAGTGTACAGCATACAACAACGCTATGAACAGAGCACCAGACTAGGCTGATTTAGAGTCAAATGGCTAAGGGTTTTGATAGCTGGATTAGGCCTGCCATTGAAAGCTAACTTGGCATGGTAAGACTCCAAACATCAGAATACCATGGAGGATCAAGTAAACTGGGATGCTGCTCTGGTCCATCAAAATATCCCCAGAGAGAGATGATCGGCAACATGTCCTCCTTCTGCTCCATATTAGACCATGATCCCCTGGTTGAGGGTCTGTTAAATCAAGTTTCAAAAAAGCACCAAATGACGGAAGATCTACAAGATTTAGTGTCTGAGGGAAATGTGTCATAAATCTTCTTGACACCTGTGCCCCAACTTCAGCATAAATGGAGCATGGCTCAAAAATAGCAAATAATACAGTCAACAACACTAATCTCACAATCTCTTTTCAACTTGAGAAAAATTATGGGTTCCATACAGCCCTCTAAGTGAGCAAGAGCAGGAAAGCTTTTTGTTCAATTACCCAGTGGTAAGTGATTCGCCCACTTGGAAAAATTAATAAAAAGCTGTCTCTAGAAAGCTTTACAAACTATTTGCTGGAAGGGCAAACACAACATTTCAAGGTAAATCCATTTTATTGCTGCAGTAAAACACTCAAGAAAAAAATATTTTGGAAACAGACTGAGTTCTGCGCTGAATGAGGAGTTTGTGTTGTTTTGCAAGTGGAATGAGAGGGTTTCCAAACCAAAAGACCACAGAGTAGAAGAATGCAAGCGCTTGCTGTACAATTTCTGTTCAATTTCACCCACATCACCACCAGGTTCTAGATGAATCATTTATTTTGATTGCACTCAACTTCAGACTCAGAATTAAGCATTTGCATTTCCAAAAACCCAGCAATGTTAAGCAATTCATTTGGGGGAGAAAGCCACAGTCCTTGTTTGATGTGGCATCCAATATCATGTCAAACTGCTCCAATACTTATTAACTCATCTTAGAACAACTTGGTGCTGAATGGCAACTTTGACAGAAGTGCACACACCCATAAATCAAACAATACGCACTCTTAACCCCGGTATAAATTTCCCATGTAATCCACCACAATCTCAGAGGAAATAGTGAACACCAAATACAAATAAGGGCTGCTGTCAGCTGTGTGTCAGTCAGCAGCATCCCCCATCTTTGTCTAAAAAGGGCCATAGGTTCAAATCCCACACCAGAGACCTGATCACAAAATACAACATTGAGTGAGTGCTGCATTGTTAAGTATGCTGTCTGCTTCTCCTGATGTTATTGAGAATTGGCCTGCCTCTATAATGGGTGTGAGAGGTCCTGCAGTTGCATGGAAGAGCGAGTTCTTCCTGACGCAGGAATTGCTGGAAAAACTCAACAGAACATAGAATCCCTAAAGTGTGGAAACAGGCCCTTTGGTCCGACAAGTCCACACTACATTCCCCTCAGAGCATTCCATCCAGACCCATTCCCCATAACCCACCTAATCTGCACATCCCTAAACACATTACAGGCAACTTACCATGGCCAATCTACCTGCCCTGCATGTCTTTGAACTGTGGGAGGAAATCAGAGCAAAGGCGCACAGACATGGGGAGAATATGAAAACTCCACACAGACAGATGCTCAAGGATGGAATCAGACCCAAATCTCTGGTGCTGTGAGGCAGCAGGGTTAACCACTGAGCCACTGTGCAACATGGCAGCATCTTCACTGAAAAAGCCAAGTTAACATTTCAGGTCCAGCGACCCTTCTTCAGAACCTGGTTTATTATTCAGCCTGGGACGAATGTCATTACCTGGCTATTATAACATGCTGCTTGTAGTCTCGCTCTGCACAATTTAGTCATTATCTATCCCTACATTAGAACATAGGCAATACTTCAAAGAGTCCTTCATAGAATGTGAAACACTTTGGAATGCCTAGAAGTCATGAAAGGCTCTAAATAAACTCAAGTGTTTTGAACGTTGCAGAAGATTTTTCAAGAGTCTCATTTCTAACCAAACCATGAGCTCTTATTCCAAAGGGAAATGGAGTTGACATTAAAAAGGAGCTGAAATATTGGCAAAATTCCCAAGAAAGTATACTCATCCCATTCAAATTTTAGTGAGATTGCTGCTTTTGTTTTTTGTAAATTGCATGTCGCAAAAAAGCTTCAACTTAATAAAATTGCCCCTGTGGCCAATCTACTAATTCACCCATTACCAATGCGAAACCTTCTCAGAAATGAAAGACACAAGGCAATTGAATGGATTCTGTGATAAAAGTGACAGAGACCAGTCAAACCTCTAGGTCACCGAGCTGTGAAATGAGACACTGAGCAAACTAAATCTAAACGCACTCCAGGAAAGATTTATAAGGAGGAAGAAGCACAGTAATGGAACTGGTAGTGATGGATGTAGGGAGGACTTTTTTCAAAAACCTGGGTGAAGGAAGTACATTAATAAAATTGTCTGCTAGTGTAGAGAAGCAGCAAGACATGGAATCTCAGATTCAGTTTTATGTCTAACTGTACAGATAATGGAAGCAGTCTCTCCTTTCTCGAGTGTGTGTCAGTTAGGGGTTCCAGCTACCCAAACTCCAATTTTCCACGGCTAAACTTATCCAAAAACTCTGCTGCGCGTATAACATCCCAAAGCGCGCTAAGTTTTCTTCACGCATTGCCCAATGCCTGATGACCAACGTTGGCTTCTGGTCTGGAAATGCTCTGACTTAGATGTCAAATTTTTCTTTCCAAATCATTGTATGATACTGCCTACTCCCTACCTCTGTAGCCTCCTCCAACCTCCCAATTTCTGAAACCTTCTCCAGTCCCTACAACACTCTCCATCTCTGAAACATCATCCAGAGTCTTTGACATTCCTGATCTCTGCAACCTCCTCGAGTCTCTATGACCATCCACATTAACGTACTCTTTTCTAGTCACCACAATCTTCCCATTCTTTACCCTCCTTATATCTGTATTGTCCTTTATTGTTGACAACCTTCTTTGTCATCATAACCTCATCCAGTCCCTTGACCCTTGCTAGGGAGACCAGCAACCAGAGGAAAAGTTTCCCAGTGGGGACTCAATGCTTTCCTCAAGGAGGGATTGGGGTCAATGCTCATCTGGGGGAAGCAGCTGGGACTAGGAAATAAAAAATCTCTGGAAAGTGAAAACTGCTGAGCCTTTAATAACATGCTGGTTTAGGGAAACATTTAGAAAGTCAGTGACTTATCAAACAGACAGCAACCTACTGTGTAAATTACCAGCACAGGAGCTATACTTACATCAGCGAGACTGATTTCTGATGGAGTTAGCTGAATGGGCAGAACAAGAGATGGAAGAAAGGCTGCATTTTGATAGTACCTTCAACTAACTCAGGATGGCCTAGAAATATTTTACAGCCAATCAACCACTTTTAGAGTAAAGGCACTACTGCAATGTAGAAAACAGCAATTTCTACACGGCACAATCCCAGAAGTAGCAACTTGATTATGATAAGGTTGCAGCATTAGCATAGGGATTCCCGTCAGGTCCATTATCAGGCATTAGTGAAACATTCAGACTGTGCTCATCAAATTTTAAACTCTAGTTTGAGACGAGGCCTTACAATCTTGCACACACCCTGAAAGAAACCATTTTGAGCTATTTATGTGCGTGGGGGAGTTTGTAGAAATATAGCAACCCAGCTCTCATGGGAATATAGGAACAGGAATAGACCATTCAGCCCCTTGGGTCTGCTGCACTATTCTAGCTCATGGCTGATTATTTACCTCAATGCCAGAATCCTACACTACAGCAATAACATATGATGCCAATAATGAGTAGACATTTATCAAGCTCTGCCTTAAACTTACATTTGCATCCCCAACTTCAGTACAGAGGCAGCAGGGGGGAAATGATGAGCTGTAAAAGCCCCAGACTGAAGTCTTCCTTTCTTATTGCCAAACGCAAGAGCTGCTGCATGGAATGTTAAACCCTTACCACAATCCTCCCTCCCATTGCCTATCTCTTCAGAGCACAGCTGACATAGCACACGATAACAATTATGCTCTGCAACAACCACAATTTGCAGCTATATAGCACTTGCCATGAGGTGAAACATCCCTCAGTGCTTCACAGGAGCAATTACCAATCAGAATTTGACACTGAGATGTATCAGGGCAGATTAGGAGAGGCAATCAAAAAAAATGCTTGGTCAAAGCCAGGAATTTGAAGGAGTATAATTAAGGAGGGACAAATGCTGGTGAGGTGAGTGGGGAGGTTTAGGGAAGGCATTCCACAGTCTGGGGTCCAGACAACTGAAGGTTTGGTCATCGATGGTGAAGCGATGAAAACCCCAGGGCCTTAAAAAAGGCCTGAACTGGAACAGCATAGAGATCTCAAAAGCATTATGGGGCAAGCAGGGGTTATAGACGGAGACATGTGAGGATATGAATTGATTTGAAAAGAGAATGTGACGATTTTAAAAAGAATGTATTATCAGACAGTGAGCGAACAGGTTAGGGAATGTATGGTTTGAATTAACAACAGCAAGTGAAAGGCAGGTGTCTGACAGGAAAAGCAGACCAGTCAAGTTATAAAAAAAATCTGGTTCCAAGGAAGAAAGAAGTCCGAATGGATTGTAAACTATCCTTTTCAAAAAACCTAATGCATTGTCTCTTGCAGACTGTGTATTTAAAATGGAGTATCTTCAGATTTATTTCAAATCTCTTCTCCTAACCTCTTCAGTTAAAGATACTGGCTCCTTTCTAAGTTCATAAGGCAGCGGGCAATGAGCATATTGCCCATGTCTGGGAGTAAGACCAGGTTTTGTATAAAACAAAGGAAAAACTGGCAGCAAAATCAGGTTCTGTAACCAGGATCGACTGATCAGCTTGACAATATACATCCCAAAGCAGCAATTCATACAAGCATTCAGCTTTTTTACCAATAATTTGTTCGTAGCCTTGGGTTGGACTGATGGGCTGTGACCCACTATTGCCAGCATCAGGCCCGGAAAATGCAAGAACATCTTTCTTTTGAAATCACTGTCAGAATCAGCACAGTATCTTCCCAGTAATGACATGAAAAAGCCTAAAAAAACCATGCTTTTCTGAATTTGAGATTGATGGCACAGATGTGACAAATTTTGGAAAATGTTCGGAAATGCTTGTCTGCTGAATTGTTATTAGAGTAATTAAAGAACTTTTTTTTAGTTACTTATTTTGTGGTACATTTCTCAGGTAAAGGTTTTTTTGTGTTGTTTTAACAAATGTTAACAAATGACACAGTGTGTTATTAAAAGACACTGCAAAGGAATATTACTGGATGCATTACGACAAACAAGCACATGAAGATACAACAGAACACGTCGACAAAAGATTAGACGAACAGATCAGCATCAAGAATCATCAAATTGTAGAATTCCTACAGTTTAGAAAGAGGCCATTTGGCTAGTGGACAACAATCTGAAGAGCATTCCACCTAAACCCAGCCCCCTACCCCATCCCGTAACCCTGCATTTCCCATGGCTAATCCACCTGGCACACATGTCCTGAACACTATGGACTATTTAGGGTGGCCAATCCACTGATTCTGCACGTCTTTAGACAGATGAAACCGGTGAGATGTGTCATTAAAATGAAGACACAGCGAGAGATTGGAGTGAATCTGGTTAGCGTTCTCACAGATCTAAAGTTCAGGTATTAGTTCAGAACATAACACAGACTCTTATCAGCTCTGAGCATTGTGGGCTATGCCAGGATGAGTATAAGATTCAGGCAAAAGGTTCAGCAAGGTACATCTCACCGGTGAGATCATCTCGCCACACCCTTTTCACTTAAAGCAGCACAGTGCGATTCTCACTGGATAATAGTGAGATCCCAGTTGACACATTATTATTTATCAAATGTCTTGTTAACTGCACCACATGTCACAACTTGTGACCTTAACAAACTCATCACGCAAACTAACCATCAGGAAAACTTCACATGGAAACCACTGTGGGTTCTCGGTGAGTTCAACTTGTTCCAAAACATCTCCAATTTGATAAAGGACATCAACATCTTCAGCACAATCCAAGGGCCACCTGCCACCCCACTTCCATGGGCAATGAAATCCGATATATATGAGCATCTAAGAATCCTCATGGCACATTTCCATTTCAGTCACAGGACGCTTCTGCACTTTAATGCTGCACCTTGGGCTGCATTGGCAACTCTTTATTGTAATGCTGCAGCAAGGACACTGTGCTTTCAGGAACACATGCCCAGCTCATGGAAGGGACCAGGCTGCATCGCCAGGCTCTTTATTCACACATTCTGAGCCTAGATGAATACTTAGTATCCCTGCCTTGATGCATTGAGTTCCTTTTCATACAACGCCCCCTTGGTCAATGATGCCAGCCTCATGTTGCTGCTGTCTTGTTGTGCACAGACACAAGTCCAGGAATCTTGTTACATTTGGCAACATTCCTCTGTCCAGTCAAAGGATTTTGGATGCCAGCACCACACATCAAGGGAGGTTCCATTCCTGTCCAGATCCTGCTGAAAGTGGTCAGAGTAAGGATTCTCCTCTGATAAGCACTAAGAAACCAAATAATAGGTAGAACACCATACATCTTAACACTTTCTGCCCTATAGAGAAGCTGGTGAATGCGGAAGATGAAAATGGTGGCACAGCTATTACTATTGGTGGAAGTGGGGAGGCTTCTCAAGCGAGTCAGTAGGCAGCACAGAGGGCATGAAGTGTTAGTAGTGGAGGTGGCTTGAGGTGTGTGAGTACAAGTGAGGAAAGACGATCCAGGTAATGGTGGGAATGGTAGACCATGAGCCTTGGTGGGAGGTGAATCCTGTAACAGAGTGAATGTGAGAAGGACACTGACATTCTTCTTAGAGTGCAAAGCAACTCACCAAACAACTGAGACTGCATTAGTCCTGTGGGAAGCTCAGATCAGGTTGGCATGGTCGGGGTGTTGTGACCTCCACTGTTGGTGCAGGATGAATAGGAAGTCCCACTTTATACACCACCTTATCCAGCAGAAGCTCCAGGACCATGCTTGCAAAATGGGGCACCATTTCCCCTCACGTTCCATATTCAGGAGCTAATACAGGAACCGTGCAGGGCATTTCAGGTCTGTCTGTGCTTGACTGGGTGCACAATGATGCTGGCGCTAGGAATCTTGTTCAAGTTCAGGATCTGTGATGAGTGAGTTACTCTAGAAATGGAGCATTGTAAAGTGCGGCGCAAATCTAATCAGATACTTGCCGTAAGGGTGGAAATGCCAATTAATGCAATGAGTTTGATATGATTTGGTAAGAAAATACACTCAGTCTTACAGTGAGAAATTTCCATCAAACTTAACGTTACTCGTACTTACAATCTTAGAATAATTCAGTTCACAAGAGGCCCTTTGGCCCATTGAGCCTGTGCTGCCAAAAATATACTGCTATCTGCATCAGTCCCACTTTCCCACACTAACCCATTGCCTTGAATACTGTGACATTTCATTTGCTCATTCAATTGCTTCTTAAGGATTGTGAGGTTTCCAGCCTCAACTATCCTCCCAGGCACCGTACTCCAGATACCACACCACCCTCTGGATGAAAAAGTTTTTCTCAAATCTCCTCTATACCTCCGGCCTTTCACTTTAAAATGATATCCATTTTTTATTGACGCTTAGTGGAAGAAATGTAACGTCCAGCCCGCTTCAGATCAAACTCCAAGCTGACACTTTCAGAACAGTACTGAGGCAGTGCATTAGTGAGGGAGTGCTGCCTTATCAGTGGTGTCAGATGTAATCCATCCATGATAATCCATGCTTGACTGCATTTAAGACTGCTGGTGCGTATGCATTCAGCGAAATGTTTGTCTGAGGTTGTTACTTGTAAATTGTTATTAGTCATTGAGCAGTGTCCTTAAACTAGAGGTCCTATCTGATCTTTTAAAAACTGACGTGGCATTAAATGACAGAAAGTTATCTACGACAACTTTGTTTCACAAAACTTGTAAAAAAGTCATTTGAAGGAGAGAGAGAGAAAGAGCGAGAGGAGAACGAGAAAGAGAGAGAGAGAGGAAGACCCAGAAAGAAAAGCTAATTCTGATCTGAATGGTCTTGTATATTTTAAAGCAGAGGTCCAATATTATCAGAACATTTGTTTCCCAGCTTTGTCATTTTAAAAAATCTATTTATTGCCTACTGGGTAGAGAAAGAGAAGACAAGCAAGACAGTCAAGAGGACAGCAAGACAATATATTTGGAACAAAAAGAAAATTGCTGGAAAAGCTCAACAGATCTGGCAGCATCTGTGAAGGGAAAAAACAGAGTTAACGTTTCGGGTCCGGTGATCATTCCTCAGAACCGAGTTCCCAGGAAGGGTTGCGGGACCTGAAACGTTAACTGTCTTTTCCTTCACAGATACTGCCAGACCTGCTGAGCTTTTCCAGCAATTTTGTTTTTGTTCCTGATTTACAGCATCTGCAGTTCTTTCAGTTTTTATTTAAAACATATTTGGAATCAGACTGCCACAGTACCTGAATATAGCATACAGGATTCAGGAAACGGTGATCTTGCTTTGGAAGCTGCACTGTGAACCAATTCCTTGGGAGTAATAATCCCATGGAGGAGTCTGCAGGGTTACGGAGGGTATAGGTCATGGAGAACTTTAAACAAGCCATTTTTGGACTTGCACGGACAGAAAATAATGGATAAGCTTTAATACATAGGTAGTTTGGGAGAATAAGTGGGCCAACAGAGATTTTTAATGAGTGATGATTTAACCAATAGAAGTCCGGAGAAATGGAGCCTGGATGAGATTGGAATCTTTGGTAGTGATACCAAATTGGAGGAATGCAGTGTAACAACAGTGGAAGGCTATGGTGTTGTTCAGGAGATGAGAATGCTGAGCTGTCATTTCACTCTTTTAAATAGATCAGAGCTGTTTCTGCATTGGGTTTAAAAAAGGACATGGAACGCCCTGCCTGCCAAGGTAGTTAACTCAGCACATGAGCGGCATTTAAACAGTCCTTCGATAAGCATATGGATAATGATGAGATAGTGTAGGGGGAGGGGCTTAGATTAGTTCACAGGTCGGTGCAACATCGAGGGCCAAAGGGCCTGTTCTGTGCTGTATTGTTCTATGTTCTATGTTCTATGAGTGTACCCCGATACAGTCTGATCTAATTACATACATCACTGAATCTCAGTGTTTCAGCTTAGGGACATATAAAGCATTGCAGAATCTAGGTGAATGCAAAGAATCTCATTCAATGCTCAGTACTGTTTCAGCTCTTTCCTTTAGATAAGTCATATCAAATTTCACCCATTCTCCTTCTGACCTTACTAAGTTGTTTCTTCTACCCTGCTGATCAAGATCTACATTAGGGATGAAGCAACTCACACTTGTATAATGCCCAAATATCTCAAGTTTCTTCACAGGAGAGCTATCAAGTAAGATTGGACGCTGATCTACATGTAGGGATATTGAGAGAGATGGCTGAAATTTTGATCAAAGAATAAGGAGCATTTTAAAGGAGCAGAGGTTGAGGGGGAAATTCCACACTTTAGTGTCCAGAATGCTGAAGGCACATCTGCTGATCGTGGAATCAAGGATATGAGGACAACTGAGCTGAATTGAAAAGGAGAAGCATGGAGATCTCCAAGAGTTGTCAGGCTGCTGGAGGTTACAGCCCTTTAAACTTCTTTCTTTTAGAATTGATAGAACATAAATACACACTTCAAAAAAACTTCATTGACAAAAAGCATCAAAGGACAAATAAGGGCATGATGAATGCATGAAACCCATTTGCGTAGCGGAAGGGGCTAGAGCTGTTACACTGACAAATTTTAAATTGTTTTTCAGGAGTTATAGGTATCTCTGGCAAGGGCAGTATTTGTTACTCACCCCTATTTGCCCTGGGAACAGAGCAGCTTGCAAGGCCATTTCAAAGTCAGAGCAAGTAAGGACAGCAGATTTAAACAAAGAAACAAAGAAACTTATAGCACAGGAACAGGCCCTTCGGCCCTCCAAGCCTGCGCCGATCAAGATCCTCTATCTAACCTGTCATCTATTTTCGAACAGTCTGTGTCCATTTGCTCCCTGCCAATCCATGCACCTGTCCAAATATATCTTAAAAGATGCTAACGTGTCTGCGTCTACCACCTCCGTGGGCAACGTGTTCCAGGCGCCCACCACCCTCTGTGTAAAGAACTTTCCACGCATATCTCCCTTAAACTTTCCTCCTCTCACTTTGAACTCATGACCCCTAGTAATTGAGTCCCCCACTCTGGGAAAAAGCTTTCTGCTATCCACCCTGTCTATACCCCTCATGATTTTGTAGACCTCAATCAGGTCCCCCCTCAATCTCCATCTTTCTAATGAAAATAATCCTAGTCTATTCAACCTCTCTTCATAGCTAGCACCCTCCATACCAGGCAACATCCTGGTGAACCTCCTCTGCACCCTCTCCAAAGCATTCACATCCTTTTGGTAATGTGGCGACCAGAACTGTACACAGTACTCCAAATACGGCCAAACCAAAGCCCTATACAACTGCAACATGACCTGCCAACTCTTGTACTCAATACCCCACCCAATGAAGGAAAGCATGCCATATGCCTTCTTGACCACCCTATTGACCTGCGTTGTCACCTTCAGGGAACAATGGACCTGAACACCCAGATCTCTCTGTTCATCAATTTTCCCTAGGACTTTTCCATTTACTGTATAGTTCGCTCTTGAATTTGATCTTCCAAAATGCATCACCTCGCATTTGCCCGGATTGAACTCCATCTGCCATTTATCTGCCCAACTCTCCAGTCTGTCTGTATTCTGCTTTAATTTCTGACAGTTCCCTTCATTATCAGCTACTCCACCAATCTTAGTGTCATCAGCAAACTTGCTGATCAGACCACCTACACCTTCCTCCAGATCATTTACATATATCACAAACAACAGTGGTCCCAGCACAGATCCCTTTGGAACACCACTGGTTACAGGTCTCCAATTTGAGAAACTCCCTTCTACTACTACCCTCTGTCTCCTGTTACCCAGCCAGTTTTTTATCCAACTCGCTAGCACACTCTGGACCCCATGTGACTTCACTTTCTCCATCAGCCTGCCATGGGGAACCTTATCAAACGCCTTACTGAAGTCCATGTATATGACATCTACAGCCTTTCCCTCATCAATCAACTTTGTCACGTCCTCAAAGACTTCTATTATGTTGGTAAGACATGACCTTCCCTGTACAAAACCATGTTGCCTATCACTGATAAGCCCATTTTCTTCCAAATGGGAATAGATCCTATCCCTCAGTATTTTCTCCAGTAGCTTCCCTACCACTGACGTCAGGCTCACTGGTCGATAATTACCTGGATTATCCTTGCTGCCCTTTTTAAACAAGGGGACAACATTAGCAAGTCTCCAGTCCTCTGGGACCTCACCCGTGTCTGAGGACACTACAAAGATATCTGTTAGGGCCCCGGCTATTTCCTCTCTCGCTTCCCTCAGTAACCTGGGATAGATCCCATCCGGACCTGGGGACTTGTCCACCTTAATGTCTTATAGGATACCTAACACTTTCTCCTTCCTTATGTCAACTTGACCTAGACTATGCAAACATCAATCCCTAACCTCAACATCCGTCATGTCCCTCTCCTTGGTGAATACCGATGCAAAGTACTCGTGAAGAATGTCACCCATTTTCTCTGACTCAGTGCATAACTTTCCTTCTTTGTCCTTAAGTGGGCCAATCCTTTCTCTAGTTACCCTCTTGCTCTTTATATATGAATAAAAGGCTTTGGGATTTTCCTTAACCATATTTGCCAGCAATATCTCATGTCCTCTCTTAGCCCTCTTAATCACTTTTTTCAGATTCATTCTACATTCCCGATAATCTTGCAAAACTTCGTCTGGTCTTCAGTCGCCTAGAACGTCAACGTCATGTATGCTTCCTTTTTTCTCTTGGCTAGTCTCACAATTTCACCTGTCATCCATGGCTCCCTAATCTTGCCTTTTCTATTCCTCATTTTCACAGGAACATGCCTCTCCTGCACATTAATCAACCTCTCCTCAAAAGCCTCCCACATATCAAATGTGGATTTACCTTCAAACAGTTTCTCCCAATCTACATTCCTCAGATCCTGCCAAATCTTGGTATAGTCGGCCTTCCCCCAGTTTAGTACTCTTCCTTTAGGACCACTCCTATCCTTGTCCATGAGTATTGTAAAACTCATGTATTTCCTCCCAGAAGGGGCATAAATAAAAAAGGTAGTGAAAACAAAAAATGCTGGAGATCACAGCAGGTCAGGCAGTATCCATGGAGAGAAAGCAAACAAACGAAACGAGTCTAAATGACTCTCATCTAGACTTGAATCATTAGCTTGCTCTCTCACTCTCTGGATGCTGCCTGAGCTGCTGTGATCTCCAGCATTTTTAGGTTTTAAGTACAGATTCCAGCACCTGCAGTAATTTGCTCCTATAATGGGCTTTTTTTTCAATGACAATAGTTGCATCACCTTTTTTATTAGTCTAAATCAAATTTTGCCACCTTAGGCAAAGGGAAGATGGATTTGAACACATACACCCAGAACATTAGCCTTAAGTTCCAGGTCACTAGAGCCAGTGACATTACCATTACAGGTACCACATCACGTAGGACTAGATCAAAATGTATCATTAATGATGCAAGATTACATGGAACTGGAACATGGGTAATTAGAGTTCAAGTGAAATCCTGTTGAATCATGTCTCTATAGATAGTTTCCACTTGTTTAGTTTGGAAATCTCATCTATCAAAAGCATCCAGACCTGATTGTGATATTTGTACAGTACAAACTGACAACACTGAAAGCATTAAAAGAATAAGCATGAAGAAAATAGGAGAGAAGTTAAAAAAAAATTCTTCAGGCACAAAGCAACTCTTATGAAGGAACGTAAAACTGGAAAACAGTCAACATGAGCATAAACAAAAAAAAAGAAAGACGGATATGGGAATAGCGTCACCAAGGCAAAATGGGAAAAATGTTAAACAATTATTTTGCTTCAGTTATTTACACGGGAGATTGCTTAGGTGAACATGACGGCATAAAATGAGATTAGAAATGTTAAAAATGTATTCGAAACAAAGAAGGGGAATGGTAAATAAACTAATTACATTAAAGAGGACAGCACTGCTTATCAAGATAGATCACTGTTATGCATTTTAAAAGAACCAGGGAAAGAGATAGCAGAGGCATTAGTACAGCTTTTTAATAATTTATGAAACGCGGTGCGGTGCGTGAGCTCTTATGGATAGGTAACATAAGACACAAATTCAGGAAGGGAGGCATAAAGCTGTCCAGGCCAGTCAGTAAAAATAACACAGTTCATACCAAATAGAATTTTCAATCACGATGGAGAGTGAGATAGTTGTTTCTGAGGCTAGCAAGGGAATCTTAGCAAGGTAAACTACGATGGTATGAGACATGAGTTGGCTATGATGGGCTGGGAAATTCTGCTGAAAGGAATGACTGTCGATGAACAATGGCAAACGTTAAAAGAGCGAATGGGTGATCTATAAAAACTGTCTGTTGCTGTCTGACGCAAGAAGTCAAAGGCAGCAGTAGCCAAAACAGGGTTTACGAGGCAAGATAGAGTCAGTTCGAGATGCAAAAAAGAAGCTTATAAATTGGCAAGATAGAACAATATCCCTGAGGATTGGGCTCAGAGATTATGGGAACTGCACCAACACAGGCCCCAAACCTCACCTCTTCCTCCGTTACATTGATGACTGTATCGGCGCCGCCTCTTGCTCCCCAGAGGAGCTCGAACAGTTCATGCACTTCACCAACATCTTCCACCCCAACCTCAAGTTCACCTGGGCCATCTCCAACACATCCCACACCTTCCTGGACCTCTCAGTCTCCATCTCAGGTAACCAGCTAGAAACTGATGTCCATTTCAGGCCCACTGACTCCCACAGCTACCTAGAATACACCTCCTCCCACCCACCCTCCTGCAAAAATTCCATCCCCTATTCCCAATTCCTCCGCCTCCGCCGGATCTGCTCCCAGGATGAGGCATTCCACTCCCACACATCCCAGATGTTCATGTTCTTCCAGGACCGCAACTTTCCCCCCACCGTGGTCGAGAACACCCTTGACCACGTCTCCCGCATTTCTCGCAACACATCCCTCACACCCCGCCCCCGCCACAACCGCCCCCAGATGATCCCCCTCGTTCTCACATACCACCCCACCAACCTCCGGATACAACGCATCATCCTCTGACACTTCCGCCATCTACAATCCGACCCCACCACCCAAGACATTTTGGCATCCCCACCCTTGTCTGCCATCCGGAGAGACCACTCTCTCCACGACTCCCTTGTTCGCTCCACACTGCCCTCCAACTCCACCACACCCAGCACCTTCCCCTGCAACCGCAGGAAGTGCTACACTTGCCCCCACACCTCCTCCCTCACCCCTATCGCAGGCCCCAAGATGACCTTCCATATTAAGCAGATGTTCACCTGCACATCTGCCAATGTGGTATATTATATCCACTGCACCCGGTGTGGCTTCCTCTACATTGGGGAAACCAAGTGGAGGCTTGGGGACCACTTTGCAGAACACCTCCACTCGGTTCACAACAAACAACTGCACCTCCCAGTCGCGACACATTTCAACTCCCCCTCCCATTCCTCAGACGACATGTCCATCATGGGCCTCCTGCAGTGCCACAATGATGCCACCCAAAGGTTGCAGGAACAGCAACTCATATTCCTCTCGGGAACACTGCAGCCCAATGGTATCAATGTGGACTTCACAAGCTTCAAAATCTCCCCTTCCCCCACTGCATCCCAAAACCAGCCCAGATCGTCTCCTCCCCCACTGCATCACAAAACCAGCCCAGCCTGTCTCCGCTTCCCTAACCTGTTCTTCCTCTCACCCATCCCCTCCTCCCACCTCAAGCCGCACCTCCATTTCCTAACTCCCACCTCATCCCGCCTCCTTGACCTGTCCGTCTTCCCTGGGCTGACCTATCCCCTCCCTACCTCCTCACCTATACTCTCCTCTCTACCTATCTTCTTTTCTCTCCAGCTTCGCTCTGCCTCCCCCTCTCTCCCCATTTATTCCATAACCCTCACCCCGTCCCCCTCTCTGATGAAGGGTCTAGGCCCAAAACGTCAGCTTTTGTGCTCCTGAGATGCTACTTGGCCTGCTGTGCTCCATCTTAGGCAACATCAGGTCCACACTTTGTTATCCCTGAGGATTGGGAACAGTTTAAAAGTTAACTAAGGAGAACCAAGGGATTGATTAAGTAGAGAAAAATAAAATATTTGGGTAAGCTTGGGGGTAAACATAAGAACTGACTGTAAAAGTTTCTGTAGGTATGTGAAGAGTCATAAAGCAATAGAGGGCAGAAGAGGCCAGTCAATAACTACCACTAAAGGGATACTAATCCCAATTTCCTGCACTTGCCCCATATCCTTGAACATTATGATACTTCAAGAGCTCATCCAAATATTTTTAGAAATTATCAAGTTTCCAGCCTCCACTATCTTCCCAGGCATTCCAGATTTCCACCATCCTCTGAGCGAAAGTTTTTTTTTTCTCAAATCCTCTCTGAATCTCCAGCCTCTTAGCCTAAAACTATGCCCTCTCATGACAGACCCCTCAACCAAGGAGCAGCTCTCTATTCACCCTATCCATACTCTTATAATCCAATAGACATCAATCATATGCACCCTCAGCCTTCTCTGCTCAAAAGAAAACAATCCAAGGCTATCTAGTCTCTCCTGTAAAGTTCAATTTCTCCATCTTAGGCAACATCTGGTGAACCTCCTCTATACCCCCTCTAGGTCTATTACATCCTTCCAGTGATGAAGTGACCAGAACTGAAAAAGATTGGTGAAAACTACCATATATATTTGAGTAAAGGTCGATCTCTTGTACAGGTCCTCCCCTATTTTTGGCCAAAAAATTTGGAATTTTCCATATATCTTGTGTAAAAGCCAATCCTAGTTCTTCACAGTTAACACAACCACATTTGTAAGTCAAGGTATTAACTTGTACATAAATGTTATGATGAAGAAATTAATTTTTTTTCATGTTATTATATGTTTTCGTGTACAATTCACAGCAATATTAACCTTCGGATTTCTAAAGTTCATTATTGAACGAGCACTACAATGACTATAATTAGTGGGATACAAAGTTTCTCACACCATCATTTCTGAGATAAGATAGGCCTATTCACCATCAGTTCCTGTATAAGATAGGCCTTTATGCATTTACTTCACTATAATTACTATATCCCTGATTTCTTCCTTCATGCAGGATTCGATTGGACATACAACTGTTGACGCTTTCTCACGGCAACAATGATCAGTGAGACTGTACGAGAGTCAAATATTTGATAATTATTTTTATCAGAAATAAAAGCTTAAAGTGTTAGTTGACAAAACTAAAACAATAATAGATGAGAGAAAATGGAGGGAAAGGGAAGGATTTGGTGTGAAAGTTGAAGAAGAATCAGGTCAGAGTCAGGTGACAACCTCCCACTGTGTGTAGTTCAGCTGAGCTCAGTTCTCCTGTCACACTGAATTTCAGCCCCTCAGAAGTAGTATCCATGTAATAGTCGACCCCATAAATTTAACCTTAAACATAGTCTAAAAAAAATTCAACCTTTACATGACGATATACAGTAATGTACGTCCCTTATTGACAGAAACATTTAAATTTATGATGGGGAACAAGCTAAATTCATTCTTCACTTCTGTCTTCACAGTATAAGATACGAGAAATTGTGGCAAACACCGTAGTCAGTGAGAGAGAAACAAATCTGTATTAGTGGAGAAGTGGTACTGAAGAAATTGATGTGAATAATCACTGACAGATCACCAGTGTACTTAAGGAAGTTGTCCCAGAAATGATTGATGCATTGGTGGTCCTCTTCAAAGACAATTTGCACTCTGAAACAGCTCTAGTAGACTGGAGGATAATTAAATGCAACCTCAGTATTTAGAAAGGGAGGTTGAGAGAAAAAAAATGAATTGTAGACCAGTGAGCCAAATGCCTGTAGTGGCGAAGATACTAGAGTCCATTACCAAGAATGTTACAGCAGAGCTCTCAGAAAACAGTGACAGAATCAGACAGAGTCTGCATGGATTCTGCATGCATAGGGAAGTCATGCTTGACATATCTCCTGGAATTCTTTGAGGATATAACAAGTAGAGTTGATCAGCGAAAGCCAGTGCATGTTTGGACATCTAAACGGCTTTCGACAAACGTCCCACATAGGTGATTAATGTGTAAAAGTAAAGAACATGGTATTGGGTGTACTGTACTGAGATGGACAAAAAAATTTGTTAGCAGACAGGAAACAAGAGTAGGAATAAATGGGTCTTTTTCTGAATGGTAGGCAGTGCCTAGTGTGTACCATAGGGAATGGTGTTCGGACTACAGATACTCACAGTATATGTTAGTGACTTGGATGAGGGAAGTAAATGTGATATCTCAAAATTTGCAACTGACAAAAAGCCAGATGGACGGATGAGCTATGAGGAGGATGCAGAGATGTTGCAGTATGATTTGGACAGGCTGAAGGAATGGGCAAATACATTGCTGGTGCGGTACAATGCAGATAAATATGAGGTTATCCACTTTGGTAGCAAAAATAGGAAGGCTGATTATTATCTGAATTTTGTAAATTGAGGGAGGGGAATATACAATGACAACTGGGTGTCTTTGTGCATCTGTTGCTGAATATGCACAAATGCAGCAGGCAGTAAAGAAGCAAATGATATAGTGGCCTTCATAGTAAGAGGATTGAGTACAGGAGCAAGGATGTCTTGCTGCAATTATACAGGGCACTAGTGAGGTATTAGTGCTATATAGGGAGTGCAGTGAAGGTTAATCAAATCGATTCCTGCATTGGCAGGACAAACATATGAGGAGAGATTGAGTCGGTTAGGGTTATATTCACTGGAGTTTAGAGGAATAAGGGGGACCTCTCAGAAACTTATAAAATTCAAATAGGACTAGACAGATTAGATGCAGGAAGGGTGTTCATGACACTGGGGAAGTCCAGAAGTTGGAGTCATAGTTTATGTTAAGGGGTAAACATTTTAGGACTGAGATCAAGAAAAACTCCTTCACCCAGAGAGTGGTGAGCCTTTGGAATTCACCATCACATAAGTGGTTGAGGATCAAAACATTGAGCTTTCAAGGAAGAGACAGATATAGATCTTGTGGGCATAGGAATCAGAGGATATGGGCCGGTGGGGGGATTAGGATATTGAGGTTAATGATTCACCATAATCATATTGAATGACAGAACAGGCTTGAGCGGTCGAATGGCCGACTCCTGTTATCTTCTATATTTCTGTGTTTCTAAAAGGACAAAATAGAAAAACATCGGTCCAATTTTTGTCCATCTCAGGCAAAAATATAACAATGGATCATTAGTATGGATTTCAAAAGGGAAAATTCATCAACCTCTCTGAATTTTTTGTGGAGATACCAGAGGAGATGAGGGTGATGTAGTAAATATAGATGTGTTTTGAGATATAAACAGTCTTCAATAAAGGTACCAGATAATAGAGGAATTAATAAGGACATCTTACACGAAGTCACAAGAGGAAGAGTAGAATATAGGTAGCCAGCTGTTCCCATGACAGGAAGAGAGAAAGAGTACATGCTAGCCATTTTGAGTGAGAATGTGAGAGGTTCTGGGATCACCCTTGTTCACAATTGAAGCAAATAATTCAGACATTGGAAACTGATCACAATGTGTAAGCTGGAACTTGACACCAGAGAGTCAACACTGAAGGAGACTGAAAGAAGGAAACACAGATGCAGTTTGGGATATTACGTCTTATTATCTGGGTTAGTGCAGAACTTGAGCATGGCTGAAAAAAGACAGTTTTGTCAGTTTTCATCTTGCATTCATCTGGACAATTTGCAAGAATACAAGTAAAGGGGAAACCAACATTTATCTGTTTATTATGATGTATGATTAGAGTACTGACTCTTCAGTAAGTGGATTCAGATTGGTAGAGATGTTGCCATGGAGTGTATAGCAGTGAATGATGATTGACTGATAACTGCCAGGCTTTGTTAGATTTTAAACCAGGCAGATTGAGTCAGATTGGTCAGGGTATTGTCCTGGGAAATGAACAAGCAAAACACCAACATGGAGACTTGGTTAAGTTAAACAGGTGCACTATGTGTTTATGTTCTTTGTCTGCAAAGAACAGGGACCTATGGATTAATATATGTAGCTTCCGCTACATGTAAGTACATAACATTGTGGGTTTAACTGAAAGTCGTAAATTTATCCTCAGCTTAACTATTTGTTCAGGATTATCTAACAAATGATGTCCAATTGCAGATTCCAATTTTATAAGTTGTTTAGTAAGAAGTCACATTTTCAATAATGGGATAGAGTAAATTTATAGGGGTCACAGTGTAAAAATAAGAATCTCTCAGTTACAGTGTGTATGAAGGAAAATGGTTTTCTCTTAGAGACTCGTGGGTCTTTGGAACTCTCTTTCCCGGAAAGTAATGGAGGCTTGCCATTGAATTTTTAAAGACACAGTATACAGATTGTTGATTGACAAGAAAGCCAAAGGTTGTGGGAGGTTGACAAGAGAATGGAAGCCATGATCTCATTGAGGGGCTGAATGGCCTCCTCCTGCTCTTGATTCTTATGTTTATGCATTGTGAAAACTGAGAATTTTTTACCTAAAAAATCAAATTAAGAAAACCCATGATACAAGTTAATAAGGCAACCAAGATTTACCTCCGAAAGAATAGATTTGAAATGTAGTAAATATATCAAACATTTGTAAGAGCCCATGTGGCATACTGTGTAGAACTTTTGACCACATGTCGTAAAAGGGACTTAGAGGTGTTGGAGAAGGGAAGGAAAAGGGTTCACAAAGGATGATACCTGAGTTGAAGAGTTTTGTCAATAGGCGGCACGGTGGCTCAGCAGTTAGCACTGCTGCCTCACAGCGCGAGGGACCCAGGTTTGAATCTAGCCTCAGGCAACTGTCATTGTGGAGGCTGCACATTCTCCCTGTGTCTGTGTGAGTTTCCTCCAGTTTCCTTCTACAGTCCAAAGATGTGCAGGTTAGGTGGATTGGCTATGCTAAATTGCCCCATGGTGTACAGGCTTGGTGGATTAGCCAATGGAAATGGGCAACAGGGATGGGGTAGGGGGCTGGGTTTGGGTGGGATGCTTTTCAGAGGGTTGGTGCAGATTCAATGGTCCACACGGCCCCCTACTGTAATGGTAGGGATCTTATCCTAGGACAGGCTATCCATGCTGATGGGCAGCTATCGGTGTGGCTGCACTACATTCAGAACAAACGTCACTAACAAACAACAAGGCATTGAATTTCAAACACCAGCATCACAGTCAGCACCTACTGCAGCGTGACCTCAGAACTACAGTCCCAGAGATGGTATCAGGACCTTCAGCCCTCTGAGGTAGCTTTGATTTATTGGAGCGTGGTAGTGGGTGAGGTGTAGGGAATGCATGTGCCCCTGATTATTAGCTCAGCAAACTCCTTTCGATTTTTTTTTGCAGGTAAAGGAGGTAAATGTTACAGTTCTTCAATCTGTTTTTCTCAAACCCAAGCAGGCCGGAGCACATTGCTGCATTGTGGCTGGGATGACTGTGAGGCCAAAGAAAGACTTTGCATCTTATCGTGGAAGTTATCAGGTTTGCAGAATGCACCGTTTAGCCTACTCACCCTTGTTATCAATCACTTATTCACTTTGTCCTTGAAAGAGGCCAACAGGCTCCAAAATAGCTGCCGCTCAGTTTGTCGCTGTTGGCAGACAGGCAGTTCCCATCTCCTGGATCCACACAATGTCTCTACTTAAGGAATTTGCATGTAAACCTGGCTTCTGAAGACTGTTGATGTTCAGAAAAACATATTGATTGTTCTGAAGCTCTGTGCTGAGCTGCACCTGATAAGTCATTCACAGGCTTCACTAGATATTCCTTCTGCGCTGCAGGACATTCCATTCAGTTGGACTGTCTTCATGAAAACACTTGCACCAAGAATGAGGCAGTGTCCTGTACAGAACATCCCAGAGTCCCAGCAGAGAAAGGAAATGGCTGATCTCGTTCACTGAGAAGAACTTTGGCAAAGGCATTTGGCACTTCTTTCCAAGCAGCTCAGTGATGCATGTACTCTGTGCTCTGTGAACTGTTCTCAGAGACACACACGGAGACAAACATCAACTGCACCTGGAAGACCATCAAGTCAATGTAAGGTGCTCTGTGCTCTGCCCAAAGCCTGCTGGTCTTCTGATGCGAAGAGATGGCCTGAAAGTAGTGTTGCAGGCTGGCATATTCTGAGATCCAGATTGGCATACTGAAGGATGCACTAACACTTGAGATAGCTGCGGTAAAGGAGAAAGGCCTCTGTCCAAAATTCTCCCCACCATCATACATTAAACGGGCTGGAAACAGTGGACATAGCGGAGAATATTATGAACAAAATATATTTGAGGAGGCAACTCGACGTCCGTATTGGGCCTCATTCCTCTATGGAACAGAAGGCTGCGTGGTAATCTAACAGAGGTCTGTAGTACTATGGGAGGTTTCGATAGATTTGACTCTCAATATTTTCACTAGTGGGAAATATTTGATGGCTGCAACATATCCCACAGAGAATTTAGAAGAAAATCCAGGGGTGAATATGGAACTTGCTATCTACGGACAAATACTAAAGATTCATTTAAGTGGAACGTGGACCAGTACACAGCGGAGAAGAATGTGGAGGGTTATACTGATCGTGTTAAGTAAGGAAAGATAGGAGACTCAGAAAGAATATAAACATTGGTATTAGCTATGTGGGCTGAATGCCCTGTTTTTGAGCTGAATATTTTACACAAAATAAATATAAGCATGTTTCCTTTCTCAGATCTTCAAAACACATGTTACCTCCTCCTTGCCTACTCAGGGGCACAATTAAAAAGCTACCAGATGGTTTTCTACACATCCTTCCACCACCCTCCTCACAATGTCACCTATATGCCACCGCCACCTTTCCCCTTCCTCCCTCACAGGGCTGACAAGTGTGCCCTTAACTTCCTTTGCTGCCTCTCAGGTAAGGCCAGTTGATTCCACATCTGAGATTCTGGGAAATAGGTCCTGGGAAATTTGGGAAGTGCTCTCTCCTTCCTGGAATACACCCAGATGCTGTTTCGGGAAGGATAAATAACAGAAAATGGTGTTCTTCCGCACCTCCAGGCAATTGATTATTTGACTTGGAGATTGGCTACAATCTAATACAATGAGTTAGGAGACTAGAGTGGAGTGAATGGCCCAGTCCTATTCTAACAAGTGCACTTTCAGGAAATGCTGGTGACATCATTATTTTGCACTTGAGGCTGTGAAAACATTTTGCAAACACTTCGAGAAAATAGCAACACCTTGAATTGAGCAAACACTACTGGGAAATAAAGGCACTTATTACAAAGTTATGGAGTATATTTAGACAATTACATAAATATCAAATCTCTTATAGCATCCTCTCGCTGAATCACCCAGATTGTTCGGAATACTGATTCAGCATCACGCCAGAACCCATGTCTGATCTTGTTCGGCACAAATACTTGAACAAATTGTTGTACATCAGTCCCACCCTCGCTACAATCATGGTTACTCAATCAAGCCTACATCAAAACAGGAGGAGGATGTTCAGTCTCTAGAGCATGTATAAATTTGTTCTTGGTCAAT
This sequence comes from Stegostoma tigrinum, assembly GCF_030684315.1. Lineage (NCBI taxonomy): Eukaryota > Metazoa > Chordata > Chondrichthyes > Orectolobiformes > Stegostomatidae > Stegostoma > Stegostoma tigrinum. Next base: position 57,235,794 of record NC_081367.1, read on the forward strand.
CTGTGTATTCACTCCTCGTAATTCCATTGGTTCTTTAATACTGTATACCCATACTTGAAAATATGTATGAATCCCAAGACCTTTTTTTCATTCATGGCATGTGGCAGTAATTGGGAAGGCCAACATTAATCGCTCTTCCCTATTTGCCCTTCAGTAGGGACTTCCAAATTGGTCATTGTCATCTAGAAGGACAATGGTCGCAGATCTTTAGGACAATAGATGGGAAGGTAGATTTGAAGTTACAGCGACAATCTTACTGAATGGTAAAGGAGGCTCAAGGGCTAAACAGCCTCCTTTTGCTTTTAATTTACACATTTTCATGTATGCTTATTTGAAATTGCTGAGTTGTGCCTGATGGTGGAACAGGAAGTATGCTCCACTTCTCTTCTCTTTCACAGGTTCCAACATGATTACACTTATAATCAAAAAGCTGTGCATGGGAAATATGTGCTTCCATGGCGGGGGTAGATTGCCAGTAGTAAAACCTGTACCAACTGCCAATGCCAGTGTAACAGGCAGGTTATAATACAGCCTTGCAGACCGAGAAATTGTTCATCTTCACAGCATTCCTGACCAACACCATTGCCATTTTCACATGACTTACTGAAAGCACAAAGTTGGCAGAGGTATATTTTTCAAATTTACACTTCACTTGTAAATATTTTGCATTACATTGGTTTCACTTTACTCATGCATGCATCATCGATATTTGATGAGGCTAGCTTAGTCAGACAACTAAATATACTGGCATGCCTAATGGTTGGCACACTTTGATGATGACAAGGGAGTTAGGGACATTTCCTTATTATGGAGGAAACAATGTTATATTCATTTGTTTATTCTTTGCATTATTGAGCCTGTCATGCTGTTGGGCACAGCTGAGGTTGGGAGATTTGCAGGCTCTCCTTTCAATATATTGTACTTGACACTGTCCAAGAGCAGTCTCCACAGGAGTAATTGAAATGGTGTAAGGAAATTGCTAACGAACGCTACCCAAAATGGACACACGTGGACAGTACTAAGATTATCCCTTAGGTCCCGCACTTACCAACTGACTGTCCCTGTCAACCTCCATTCATTGCCCCCAACCCCATCCCCACCACTCTTGGCTCCAGGCCGTTCCAACTTCACCCCTCCATGTCCTCCGAATCCACTCTGCACTCTTCCTCCTCGTGGACTCAGCCTTGCCAATCTGTTTGGGCCACCATTTCATGTTCCCCTCCCTTGTGCTGCACAGTTCAACAAGGAAGGCTGTTGACTACAGATGCAACAAGACAGAGCAGGCTGGTGCACACCGCTTTTGAACTGGCCCGTACCAGATGCCATAGGATTCTTGTGCACCACTGTCCCTATCTTGAAAGTTGGATGCAATTTTTAAAAAAAGTGTCACACTATTGAATATTCATGGCATGCATTTCTATTTCATCAGGACACTGGCTGGGGATGCTAAAATCACACCATGGGTTCAATCTTCATGTGTCAACTTGCTATTGGGGAATCAAGATATTGGCACCAACCTCATTCGGTCAGACCACAGTCCTTATGTCTTGCTCTCACAAATGCCATAAAGCTCCCACATCATTTCCCACCCCTGGAATTTTTGGAAGGATGGAACAATAGGAAAAGGATGGCAAGACTGCATTGGAATAGGTTGAATGCATGTCAATTTTCTCTTCAAGATTTTGTCACGTGTGTCACTTTGAATGCCAGGGGCCTTTGTCTGTCCTTTGCTTTTATTCTTTCATGAGATGAGGATGTAACTGATAAGGCCAGCATTTTGCCCACCCCTAATTGCCCTTGAAATGTGTGCTCGCACAGCCACTTCAGTGAGCAGTTAAGAGTCAAGCGTGCCATTATATCATTGCTATTCCTGCAACTTTTGAGACCACTCATCATTTTCCCTTCTATCACCTCACAGGGAAACAAATTTTAGATCATCACCACTTTGTGGACAAGCTCATGCCCCTCCACCCTAAACATTTGTTTTTCTTCATTCATGGGAAAGGAGCATCGCTGGCTAGGCAGCATTTATTGCCCGTCACTAATTAGCCAGACGGCCGTTGAAAATCATTCACATTGCTCTTGGTCTGCAGTTACACGTGAGCCAGACCAAGTAAGGATAGCAGAATTTTTTTTCAATTGAATTCAAATTCTATCATCTGCCATGGGGAGAACCTGGCTCACCAGAACATTATCTGGGTCTCTGAATTAATAGTCCAGCGATCATACAACTAAGCCTTTGCTTTCTCTTATATCTGCATTTTCCTTTTCTTTGTAGATCTCACTCACAATGCCAGCACTTGTTGTCCATTGCACTGCTTGCTTCGCTCAACCATTTCAGAGGACACTTAGCATTAACCATATTGCTGTCAGCTGGAGTCACATGTAGGCCAGACCAAGTAAGGAGAGCAGATTTCTTTTCTTAAAGAACATTGATTAACCACATGCATTTTTAAATCAATTAATGACTTCATGGTCACCATCACTGAAACTAGCTTTCAGTTGGGGATATATGGAGACAAAGTTCCATTTTCACATTGAGAATACCATCCATCATGTGGCATAGCACTCTCAAATGGATTGAGCAACTCAAGACTGGGCATCCAAAAGACTGGGCTTCCATGAGGCACTGTGGGCCATCAGCAGCAGCAACAGAATCGTACTCCATCACAATCTGCAACCTCATGGCCCAGGATATCTCCCACTCAAGCACTGTTACCAAGTCAGGGGATCAACCCTAGTTTAATGCAAGAGGGCATGCCAGGAACAACACCAGGCATACCGAAAAATGAAGTGTCAACCTTGTGAAGGTTCCAAACTGGAATACTTGTGAGCCAAACAGCATAAGCAGAAAATGATACAGCTGACCAATGGATAAAATTTTAGCATCTGCAGTTCAGACATATTCCAAAAAACCATGGTGGATAATTAAACAACTCACTGGAGGAGGTAGCTCCACAGATATCTCCACCCTCAATGACGTCCAGCACGTCAGTAAAAATGATGAGGCTGATGCATTCACCGCAAACTGCAGGGAGAAGTGTAGAGTGGATAATTTATCTTGGCTTCCTCCAATGATCCACAACATTACAGATGCCAGACTTCAGCCAATGCGATTCACTCCAAATGCCATCCAGAAGGTTGGCTGGTTGGATGCACTCAATACTGCAATAGCTATGTGCCCTAACAAAATTGCAGCAATAATACTGAAGACTTGTGCTTTAGAATAGAAACTGACCCCTAGCTAAGCAGTGTATACTCAGTTTGGGTGCTGTCAGGCCACTCAGTTCCTGATCTCATTAAAGCCTTGGTCCAAGAATGGACAAAAGAGCTGAATTCTGGATGTGAGGTGAGAGGGACAGCCCTTGACATCAATGCCAGGTTTGACTGGGTGTGGAATTAAGGACTCCTGGCAAAACTGGAATCCATAGAAATTAGGGAACAAAATTCTCCACCGGTTGGAGTCAGTCATCTCAACTCCAGGGTATTTCTGAGAAGTCCACAGGGTAGAATTCCAGGCCCAATCATTTTCAGCTGCTTCATCAATGACCTTCCCTCTAAAATGAGGTCAGAAGTGGGGATGTTCACTGATAATTACACAATGTTCAGCTCCATTTGTAACTCCTCAGATATTGAACATGAAAAATGAAACAACACTGGATAATATCCCAGGTTTGGGCTGAAAAATGGGAACTAATATTCATGCCACACAAATACTGGACAATGGAATACTGTGGTGCGTAACTCATTTCTTGAACCCCCCCAAGCCTGTCCACAAGTCACAAGCAGGGAGGGTGATGGAACATTTCTCATTTGCCAGGATGAATGCAACTCCAACAATACTCATGAACCCTCCTGGACAAAGCAGCCCACTTGATTGGCAATGGTGTCCATTCCCTCTACCACCGACATTCAGGAGGAGCGTGTGTACCGTTTACAAGATGCACTACAGAAATTCACCAAAGATCTTTAGATTGCACCTTCCAAACCCATGACCACCTCAATCCAGAAGCCACTCTCCACCCTGATTTGAAAATATATCACCGTTCCTTCATTGGCACTGGGTCAAAACCTGAAAATTCTCTCCTAAAGGGCTTTGTGGTCAACCAATACCACATGGAATTCCGCAAATCAAAAGACAATTCATCAGGCAACTCGGGATGGTCAATAAATGCTGGGCCCATCAACGATGCACATGTCGCATTTGTGAATAAAGGAAGAAAATTGCACTGAGTGCCACAGTGGGATTTGAACCTGTTCCCCCAGAGCACTAGCCTGTGCCAGTGGATAACTAGTCCAATGATATAAGCAGCACAACGCAGTCACATTTCTTGACTCATGGACCATCAGTTCACAGCAATTGCCTGTCAAACTCTCATACATCTCAATCAAATCTTCCCTCGATCCATTTCACTTCAGGGAGAATAATCCCAGCTTCTCCAATCAAACGTTGACACTAAAAACCCTCACCCCTGAACTGCTTTGGTAAATTCCCCCATTCATCCCTGAACCCTCACATATTTCTTCAATGTGGTGACTGAACTTGATGCAATACTTCTGTTGTGGGTTAACCAGAGATTTGAAAGGCTCAGCATAGCTTCTCTGCTTTTATATTCAGTACCTTATATTAATAAGCTCATGATTATACATGCTGTGGTAACCAGTCTCTCAATTTGTCTTGTTACCTTCAAGGATTGAGGCACCAGACCCTTGTGCACTCTTTAGAGTTGGTGTGGTTCGGCTTTAGCAAGAATTTCAGATGAAGTGTGAAGCTACCCAAACTAGGTAACAGATTTCTTCACTAAAAGATATTAGAGAAGGGATTTTTGCGACAATGATATTTTAACGGATATTTCAAAATTAATTCAAATCCATAAAACTGTCAAGCTGAGGACTGAGATCACACTTCCTGAATTATTCATCCAGTAACATAACCATTATTTGTGAGTTTGTCATTCTTGCTAACTTGAATCTCCTGACAGAGTCCAATGAGGGAATACACCATCCAGTGCCACATTGAGCCATCCCAGTAAAGAAGGCCCAAGGTTTGATTTTGTTTAATTCATTCAGGGGATGTGGGCATCACTGGCTGGGCCATCAATTATTACGCACCCGGAATTGGTCTGGAGAGCATGGCGGTGAGCTGTTTTCTTGATCTGCTGTAATCCATGGGGGTGTAGGACTGTCCACAATGTTGTTATAGAGAATGAGTTGAAGGATCTTGACCCAACAACACTGGAGGAACAGTGAATAATTTTCAAGTTAGGATGGTGAGTGGCTGAGGTAGTGTTCTGATACAACTGCTGCCCATGTCTTTCTGGATTGTAGATAATAAAATGTGAGGCTGGATGAACACAGCAGGCCAAGCAGCATCTCAGGAGCACAAAAGCTGACGTTTCGGGCCTAGACCCTTCATCAGAGAGGGGGATGGGGTGAGGGTTCTGGAATAAATAGGGAGAGAGGGGGAGGCAGACCGAAGATCGAGAGAAAAGAAGATAGGTGGAGAGGAGAGTATAGGTAGGGAGGTAGGGAGTGGATAGGTCAGTCCAGGGAAGACGGACAGGTCAAGGAGGTGGGATGAGGTTAGTAGGTAGATGGGGGTGCGGCTTGGGGTGGGAGGAAGGGATGGGTGAAAGGAAGAACAGGTTAGGGAGGCAGAGACAGGTTAGACTGGTTTTGGGATGCAGTGGGTGGAGGGGAAGAGCTGGGCTGGTTGTGTGGTGCAGTGGGGGGAGGGGACGAACTGGGCTGGTTTAGGGATGCGGTGGGGGAAGGGGAGATTTTGAAACTGGTGAAGTCCACATTGATACCATTAGGCTGCAGGGTTCCCAGGCGGAATATGAGTTGCTGTTCATGCAACCTTCGGGTGGCATCATTGTGGCAGTGCAGGAGGCCCATGATGGACATGTCATCTAAAGAATGGGTGGGGGAGTGGAAACGGTTTGTGACTGGGAGGTGCAGTTGTTTGTTGCAGACTGAGCGGAGCTGTTCTGCAAAGCGGTCCCCAAGCCTCCGCTTGGTTTCCCCAATGTAGAGAAAGCCACACCGGGTACAGTGGATGCAGTATACCACATTGGCAGATGTGCAGGTGAACCTCTGCTTAATGTGGAATGTCATCTTGGGGCCTGGGATAGGGGTGAGGGAGGTGGTGTGGGGGCAAGTGTAGCATTTCCTGCGGTTGCAGGGGAAGGTGCCGGGTGTGGTGGGGTTGGAGGGCAGTGTGGAACGAACAAGGGAGTCACGGAGAGAGTGGTCTCTCCGGAAAGCAGACAGGGGTGGGGATGGAAAAATGTCTTGGGTGGTGGGGTCGGATTGTAGATGGCGGAAGTGTCGGAAGATGATGCGTTGTATCTGGAGGTTGGTGGGGTGGTGTGTGAGAACGAGGGAGATCCTCTTTTGGCGGTTGTGGCGGGGGCAGGGTGTGAGGGATGTGTTGCGGGAAATGCGGGAGACGCGGTCAAGGGCGTTCTCGATCACTGTGGGGGGAAAAGTTGCGGTCCTTGAAGAACTTGGACATCTGGGATGTGCGGGAGTGGAATGTCTTGTCGTGGGAGCAGATGCGGTGGAGGCGGAGGAATTGGGAACAGGGGATGGAATTTTTGCAGGAGGGTGGGTGGGAGGAGGTGTATTCTAGGTAGCTGTGGGAGTCGGTGGGCTTGAAATGGACATCAGTTACAAGCTGATTGCCTGAGATGGAGACTGAGATGTCCAGAAAGGTGAGGGATGTGCTGGACATGGCCCAGGTGAACTGAAGGTTGGGGTGGAAGGTGTTGGTGAAGTGGATGAACTGTTCGAGCTCCTCTAGGGAGCAAGAGGTGGCGCCGATACAGTCATCAATGTACCGGAGGAAGAGGTGGGGTTTGGGGCCTGTGTAGGTGCGGAAGAGGGACTGTTCCACGTAACCTACAAGGAGGCAGGCTTAGCTGGAGCCCATGCGGGTGCCCATGGTTTAAAAAAAATCCATCCCCTATTCCCAATTCCTCCGCCTCCGCCGCATCTGCTCCCACAAGACATTCCACTCCCACACATCCCAGATGTCCAAGTTCTTCAAGGACCGCAACTATCCCCCCACAGTGATCGAGAAGGCCCTTGACCGCGTCTCCCACATTTCCCGCAACACATCCCTCACACCCCGCCCCCGCCACAACCGCCAAAAGAGGATCCACCTCATTCTCACACACCACCCCACCAACCTCCGGATACAACGCATCATCCTCCGACACTTCCGCCATCTACAATCCGACCCCACCACCCAGGACATTTTTCCATCCCCACCCCTGTCTGCTTTCCGGAGAGATCACTCTCTCCGTGACTCCCTTGTTCTCTCCACACTGCCCTCCAACCCCACCACACCCGGCACCTTCCCCTGCAACCGCAGGAAATGCTACACTTGCCCCCACACCTCCTCCCTCACCCCTATCCCAGGCCCCAAGATGACATTCCACATTAAGCAGAGGTTCACCTGCACATCTGCCAATGTGGTATACTGCATCCACTGTACCCGATGTGGCTCCTCTACATTTGGGAAACCAAGCGGAGGCTTGGGGATCGCTTTGCAGAACACCTCCGCTCAGTCCGCAACAAACAACTGCACCTCCCAGTCGCAAACCATTTCCACTCCCCCTCCCATTCTTTAGATGACATGTCCATCATGGGCCTCCTGCAGTGCCACAATGATGCCACCCGAAGGTTGCAGGAACAGCAACTCATATTCCACCTGGGAACCCTGCAGCCTAATGGTATCAATGTGGACTTCACCAGTTTCAAAATCTCCCCTTCCCCCACCGCAACCCTAAACCAGCCCAATTCGTCCCCTCCCCCGACTGCACCACACAATCAGCCCAGCTCTTCCCCTCCACCCACTGCATCCCAAAACCAGTCCAACCTGTCTCTGCCTCCCTAACCTGTTCTTCCTCTCACCCATCCGTTCCTCCCACCTCAAGCCGCACCCCCATCTACCTACTAACCTCATCCCACCTCCTTGACCTGTCTGTCTTCCCTGGACTGACCTATCCCCTCCCTACCTCCCCACCTATCTTCTTTTCTCTCCATCTTCGGTCCGCCTCCCCCTCTCTCCCTATTTATTCCAGAACCCTCACCCCATCCCCCTCCCTGATGAAGGGTCTAGGCCCGAAACGTCAGCTTTTGTGCTCCTGAGATGCTGCTTGGCCTGCTGTGTTCATCCAGCCTCACATTTTATTATCTTGGATTCTCCAGCATGTGCAGTTCCCATTATCTCTCTCTTTCTGGATTGTAGTTTTCAAGCTATCTATGGAACATTAATGAGGTTCTGCATGCATATTGTAGATGAGTTATAAAGTCATAGCTTAGTTCATTTCTGCCAAGTTTGAAGGTTATGGTTTCAGTGATCTTTGGCTGGGAAGAACATGGCCATGCACACTAAACACAAAGTCCACATGAGAAGAATAGCAGTTTGAGCCATGGCTGGAACTATCAGACCCCACATAGCATCTGACCTTCCAAAGAACAGATTAGGGAAATCAGTGTTTGTGTGCAGGCAGAGAGAGAAAAGTGGGAGAAATTGCTCCAGAACTTTCAGAGCACGCATTCAAAAAATAGTTCTGAAGACTTGAACAATTCACTCGTTGATTGAGCCAATGAGAAAGCTCTGATCAATCAAATGATTGTCTGTGCAGGTAAATGCCAATCATCTGACAGCTACAAACAAGAACAACCTGTACTTCTGCAACTTCAGCAACAAACCAAAACATCCCAAGGCTATTCTAAGAAATAATAGAAAAAAGTACTGGGAGAAAGCCAAAAAGGCATTTGTGATGTTAGGTGTTCAATCTTGTGGTGAGATAAGCAATTTTTAAATCAGTTTCTGAAGGTAGCAACAGAGACAAAAACTGGGTTTTGGGAGTGAATTCCGGAATTCGGGATCCAGGCATCCGAAGGCCCAACCACCCAATGGTGAAGTGATGGGAATCGGTTATGTTTAAGAAGGGAGTATTGTGAGAATAGAAGACATGGCAGAGTTAGGGGTGAGGCAATGCAGGGATTTCTGAATCTAAATAATAATTTTAAAATAGATGCATTGTTGGACCAGGAGCCAGTCGAAGTCGGCCCACTCAGATGGGGCAATGAGTGAAAAAAAATGCCACAATTTAAGATAGATATAGACGAGTTTTGAATTTGTTGAAATTTCAATCAGAAAACTATTGAATTAGTCAACCAAAACTTGGCACATGTGGAAAGTAATTCTGCCAGGTTTCACACAAAATTCACTATTTATTGTGGCCTTGTGAGGCTTGAGGAAGCGCCAGAATAGTGTAGTTTTCTCATTCTCCCCAGTGCTCGGTTTCTTTTAAAGTTAAGTCAGTCAAGGGTAGATGTGACAGGTACAAAATTAACAAAAAAACTAAATTAGAGCATAACAAAGTGTGGGGCTGGATGAACACAGCAGGCCAAGCAGCATCTTAGGAGCACAAAAGCTGGCCTTTCGGGCCTAGACCCTTCATCAGAAAAGGGGGATGGGGAGAGGGTTCTGAAATAAATAGGGAGAGAAGGGGAGGCAGACCGAAGATGGATAGAGGAGAGGGTAGGTGGAAAGGAGTGTATGGGTGGGGAAGTAGGGAGGGGATAGGTCAGTCCGGGTAGGGCAGATGGGTCAAGGGGGTGGGATGAGGTTAGTAGGTGGGAAATGGAGGTGCGGCTTGAGCTGGGAGGAGGGGATGGGTGAGAGGAAGAACACATTAGGGTGGCAGCGACGAGCTGGGCTGGTTTTGGGATGCAGTGGGGGTGTGACTGGATCTGATTTTGGTATTCATTTATTTCAACTTCACCTCTCTCTCTTTGTATCTTTGCGTACACACTCCAATTTGAATTCTTACAAAGCAGATATGAACAATGTTGCAGAACTTGAACTTGTCACAAAGGATTTTAACTCATGGGAAGAGCGGGAACAGGAGAGCTAGGTCAGGGACAGATTGGAGGGGACTGTAATTGGAGAGATAGTGGAAGACTCAACATCCAAAAGCATCATTTCCCTATATCACTTCTTAACAACTCTGAAATTTACTGAATTCACCTCCCCCCCAACGCCCCCCCAACCCCTTTACATCTGGATGAGAGTTTGCTCGCTGAGCTGGAAGGTTCGTTTTCAGACGTTTCGTCACTTTTTTTTATTTGAAAAAATATACTTTATTCATAAGATGTACAAACAAAATAAAACATGTTTATATACCTACCCAGTCATGCAAGCCGCTCCGGGTTACCCAGGGGGTACATACACCAACTAAAGGAAAAAAACAAACAAAGAAAAAAAAACAAAGCAAAGAAAACACCCCGGCAGTCATCACCCCGCACAGTCCCAGTTGGCCCCCTGACCAGTTGGGGAAGGCACCAGCTGGGCCCAGTTACCAGACAGGGCCCTTTTTTCTATTCTGGACGAGGGGTTTCATACTGTGGTCTTTCCCCACTGCGCCTTGGCGGCGGCTGCCCCAAGCTTTAACGCATCCCTCAGAACGTAGTCCTGGACCTTGGAGTGCGCCAATCTGCAACATTTGGTCGGGGTCAGTTCTTTCAGCTGGCAGACCAGCAAGTTACGGGCAGACCAAAGAGCGTCTTTCACCGCATTGATGGTCCTCCAAGCGCAGTTGATGTTGGTCTCGGTGCGCGTCCCGGGAAACAGCCCGTAGAGCATGGAGTCCGGCGTCACGGAGCTGCTCGGGACGAACCTCGACAAATACCACTGCATCCCCCTCCAGACCTCCTGCGCATAGGCACACTCCAGAAGGAAGTGATCGACAGTCTCGTCCCCCCCGCAGCCACCTCGCGGGCAGCGTGCAATGGCGCAGAGATTCTGGGCATGCATAAAGGATCTCACTGGCAGAGCCCCTCTCACCGCCAGCCAAGCAATGTCCTTGTGCTTGTTTGAAAGTTCTGGCGATGAGGCATTCTGCCAAATGACTTTGGCAGTCTGCGTGGGGAACCACACGACGGGATCCACCCTCTCCTTTTCCCGAAGGGTCTCGAGGATACTACATGCTGACCACTGCCTGACGGCCTTGTGGTCAAAGGTGTTTCCTTTCAAAAATTTCTCCACGAAGGACAGGTGGTACGGGACAGTCCAACTACTCGGAGCTTTCCGTGGCAACGAGGCCAGGCCCATCCTTCGCAACACTGGGGACAGGTAGAACCTCAGTAAGTAGTGACACCTGGTGTTTGCGTACTGAGGATCTACGCACAGCTTGATGCAGCCGCACACAAAGGTAGCCGTCAGGGCGAGGGTGGCGTTCGGTACGCCCTTTCCCCCCATTTTCCAGGTCTTTGTACATGGTGTCCCTGCAGACCCGGCCCATCCTCGACCCCCAAATGAAGTGGAAGATGGCCCGGGTGACCGCAGCGACGCAGGTCCAGGGAATAGGCCAGCCCTGCGCCACATACAACAGTACCGAAAGCCCCTTGCACCTGACAACCAGGTTCTTACCCGTGATGGAGAGGGACCGGAGCGTCCAACTGCCCAGCTTCTGCTTCAATTTGGTGATATGCTCCTCCCAAGTCTTAGTGCAAGCCCCAGCTCCACCAAACCAAACACCCAGCACCTTCAGGTAGTCTGTCCTGACGATGAAGGGGATGAAGGAGCAGTCGTCCCAGTTCCCGAAGAACATGACCTCGCTGTTACCCCTATTGACTTTGGCACCCGAGGCCAGTCAAACTGGCCGCAGATGTCCAACAGTCTACTCACCGACCGACGATCGGTGCAGAAGACGGCGACATCGTCCATGTACAGGGAGGTCTTGACCTGAAGGCCTCCGCTGCCTGGGATAGTCACACACTTCAGGCTCACGTCCTTCCTGATGGATGCGGTGAAGGGCTCCACAAAGCACACAAACAAGGCAGCGGAGAGCGGGCAGCCCTGCCTGACTCCAGATCTGATGGGAAAACTGTCCGATTCCCACCCGTTGATCGAGACTGCACTAACGATGTTGGTGTAGAGCAGCTGGATCCAATTGCGGATGCCCTCCCCGAACCCCAATTTGGAGAGGACGACCCTCATGTAAGCATGAGAAACCCTGGCGAAGGCCTTCTCCTGGACCAGGCTGACGAGGCAGGTGTCCACCTGCCTGTCCAGTACATAGGCGATCGTATCCCTGATGAGCGCAAGGCTCTCAGCGATCTTCCTGCCCGGCACAGCACAGGTTTGGTCAGGGTGAATCACCGTCTCCAGGACAGACCTGACCCAGTTGGCTATGACCTTGGCCAGGATTTTGTAGTCCACATTCAATAGTGAAATGGGACGCCAATTCTTAATTTCTTCCCTCTCCCCCTTCCTCTTGTAAATGAGGGTGATGATGCCCTTCCTCATGGACTTGCACATTTCCCCTGCCCAAAGTGCACTATCGTACACGTCCAGCAGGTGCTGGCCGACCAGGTCCCACAGAGCGGAATACAGCTCGACCGGTAAGCCGTCGCTCCCGGGAGTCCTATTCCTCTCCAAGGACTTGAGGGCTCTGGTCAGCTCGTCCAGGGATATCGGCCGGTCCAGCCACTCCCTCTTGCCGTCGTCTAAGACCTCCATGATAGACGACAGAAATGACTTGGAGGCCCTGCTGTCCGTGGGCTTCGTGTCATACAGTCCGGCATAGAAGGATCTGCTGATCCTCAAAATGTCGGGCCGAGATGACGTCACCGAGCCGTCGTCCTCCTTCAGCCGGCTAAGCACAGAGCTCTCTTTGTGCACCTTCTGAAAGAAGAAACGCGAGCACGTCTCATCCTGCTCCACGGAGCGGACCCTGGACCGGAAGATTATCCTGGAGGCCTCCGCAGCGAACAGCGAGGCTTGCTGGCCCCTCACCTCACGGAGGTCCTCCGTGACATCGACCCCCATCAACTGCAGAAGGAGCAGGTTCTGCACCCTTTTCTGGAGTCGTGACAGCTTTCCCCGCCTCTCTCTCGCCTTCCGAACACCCTTGAGGACAAAGAACCTCTTGATTTTCTCCTTCACCGTCTCCCACCAGTCGCCCGCACAATCAAAGAGGGGTTTCATGGTTATCCAACCGGCGTACTCCCTCTTAAGCTCATCGACGTTCTCTGGGGTCAACAGAGTCGTGTTAAGCTTCCATGTCCCCTTGCCGGCCGGCTGGTCATCCTGTAAGTGACAGTCGGCCAGCAGGAGGCAGTGGTCAGAGAAGAACACCGGCTCGACGCCGGTGGACCTGACCGAGAACGCCCATGACACAAACAGGAAGTCTATCCTTGAGCGAATAGACCCGTCTGGCCGCGACCAGGTGTACCTCCGCCGCACTCCATCTGCAGGGGTGCTGAAGACGTCGAACAGCTTGGCGTCCTTCACCATGCCCATCAGGAATCTGGACGTGATGTCCAGTTGACTCCCCCCACCCGCTGTCCCCACGCCGGATCTTCCATCTGCATCGATGATGCAGTTGAAGTCTCCGCCTAGGATGACCGGCATGGATGTAGCCAGCAGGGGTGGAAGCCGCTGCAGGACGGCCAACCGCTCACTCCGTACCGCTGGGGCGTACACGTTGATCAGCCTCAGGGGAGCGTTCCTGTAGGTGAAGTCAGCCACTAGGAGGCACCCCCCCACCACCTCCTGAACTTGAGAGATGGTGAAGTTGCGCCCCCGCAGCAGAATAGCCAGGCCCGAGGACCGACAGTCGTTAGCCCCCTGACCAGATCGAGGGCCCACAGGTTCAGGCGCCGGACCATTTCCCGTACCTGCTGAGGTGCGGTATCCCGCACTCCTGCAGAAACAGGAGGTCTGCCCTGACAGTGGTCGGGTAGGCCAACGTGGACACACATCTTGCGGTGGACTTGACGCTGTGCACATTAATGCTCGCAACTCGTACCCCCGTTGTGGGCAGTGACCGCAGTACCCTCCCCAAGTCCAAGGTCCAGCCCCTCTATCTGTCCCTTCATGCCCATTGCTCGGGCTATCTGCTGGACGCTCTCCGGGCTCAGGAAACCGTCCGTGCTGCCTTCCGGGTGGCATCCCCCCATCGGGGGTACGGAGGCAGGAGAGTCCAGCTCTGGGTCAGGCTGGGGACACACTGTTTCCTCCTTCCCGCCTGGAAGTTCTGGGGGGCCCTCCAGTACCCCAGCGGCATGTGACTGGGTGTCGGAGGGAGCCTCAGGACGCCTCCCGTCCCCTGGAAGCGTGGTGCTGCTTTCCTTCTCCCTTGAGATCTTTAACTTCTGCTTCGGGCGGGCCCTCTCCGAATCCCCCTCGTCAGAGGAGCTCTTATAGCCCCCCTGTAGCTGCCTCTTCCCGCCTGATGGTTGCGGTTCCTGGGCCCGCTGACGCACCTTCCTCCTCACTTTCCGGACCGTCGTCCACTCCCCTGGGTCGCCTGTCGCCGCCCCCATCGACTCCGGGTTGTAGGCAGGGAGCGGAGCCTGCAGGGGCGCTTTGCTGGCCTCGGACCCATCCTGCGGGGCTGGGCCCTCCTGCACGACCTGGCCCTCCTGCACATTAGTGGGGTCCTTGCTGGGCCCTGGTGCCTTCCTCTCCTCTGGGGTGGCTGGCCCCGCATTGCCCCTGCTGGCGACCTGGGCGTAGGTGGTCCCCCGCCGCGGGCATGCCCTATAGAGGTGGCCCGCTTCCCCGCAAAGGTTGCAGCTTTTCTCTCGTGGGCAATCCTTTGCAAGGTGTCCCTCCTCCCTGCAGTTCCTGCAGATGGTGGCTTTGCAGTCGGTCGCCGCGTGACCTGACCTACCACAGGCATGGCAGACTTTAGGTTGCCCTGCGTCGGTCAGGTAGCCCTTGCTCCCGCCGATCGCAAAGCTGGACGGTGGGTGTACGATGTTCCCATCGCGCCCATCCTCAACGTCACCTTGACCTGCCTCTTACTGGTCCAGATGCCAAAGGGGTCCATGATGTCAGTTAGGTCCCCTTCCACCTTCACGTACCTTCCAAGGAAGGTCAGGACATCAACTGCTGGCACATGCGGGTTGTACATGTGCACAGTCACCATATGGCTCCTCTGTGCTGGCATCACAAACAGCGGGACAGCAGTCAATACAGAGAGGGGGCTCTCCCCTCCTTTCTCCTTGAAAACCTCCAGGAAGCGCTCGCAAAGCTTGGCACTCCTGAAGTTCACATCGTAAAAACCTCCTCCGGGGAAATCCTGCAGGCAGTAAATGTCCGCAGCAGCGAACCCACAACAGTCCAACAGGACCCTCTTCACGAAGAAGGTGCTGTCCACAGGTGCACCTTCATCCACCTTCTTCACGGAAACACGGATGGTGTTCCGGACCCCCTGACCTGGGGCGTGAGTACTTGCCGCAGCCATCGTTGCAGGTTGGCTGCTCCCCTGAACCTGCGTTAGTCCGAAGCCAGCATTAAGATCCACTGGTCGCAAGGGTGCGCAGCCAACCCGACGTCTTCCTTTCACCTCCAACACAGCGCACTCCTCCTCTCGGTCCACAAGAGAGTGGGTCTTTATTTTGTTCCAGATGTAAGCTGGTTCACTGAGCTTGAAGGTGTGTTCCCAGATGTTTTGTCACCATTCTAGGTAACATCAACAGTGAGCCTCCGACAAAGCGCTGGTGTTATGTCCTGCTTTCTATTTATCTGGTTAGGTTTCCTTGGGTTGGTGATGTCATTTCCTGCATTGGTGATGTCATTTCCTGTTCTTTTTCTCAGGGGATGGCAGATTGGCTCCAAATCAATGTGTTTGTTGATGGAGTTTCAGTTGGAATGCCATGCTTCTCGGAATTCTCGTGCGTGTCTCTGTTTGGCTTGTCCTAGGATGGATGTGTTGTCCCAATCAAAGTGGTGTCCTTCCTCATCTGTGTGTAAGGATATGAGTGATAGTGGGTCATGTCGTTTTGTGGCTAGTTGATGTTCATGTATCCTGGTGGCTGGCTTTCTGCCAGTTTGTCCAATGTAGTGTTTGTCACAGTTCTTGCAAGGTATTTTGTAGATGACGTTTGTTTTATTTGTTGTCTGTATCAGGTCTTTTAAGTTAATTAGCTGCTGTTTTAGCATGCTGGTGGGTTTGTGGGCTACCCTGATGCCAAGAGGTCCGAGTAGTCTGGCAGTCATTTCGGAAATGTCTTTGATGTGGGGGAGAGTGGTTATTTTTTCTGAGCCCGTTTTGTCTGTTTGTTTGGGTTTATTGCTGAGGAATCGGTGGACTGTGTTCATACGGTACCCATTCTTTTTGAATACGCTGTATAGGTGATTTTTCTCTGCTCTGCGTAGTTCCTCTGTGCTGCAGTGTGTGGTGGCTCGTTGGAATAATGTTCTAATGCAGCTTCGTTTGTGGGTGTTGGGATGGTTGCTCCTGTAGTTCAGTATTTGGTCCGTATGTGTTGGCATTCCAACCGAAACTCCATCAACAAACACATTGTTTTGGAGCCAATCTACCATCCCCTGAGAAAAAGAACAGGGAATGACATCACCAACGCAGGAAATGACATCACCAACCCAAGGAAACCTAATCAGATAAATAGAAAGCGGGACATAACACCAGCGCTTCGTCGGAGGCTCACTGATGATATTACCTAGAATGGTGACGAAACGTCTGAAAACGAACCTTCCAGCTCTGCCAGCAAACTCACATCCAGAACCTCAACCTGAGCTACAAATCTTCTCAAAACTCGCTACCCTTTACATCTGTCTGCAAGTAGAAAGGGGAGTCACAGACTGGTATTGATAGCAGTGTTACATTCTACTCTGTTTCTGCCCCAGAGAAGTTGCTTCCGTTCCTCGACAATGCACAAGTAACCTTAGTGAATTTCTGCAGTGCGTCTTATGGATGAAACACACTGCTACAACTGAATACTAGTGGTGGATGGAGTGAATGTTTACGGCTGTGGTGCCAATCTACAACCTATGCTATGTTAGTTACCTTTCAGCTATAGATGGAAATCATGCACTTAGTGGCTTGGTAGAACAAGGGGCACACAACTGAAAGCATGTGGGATGAAAGGCTACAGCTGGCAAGCAGAGCTTGTTCCTAACCCACACCAAACAAGCTTCCTTCTGTTATTCTCTCAGTTGTGAGACATAGCCTAAGAGGGGGTCTGTGGTAATACACGCTAGCAATGATGAAGCCTTTGGGAATAAAGGGAAAAACACCCTCTGAACGGAGAAAATATCAAGTTGAAGGAGACAGTCATGATTCTTCACAGCTTTCCTGTGATTTCAGAAATAGTTTACACTATGGCTTAGAATAGTAGCAACAGAAACAAATTAACCAACATGTAGCTCTCACCCACACAGCAACCTCACAATGTGTTGCAACTTATAAATTTACAGAAAAAGTTTTTGCCAATGTCATGCAAAGGTATGCACGTGTGCATTCATCTCTTGCTGTGTGTGTTGTGGCTGTTTTCAGTCAATTCTCTATGCACTGTCTGTCAACCAGGTCTGTCTCCTGCATCTGTCATTGCATCTACGTAAATATCTCTCTCCCTGGAGGTTTCTTTTCCTACAAGTTGCAACTGGAAATTACTGGGTGAGGGACTGTCACATGAATTAAAAACAATAGACCAAACATCCTAATGACACTGTTACACCATTCAATGCCATCGTGGCTAATCTTCAGCTTCAATTCCACTTTGTGTCAAATCTACATATCCCTTGCTCTCCTAAAAGGCCAAAAATCCATAAACCGCCAGAGAAGAACATCATGAAGATTCAGAGCTCTTTGAATGACAGCACTTCTCCATTTCTCAGTCATAAAAATCGATCTCTTATCCTTTATGTCCCAATGTTCCAGATACCTCACTCAGGCAACTGATGCAGTATAACAAGGATAAGGGTAAAGTTATGTACTTTGGTATTACTGAGTAAATGGTGGTAGTTTTGGAAATGTTGATGTACAAAGGGGCCTGGGTGTCCTTGTACATGAAAGCAAGCATGTTGGAGCAGCAAGCAGTTCATTCCAATCATTCTTGGGATGAGGGCTTCGATGGCTGGTCCAGCATTTATTGACCATCCCTAATTGTCTTGGAAAAGGTGGTGATTAGCTGCCTTCTTGAACCACTGTAGTCCTTTGAAATATGATGACACCTACTGCAGTATTAGGAAGGAGTTCAAGGACCTTGACATATAGACAATGAAGAAATATTGATATAGTTCCAGAGTTAGTTTGCAACTTATAATGAAAAAGACAAGTATATGCCGGCTTTCATTGCAAGAGGATTCACTGAAATGAGATGACATTTCTTCAGCCAGAGAGTGGTGGGCTTGTGGAATTCATTGCCGCAGAGTACAGTGGAGGCCGGGACATTGGATGCCTTCAAGGCAGAGATCGACAAATTCTTGGTCTCAAAAGGAATCAAGGGCTACGGGGAGAGTGCAGGGAAGTGGTGTTGAAATGCCCATCAGCCATGATTTAAATGGCGGAGTGGACATGATGGGCCAAATGGCCTTACTTCCACTCCTATGTCTTATGGTCTTCTGGTCTAAGTACAGGAGCAGGGAGATCTAACTGGAGACGTAGCAAGGTTGGTGAGACCACACCACAAGTATTGTGTGCAATTTTGGTCTCCTTACCCATGAAAATATATACTTTCCATAGAAAGGGCAGTTAAGTTTCACCAGACTGATTCGGGGGTTAATAGGTTTGTCATAGAGATGGGTTAACTGGGCCTGTGCTTACAGGAATGCAGAAGAATGAGAGAGAATTTCATTGAAATGTGAAAATTTTGACAGGTTGGATGCAGGAATAATGTTTCTCCTAGCTTGGGGGTCTAGTAGAAGAGGTGATGGCCTGAGATATATGATAGGACATTTAGGATTCAGATAAGAAGATACAACTAGAGTGAGAATAAGGTCCCTTGAAGATCAATGAGGTCATCTTTCTGATGAACCTCAGGAGATGGGAGAGATATTAAATGAGTATTTCACATCGGTTTTTACTGTGGAGAAAGAAATGGAAGGGAGACAAATCAGGGAGATAACTACTGATGTTTTGAAAACAGTTCATAACATGGAAGAGGAAGTGCTGGAGGTCTTAGAAAACATAAAGTTGATAAATCTCTGGGACCTAATCAAGTGTATCATAGGATGTTGTGAGAAGTTAACGAGGAAATTGCAGAATCTACAGCAGAAATATTTGTATCAACTATAACCACAGGTGGGGTGCTAGAGGATGGCCAAATTTGTGCCTTTATTTAAGATAGACCTGTGAGCCTGACATCAATAGTGGGTAAGTTGTTGAATGTGATTCTGAGAAATAGGATTTACATGAACTGGGAGAGGCAAGGACTGATCAGGGGGAATCAACATGGTTTTGTTCAAGGAAAGTCATGTTTCGCAAACTTGATTGAGTTTTTTGATAAAGTAACCAAGAAGATTAATGAGGGCAGAATGGTAGATGCTGTTTACTTGGACCTTAATAAAGCTTTTGACAAGGTTCCACATGGTAGACTAGCTAGTAAAGTTAGAGCACATGGGATTCAGGGTAAGCTTGCCAATTGGATACAAAAATGGCTTTACATTAGGAGACAGAAGGTGTGGTGGAGGGTTGTCTTTCAGACTGAAGGCCTGTGGCCAGCATTCCTTTCTCATTTCACAGGAATCTGGGTCCATATTTCTTTGTTATTTACATAAATGCTTTGGATGAGAATATAGGAGGCCTAGTTAGTAAGTTTGCCAGATGACACCAAAAGTGGTGCTGTAGTGGACAGTGAAGAAAATTAACTAAGATTCGAAAGAGATCCTGATAAATTGGGTTAATGGGCTGAGGAGTGGCAGATGGAGTTTAATTTGGATAAATGTGAGGCATTGCATTTTGATAAAGCAAACAAGGGTAGGACGTAGGGCGCTGTGTAGTGAACATCAACTAGCCACAAAACGACATGACCCACTATCACTAGTATCGTTACATACAGATAAGGAAGGACACCACTTTGATTGGGCAACACATCCATCCTAGGACAAGCCAAACAGAGACACGCACGAGAATTCCTAGAAGCATGGCATTCCAACTGGAATTCCATCAACAAACACATTGATTTAGAGCCAATCTACCATCCTCTGAGAAAAAGAACAGGAAATGACATCACCAACCCAAGGAAACCTAAACAGCTAAATAGAAAGCAGGACATGACACCAGTGCTTCATCGGAGGCTCACTGATGATGTTATCTAGAATGGTGATGAAACGTCTGAAAACTAACCTTCCAGCTCAGCGAGCAAACTCACATCCAGCACCGTGTAGTGTTGTAGAATAGAGAGACGTAGGGGTTCAGGTACATAATTCTTTGAAATTTGTGTCACAGGGGAACAAGGTGGTTAAGAAGGCATTTAGCATGTTTACTTTCATTGCTCAGACCTTTGAGTATCGGAATTGGGATGTCATGTTGGGGTTTTCAGGACATTGGTGAGGCCTCTTCTGGAGCACTCTGTATAGTACCAATAACCCTGTTATAAGAAGGATATTAATAAAATAGAGTGCACACAGAAAAGATTTACCAGGATATTGCCAGGAATGGAGGGTTTGAGTTAATTAAAAACTGGCTGGATGGGCTGGGACTTTTTCTCTGAACCTCGGAGGTTGAGGGGGTGACCTTATAGAAGTTTATAAAATCACAAGGGCATTGGTAAGGTGAAGAGCAAAGGTTTTTTCCCTAAGTTAAAGAAGTGCAAAACTAGGAGGCATAGTTTTAAGTCGAGAGGAGAAAGATTTTTTTGAAAAAGACATAAGGGGCAACTTTTTAACAAGGTGAGTGGTTTGTGTCTGCAATAAACCAGGAGAAGAAGTGGTGAAAGCAGGTACAGTTACAACATGTAAAATACATTCAGATAAGTACATGAAAAGGAAACGTTTGGAGGGATATAGGCCAAACACAGGTAGGTGGAATTGGTTTTGTTTGGGAACATTGACTGATGGAACTAGTTGGACTAAAGGGTCTGTTTCCATGCTGTATGACCATGTGACTCTGTGGCTTTAACTTCCTTCGGAGAGGGCTGAACCTGTGAAACACATAGAAGGCTGTGGAAACCAAGGACTGAAGTAAAAAATAAACAGATCTCTAGATACCTACTACATCACGTGGCATGGGGAGAGTGTGAATATGATGTCGAGACAGAGAGCTGAACATGATAATGTTGAAGAGCAAAGCAGGTTCAATTGACTGAATGGCCTATTTTTGTTCCTATCTTCTACACTTTGATGTTTCTAAAATCTACCTGAGATGTTCTTCAGTATCTTGTACATTGCACTGCAGAGCAAATATCGACCAATTTACTCATTGTACTACAATAGGAGATGGGGGTGGGGCTTGAGGTGGGAGGAGGGGATAGGTAGGGGGAAGGGCAGGTTAGGGAGGCAGGGGCGAGCTGGGCTGGTTTTGGGGTGCGATAGGGGGAGGGGAGATTTTGAATCACATGAAATCTATATTGACACCATTGGGCTGCAGGGTTCCCAAGCAGATATGAGGTGCTGTTCCTGCAACCTTTGAGTGGCATCACTGTGGCACTGCAGGAGGCCCATGATGGACATGTCATTTGAGGAATGGGAGGGGAAATTGAAATGGTTCGCCACTGGGAGGTGCAGTTGTTTAGTGCGGACTGAGCATAGGTGTTCTGCAAAGTGGTCCCCAAGCCTCCTCTTGGTTTCCCCAATGTAGAGGAGACCAGAACGGGAACAGCCAGTGCAGTATACTACATTAGCAGATGTGCAGGTGAACATCTGTTTGATGTGGAAAATCTTCTTGGGGCCTGGGATGGGGGTGAGGGAGAGGTGCAGGGGCAGGTGTAGCACTTCCTGCAGTTGCAAGGAAAAGTGCCGGGTGTGGTGGGGCTGGAGGGAAGTGTGGAGCGGATAAGGGAGTCACGGAGAGAGTGGTCCCTCCCAAAAGCAGATTGGGGTTGGGAGAGAAAAATGTCTTTGGTGGTGGGGTCGGATTGCAGATGGCAGAAGTGTCAGAGGATGTTGTGTTGGATCTGGAGGTTGTTGGTGTGGTACATGAGGACAAAGAGGATTCCCTCCCCTCTCCCTACCGCATCCCAAAACCAGCCCAAGTCATCCCCATCTCCCTAACACATCCTTCCTCCCACCTATTCCCTCCTCCCACCTCAAGGCCCACCCCCATCTCCTATCAACTAACCTCATCCCACCCCCTTGAACTGTCCATCCTCCCTGGACTGATCTATCTCCTCCCTAACGCCCCACTTACTCTCAACTTTACTGGCTCCATCCCCACCTCTTTGGCCAGTCTGATTCCTCTCTACCTATGTTCTCCTCTATCCATCTTCTATTCACTTCCCCCTCTCTCCCTATTGATTTCAGAACACCCTCCCCCATTTCAGAAGAAGGGTCTAGGCCTGAAACACCAGCTGTTGTGCTCTTAAGATGCTGCTTGGCCTGCTGTGTTCATCCACCTCCACACTTTGTTACCCCTTAACACCAGACAATTGGCTGAGTTTTTGGATTAAAGGCCACACAATAATACGAGGAGGCCAAGATAATAAAATGTGAGGCAGGCCCAGCAGCATCTCAGGAGCACAAAAGTTGACATTTCGGGACTAGACCCTTCATTAGAGAGGGGGATGGGGTGAGGGTTCTGGAATAAATAGGGAGAGAGGGGGAGGCGGACCGAAGATGGAGAGAAAAGAAGATAGGTGGAGAGGAGAGTGTAGGTGGAGAGGTAGGGAGGGGATAGGTCAGTCCAGGGAAGACGGACAGGTCAAGGAGGTGGGATGAGGTTAGTAGGTAGGAGATGGAGGTGCGGCTTGGGATGGGAGGAAGGGATGGGTGAGAGGAAGAACAGGTTAGGGAGGCAGAGACAGGTTGGACTGGTTTTGGGATGCAGTGGGTGGAGGGGGAGAGCTGGGCTGGCTTTGTGGTGCAGTGGGGGGAGGGGACAAACTGGGCTGGTTTTGGGATGCGGTGGGGGAAGGGGAGATTTTGAAACTGGTGAAGTCCACATTGATACCATTGGGCTGCAGGGTTCCCAGGCGGAATATGAGTTGCTGTTCCTGCAACCTTCGGGTGGCATCATTGTGGCACTGAAGGAGGCCCATGATGGACATGTCATCTAAAGAATGGGAGGGGGAGTGGAAATGGTTTGCGACTGGGAGGTGCAGTGTTTATTGCGAACCGAGCTGAGGTGTTCTGCAAAGCGGTCCCCAAGCCTCCGCTTGGTTTCCCCAATGTAGAGGGAGCCACACCGGGTACAGTGGATGCAGTATACCACATTGGCAGATGTGCAGGTGAACCTCTGCTTAATATGGAAAGTCATCTTGGGGCCTGGGATAGGGATGAGGGAGGAAGTGTGTTTGCAGGTGAACCTCTGCTTAATGTGGGAAGTCATCTTGGGGCCTGGGATAGGGGTGAGGGAGGAGGTGTGCGTAGGCTTGGGGACCGCTTTGCAGAACAGCTCCGCTCGGTTCGCAATAAACAACTGCACCTCCCAGTCGCAAACCATTTCCACTCCCCCTCCCATTCTTTAGATGACATGTCCATCATGGGCCTCCTGCAGTGCCACAATGATGCCACCCGAAGGTTGCAGGAACAGCAACTCTTATTCCGCTTGGGAAACCTGCAGCCCAATGGTATCAATGTGGACTTCACCAGCTTCAAAATCTCCCCTTCCCCAACCGCATCCCAAAACCAGCCCAGATCGTCCCCTCCCCCCACTGCGCCACAAAACCAGCCCAGCTCTTCCCCTCCACCCACTGCATCCCAAAACCAGTCCAGCCTATCTCTGCCTCCCTAACCTGTTCTTCCTCTCACCCATCCCTTCCTCCCACCCCAAGCCGCACCTCCATCTCCTACCTACTAACCTCATCCCACCTCCTTGACCTGTCCGTCTTCCCTGGACTGACCTGTCCCCTCCCTACCTCCCCACCTATACTCTCCTTTCCACCTATCTTCTTTTCTCTCCATCTTCGGTCCGCCTCCCCCTCTCTCTCTATTTATTCCAGAACCCTCTCCCCATCCCCCTCTCTGATGAAGAGTCTAGGCCCGAAACGTCAGCTTTTGTGCTCCTGGGATGCTGCTGGGCCTGCTGTGTTCATCCAGCCTCACATTTTATTATCTTCGATTCTCCAGCATCTGCAGTTCCCATTATCACTAATACCAGGAGGCCATTGCTTCCCCACCCAAGAGCACAATCTTTGCTGTCCTTTCTCTAACAGAAGCATCCCCAAGAAACAATGCTCGAGAAACTCTCGCAGCATCTGTAGAGAAAGAGTTCATGTTTTGACATGTCACGTTTCAACTCAATTTTTATTAGACTCAAAACATGAACTCTGTTTCTCTTCCATGATGGGGTGGAAGCTCGAATGAGGGAGTAAGTAAATTTACCTCAGAAATATTATATCACAAGAAGATAAATATTTCTGAAGAGTTCAAGTCCCCACTACCAGTGGCACTTTTATTAGTCATTGCTCCATAAAATTCTCTCCCTTTCCCCTCCCCTATCATTAACTATTTGAAGCCCATATTTATTTAACCAATTCACACCTAATTAGCTCTGAATTAATATATACATCGCCTGTCCCCTTGTTCAATTAGACCTTAGGCATCCCTACGGATCTTTTTAGATGATACTTGGAAACACTTAACTGAAGGAAGATCTCAAGGGGTGTGCCTTCAGTTCATGACAACAAAGGGAATGTTGTCTCACCTCAACAATGTTTTGCCCTGAGGCCTTGTTCACCTTGACGATATCCCTTCAGAAAGATACAATTGTAAAGCTAACGAATGACACATACTGGTCCAACCCATCTCGAATGCTCCAAAGCAGAGGTCCAGCCAAACAGTATTCATTTCCAAGTGTTACCTGTTTCTCCTCTGGGCTAAATAGCAGCCGAGACAGGAAGCTTCCGGTGCAGTTGATTAGAAAGCCACAACTGCACTGCTGACGGGAAGAGAGAGTACAAGATAATAAAATGTGAGGCTGGATGAACACAGCAGGCCCAGCAGCATCTCAGGAGCACAAAAGCTGACGTTTCGTGCCTAGACACTTCATCAGAGAGGGGGATGGGGTGAGGGTTCTGGAATAAATAGGGAGAGAAGGGGAGGCAGACCGAAGATGGAGAGAAAAGAAGATAGGTAGAGAGGAGAGTATAGGTGGGGAGGTAGGGAGGGGATAGGTCAGTCCAGGGAAGACGGACAGGTCTAGGAGGTGGGATGAGGTTAGTAGGTAGGAGATGGAGGTGTGGCTTTGGAGGAAGGGATAGGTGAGAGGAAAAACAGGTTAGGGAGGCAGAGACAGGCTGCACTGGTTTTGGGATGCAGTGGGTGGAGGGGAAGAGCTGGGTTGGTTGTGTGGTGCAGTGGGGGGAGGAGATGAACTGGGCTGGTTTTGGGATGCGGTGGGGGAAGGGGAGATTTTGAAGCTGGTGAAGTCCACATTGATACCATTGGGCTGCAGGGTTCCCAAGCGGAGTATGAGTTGCTGTTCCTGCGACCTTCGGGTGGCATCATTGTGGCACTGCAGGAGGCCCATGATGGACATGTCATCTAAAGAATGGGAGGGGGAGTGGAATTGGTTTGCGACTGGGAGGTGCAGTTGTTTATTGCGAACCGAGCGGAGCTGTTCTGCAAAGCGGTCCCCAAGCCTCCGCTTGATTTCCCCAATGTAGAGGGAGCCACACCGGGTACAGTGGATGCAGTATACCACATTGGCAGATGTGCAGGTGAACCGCTGCTTAATATGCAAAGTCATCTTGGAGCCTGGGATCAGGGTGAGGGAGGAGGTGTGGGGGCAAGTGTAGCATTTCCTGTGGTTGCAGGGGAAGGTGCCTGGTGTGGTGGGGTTGGAGGGCAGTGTGGAGCAAACAAGAGAGTCATGGAGAGAGTGGTCTCTCCGGAAAGCAGACAAGGATGGGGATGGAAAAATGTCTTGGGTGGTAGGGTCGGATGGTAGATGGCGGAAGTGTCGGAGGATGATGCGTTGTATCCGGAGGTTGGTGGGGTGGTGTGTGAGAACGAGGGGGATCCTCTTTGGGCGGTTGTGGCGGGGGTGGGGTGTGAGGGATGTGTTGCGGGAAATGCGGGAGACACGGTCAAGGGCGTTCTCGACCACTGTGGGGGGAAAGTTGCGGTCCTTGAAGAACTTGGACATCTGGGATGTGCGGGAGTGGAATGCCTCATCGTGGGAGCAGATGCGGCGAAGGCAGAGGAACTAGGAATAGGGGATGGAATCTTTGCAGGAGGGTGGGTGGGAGGAGGTGTATTCTAGGTAGCTGTTTCTCCTAACAAGGTGTACAGCTGGGTGAACACAGCAGACCAAACAGCATCAGAACAGCAGGAAGGCTGACGTTTCAGGCCTAGACAATGTCTGAAGATGGGTCTAGGTGCGAAACATCAGCCTTCCTGCTCCTCTAACGCTGCTTGGCCTACTATGTTCATCCAGCTCTAGACCTTGTTTTCTCGGACTCTGCAGCATCTGCAGTTCCTACTATTTCTGCTGACTGGAAGATCTGGGCCAATGTTTCTCCCAACTTCATTTTCTGATCTCGTAATAAAACAATCTGCTTTCTGGCTAATTCTCACTCTCATCAAGCAGCAACTCCACAGTTTTGTCTATCATTGACCACAAATTCCCTGCACTTGTCTAACTTCAGCCTTCTGATTGAAAAGATTCCATGAATATAAACTTTCAGATTGTTATGTGCAACATTTCACACTCAACTGTCATTTTACGTGCAATGAATTACTCCCAATCGTATCCAAATATCAAGAACCTTCTATTCCATTTATTTTCTCAGCATCATTTAAAAAGTATGAGCTCTGCAAAGAAATCCTTCTGGACTTGAAAGCCTATCTCTATTTCTTTTGCCCCAGGCCTGAGCAGTTTCTCCTGCATTCTCTGAGCCTGAAAGAAACTTTACTATCATTGTAAATCGACATTGAGTAGAGGGATATCAGGAGATGCATTCCAAGGCAAAACACTGACTTTTCAATACATTCTCATTGCAATTCCCTGAAATAGGTGGTGTCTTAGCAGAGTGCCTAGATACATTTCAGTGCTAAATATTATGTACTTTACATCTGATAGTAGCTGCCTACCCTGTACTGCCAGTGTACAGAATAAACTCTGGAACTCAACTGCCTGTTAGAGGCAGAAAGCGAGTCTGGTTGCAAGAATTCATATCACTTTCCTTGCCACTTAAGATTTTGAGGCAGTGGCTGATGATCTGCTGTGCAATATTTATTTGCTGTCAATATAGCACTGTGGAGGCTCCTGTTTATTTGCAACAAGCAAGTAGGGGTGGCATGGTGACTCAGATGGTAAGCACTACTGCCTCAGAGCACCAAGGGCCCACATTCGATTCCAGCCTCGGGCATTGTCTGTGCGGAGTTTGCACATTCTCCCCATGTCCACATGGGTTTCTTCCAAGTGCTGTGGTTTCCTCTCACAGTTGAAAGATGTGCAGGCTAGGTGGGTTGACCATGCTAAATTGACCGTAATGTCGAGGGATGTGCAGGCTAGATGGATGAGCCATAAGCAATGCATCGTTACAGAGATAGGGTGGGGGTCTGGCTCTGGGTAGGAATGTTGTTTGGAGGGTCGGAGTGGGTTTGATGGGCCGAATGACCTGCTTCTGCACTGTATTGATTCTAAGCAGAAAAGGACAGGTGAAGTTCCAGGAGCTGAATGCTAAGCCTGTAGCAGAGACACTTCCTTCTTTCTGGTTTAAACCATTCAAAAATGACACAGAAAATAAACACAACAACGTGAGGATAATAAAATGTGAGGCTGGATGAACACAGCAGGCCAAGCAGCATCTCAGGAGCACAAAAGCTGACGTTTCGGGCCTGGACCCTTCATCAGAGAGGGGGATGGGGGGAGGGAACTGGAATAAATAGGGAGAGAGGGGGAGGCGGACCGAAGATGGAGAGTAAAGAAGATAGGTGGAGAGGGTGTAGGTGGGGAGGTAGGGAGGGGATAGGTCAGTCCAGGGAAGACGGACAGGTCAAGGAGGTGGGATGAGGTTAGTAGGTAGCTGGGGGTGCGGCTTGGGGTGGGAGGAAGGGATGGGTGAGAGGAAGAACCGGTTAGGGAGGCAGAGACAGGTTGGACTGGTTTTGGGATGCAGTGGGTGGGGGGGAAGAGCTGGGCTGGTTGTGTGGTGCAGTGGGGGGAGGGGATGAACTGGGCTGGTTTAGGGATGCAGTGGGGGAAGGGGAGATTTTGAAACTGGTGAAGTCCACATTGATACCATATGGCTGCAGGGTTCCCAGGCGGAATATGAGTTGCTGTTCCTGCAACCTTCGGGTGGCATCATTGTGGCAGTGCAGGAGGCCCATGATGGACATGTCATCAAGAGAATGGGAGGGGGAGTGGAAATGGTTTGCGACTGGGAGGTGCAGTTGTTTGTTGCGAACTGAGCGGAGGTGTTCTGCAAAGCGGTCCCCAAGCCTCCGCTTGGTTTCCCCAATGTAGAGAAAGCCGCACCGGGTACAGTGGATGCAGTATATCACATTGGCAGATGTGCAGGTGAACCTCTGCTTAATGTGGAATGTCATCTTGGGGCCTGGGATGGGGGTGAGGGAGGAGGTGTGGGGACAAGTGTAGCATTTCCTGCGGTTGCAGGGGAAGGTGCCGGGTGTGGTGGGGTTGGAGGGCAGTGTGGAGCGAACAAGGGAGTCACGGAGAGAGTGGTCTCTCCGGAAAGCAGACAGGGGTGGGGATGGAAAAATGTCTTGGGTGGTGGGGTCGGATTGTAAATGGCGGAAGTGTCGGAGGATAATGCGTTGTATCCGGAGGTTGGTAGGGTGGTGTGTGAGAACGAGGGGGATCCTCTTGGGGCGGTTGTGGCGGGGGCGGGGTGTGAGGGATGTGTCGCGGGAAATGCGGGAGACGCGGTCAAGGGCGTTCTCAATCACCGTGGGGGGGAAGTTGCGGTCCTTAAAGAACTTGGACATCTGGGATGTGCGGGAGTGGAATGTCTTATCGTGGGAGCAGATGCGGCGGAGGCGGAGGAATTGGGAATAGGGGATGGAATTTTTGCAGGAGGGTGGGTGGGAGGAGGTGTATTCTAGGTAGTTGTGGGAGTCGGTGGGCTTGAAATGGACATCAGTTCCAAGCTGGTTGCCTGAGATGGAGACTGAGAGGTCCAGGAAGGTGAGGGATGTGCTGGAGATGGCCCAGGTGAACTGAAGGTTGGGGTGGAAGGTGTTGGTGAAGTGGATGAACTGTTCGAGCTCCTCTGGGGAGCAAGAGGCGGCGCCGATACAGTCATCAATGTACCGGAGGAAGAGGTGGGGTTTGGGGCCTGTGTAGGTGCGGAACTTCCTACTTCCCACTTCCTACAGACTAAGGGGGTGGCCATGGGCACCCGCATGGGCCCCAGCTATGCCTGCCTCTTTGTAGGTTACGTGGAACAGTCCATCTTCCGCACCTACACAGGCCCCAAACCCCACCTCTTCCTCCGGTACATTGATGACTGTATCGGCGCCGCCTGGGAACCCTGCAGCCATATGGTATCAATGTGGACTTCACCAGTTTCAAAATCTCCCCTTCCCCCACTGCATCCCTAAACCAGCCCAGTTCATCCCCTCCCCCCACTGCACCACACAACCAGCCCAGCTCTTCCCCCCCACCCACTGCATCCCAAAACCAGTCCAACCTGTCTCTGCCTCCCTAACCGGTTCTTCCTCTCACCCATCCCTTCCTCCCACCCCAAGCCGCACCCCCAGCTACCTACTAACCTCATCCCACCTCCTTGACCTGTCCGTCTTCCCTGGACTGACCTATCCCCTCCCTACCTCCCCACCTACACCCTCTCCACCTATCTTCTTTACTCTCCATCTTCGGTCCGCCTCCCCCTCTCTCCCTATTTATTCCAGTTCCCTCCCCCCATCCCCCTCTCTGATGAAGGGTCCAGGCCCGAAACGTCAGCTTTTGTGCTCCTGAGATGCTGCTTGGCCTGCTGTGTTCATCCAGCCTCACATTTTATTATCTTGGAATCTCCAGCATCTGCAGTTCCCATTATCTCTGATACTACAACAACGTGAGGAGATGGTTGGGATACCATAGCTGTAATTTTTCCCCAACTAGTACGGATCACTTATTAGTGCAGAAACAGCCCCAGGACAAACAGACTGTCAAGACTGAAGCTCAGTTGTACTCAGATCGAAAGCTGTCCCTTGGGCTTGTGACAATTTGGCAGAATTACCCTGATACCCTCAGGAATTAAAGATTAAGCTAGAGGGCACATCTACCAAGTAAATCATTGTGTGTTCTCTCTTTAGTTCCTCAAAACACTATTAAATTTTAAAACATTTCAGAACATTGAAGAGAACCAGATGTTTGGCAATTGGGAGATGGGAGATCCTATGATGGTGCTTCTAGGAATACGTAGCTCGCTGTCATCCAAAACAAAAATAATGTTTATAATAGAGCCAATTAAAGGAAATTACTGTCAATATTGTGATTGTCTTTGTTTGGCATCTTGTGAGAAATTTTAATACCAAGATGAAATCTGTAAATTCACAATGTGGTCACTTAAACTGTGAAAGAAAGATAAGACAACAGAAAAAAACTGTCTTTCTCACAGTGGGTTTTACATTGGACTGCGTCCAATGCTGGGCCCCACACCTCAGGAAGGACATACTGGCACTGGAGCGTGTCCAGCAGAGATTCATACGGATGATCCCTGGAATGGTACATTGAATGGACGATGAGCGGCTGTGGATCCGGGGGCTGTATTCATTAGAGTTTAGAAGGTTGGGGGAGATCTAATAGAAACTTACAAGATAATGTATGGCTTAGAAAGGGTGGGCGCTGGGAAGTTGTTTCCGTTAGGCGGGGATACTAAGACCCGTGGTCACAGCCTTAGAATTAGAGGGGGTAAATTTAAAATGGAAATGAGGAGACATTTCTTCTGCCAGAGAGTGGTAGGCCTGTGCAATTCATTGCCACAGAGTGCAGTGGAGACCAGGACGTTAAATGTCTTCAAGGCAGAGATTGGTAAAGTCTTGATCTCACAAGGAATCAAGGGCTACAGGGACAGTGCAGGGAAGTGGAGTTGAAATGCCCATCTGCCAAGATTAAATGGTGGAGTGGACTCAATGGGCCAAATGTCTATACTTCCACTCCTATGTCTTATGGCCTTATGGTCTTACATGGGAAGACTGGAAGGGACAAATTTGTTACTGTATTACACTGGGGTAAAGTACTGGTCAGGGCAGGTCTGTCACTGCATAACAGTGGTGTGTAGTACAGCAGGGGACAGGTCTGTCGCTGTATAACACTGGGGCACAGTACTGGTGGGGAAAGCTCTGCCACTGTACAACACTGGTGTTCAGTAAAGGACGGGAAAGGCCTGTCGCTGTATAACTCTGCAGTAC
The DNA here is from genome assembly GCF_030684315.1 of Stegostoma tigrinum. NCBI lineage: Eukaryota > Metazoa > Chordata > Chondrichthyes > Orectolobiformes > Stegostomatidae > Stegostoma > Stegostoma tigrinum. Next base: position 57,267,046 of record NC_081367.1, read on the forward strand.
AGTCCTGTTGGGGACAGGTCTGTTGCAGTACAATACTGGGGTACAGTACTGGTGGGGACAGGTCCGTCACTCTATAACACTTGGGTACAGTAAGTGTGAGGACAGGTCTTTCACTATATAACACAGGTACAGTACTGGTGATATTAAGTCAGTCACTGTAACACTGGGATACAGTACTGGTGAGAATAGGTCAGTCACTATAACACTGAGATACAGTACTGGTGAGAATAGGTCAGTCACTATAGCACTGAGATACAGTACTGCTGAGATTAGGTCAGTCACGATAACACTGAGATACAGTAGTGCTGAGATTAGGTCAGTCCCTATAATACTGAGATACAGTACTGTTGAGAACAGGTCAGTCACTATAACACTGAGACACAGTACTGGTGAGATTAGGTCAGTCACTCTAACACTGGGATACAGTACTGGTGAGAATAGGTCAGTCACTATAACACTGAGATACAGTACTGGTGACATTAGGTCAGTCACTGTAACACTGAGATGCAGTACTAGTGAGAATAGGTCAGTCACTATAACACTGGGATACAGTACTGGTGAGAATAGGTCAGTCACTATAACACTGAGTTACAGTACTGGTGAGAATTGGTCAGTCACTATAACACTGGGATACAGTACTGGTGAGAATTGGTCAGTCACTATAACACTGGGATACAGTACTGGTGAGAATAGGTCAGTCACTATAACACTGGGATACAGTACTGGTGAGAATAGGTCAGTCACTATAACACTGAGATACAGTACTGGTGAGAATAGGTCAGTCACTGTAACACTGGGATACAGTACTGTTGAGAACAGGTCAGTCACTATAGCACTAAGATACAGTACTGGTGGTGTGATGCTCTATCACTTGTCTTGGTGCAATAGGGCATAAATCTTTGAGGTGAAGGTTTGATAAATATATGTGACCTATGTTCAAAGTTTATTTTTCATATACGTGCAAAGTCAGAGACAACAATCTTCACACACAGCTTCTTGTACATTCACCCAGTTAACCGTACAGAACCACATTCATTTCAAGATCTGAGGTAATCCACCATTTCCTGCTCGTAACATACAGACATCAGCGTATCTGGGTCACCTGCTCTGTCAGATCTTCAATGCAAATTGAACTTGACGGAGAAAAATGAAAGGACTTATTTATAAAACACCTTTTCCATATCTGACATGACCCAAAGCAATTGACAATCACTGGAGTTTTTATGTTAAATGTTAAGGCAATGGTAATGTAGAAAATGCAGCACTTAATTTACACACAGCAAGCTCCCAAAAAATGTGATGAGATAATAACTAAAGCATGTAATTTTCTGGCATTGCTGGAAAGCTAATTATTGGCCATGGCAATGGGGTTAATTTCCCACTCTCCAAAACATTACTGCAGGGTCTTTAATATTCATCCTTGGGCCAATATTAAACAATGAAGTCGCCATAGGGATGCTACACATTAGAGAGAGGCAACTGGTGCTGGTTTATCTTCACGGTCACAACATCTCAGGTGAGAGGTTGTGTCCTTCATGGTGATCTCAGCCAGAGGCAAGAACTGAACCTGCACAGCTGGTGTCACTCCACATTTTCGAGCTAGTTGTCCAGCCAAGTGAGCTAACCAACCCCCAAAAGTAATAGAAGTCCCTCAACCAACATTAGCTAAAACAGGTGAGCCAGTCATAAAGTCAGTTGCTTGTAGAAGCTTGCTGTGCACACAGTACTTGTTGCGTTTCCTCCACAAAAAGACACTTCAACAAGTGCTTCATTGGCTGTGAAGCACTTTGGGAAATTAAGTGTTTTGATTAGGCACCACGCAAATGCTTTCCCGATTCAAAATGAGGCCAAAGGCATTGAGTACATGTGTTCATTTGTAAGTGCTGCCTTGTTGCTACACAATGTGGTCTGATGATAAGATCTATGAGAAAACATAGACCTGCAAGCAATTTGTGGATTTTCAATAAAACAGGGTAAAGGCAAAACATTTCAAAAACATTTTTTTTCAAAACTTCTCCTTGCTGGCAGCAGCATCCTGATTAGTCCCGAAGTAGGGTTCTGACCCAAAACTTCAACTTTCCTGTTCCTCTGATGCGGCCTGGCTGGCTGTGTTCCTCCTGCTCCACACTGTGTTATCCTGGAGAACAATGCCCGGATACTGTTGGGCGATTCCTGGAGTATTGGCAACTATACTTTTGGTTCGATCACTGCCTTGTGGTTTTTATTGGGAGGCTGTATGAATAATAAGTAATGATGGAAACCCGACTGAGGGAAGGAGCCTCCCCAGAGTTTAATATCAGGTATAACTTTTCATGACTTACAGAGTTCTGAATTTGGGTGGTTCACATGCCATACTGAAACAGGACAGGCCAAGCCTTAGAGACAAACTCAAAGAAAACTCTGTGACACTAGGTGCTCAGATCCAGTTAGCATTTTGCATGTAACTTCAGTGCCATCAGATAGGTTCTTGCACTTCTTTCCCAGCAGCAACAACATACTTAGAAGCCAAATGACAGCAGCATTTACCTTGTAAACCTGTCCATATGTGCCATTGCCAACAAGTTCCACCAGTTCAAAAATACCAGCAGGATCCTGCAAAAAAAAAGAATGCAGAGAGACAGAGATTGTGTTACAACTTGTCAATGAATGTAAGTTATTTAAACTATATTCACAACACAACAGTTTGTGGCATTCCAAAATTAAACCATGTTGCATCTCCTCGGCTTCTCCAAAATGCATTTTGGAACAGGAAGAAGCTATTCAGTCCCTCTATTGATCATGCAATGTGCTCAATGCTGGCCATGCCAATATTTATTGTCCATCCCTAACTGCCAGAATACAGTCAAAAATCAACCACATTGCCATATATCTGGACTGACACACAGGCCAAGATTAGATGAGGTCCCTCAATGGTAACAATGAGCCACATGAGTTTTTAACATTATTCAACAAAGGCTACGTGCCCACTGTTAGGCAAGTGGCTGTTTTTTAATTGGAGTCAAATTTTACATGGGATGAGTTGAACCCATTCCCCAGAACATCTGTCAGAGATTCTGGATTACTAGTCTGGTGACTCTACTATTAAGTCATGGTCTCCACATGAATTTGCCATTCAAGGAAATTGTTGCTGAGCTCTACCTAAATTCCAGTCACCTGTGTTACTTCCATAACTTTTAATCAGCTCTCTGAACTAAAATCTCAAAAGTTTCAAGTGATTCCAACATCTGCATTGTTTGGGGTTTTGGGGGAGCGCGTTCCAGATTTAGACAAAGTGCTATTGATATTGTCCACCTTTAAAATTATGACCAATTGCTGTGAACACATCCACGAAAGTAAGTTGTTTCTCTTTTTACTGAGTCACTGAATCATTTCAAACACCTTGATTAGTTTGCTCTTCTAACTTAAGAGATATAACCAGTTCACAGAAAGGCTACATTGCACATAAAACATTGAACACAATAGATTCACAGAAGCAAAAAAAAAGACATGGCTACCATTGGTGAAAAGAACATGGAATTTTCCCAAAGTCCTCGCCAGCATTCACTATCATAAGCAGATGATCTGCTTCAACTATTTGTGCAAATTTTTTGTGCACCAACTGGCCACAATCAAACCTATGCAGCAAAAAACCAACTCTGCACAAGATCTTAGAAAACAAAGTGTGGAGCTGGATGAACACAACAGGCCAAGCAGCATCTCAGGAGCACGAAAGCTGATGTTTCGGGCCTAGACCCTTCATCAGATCAGCTCTCTGATGAAGGGTCTAGGCCCGAAACGTCAGCTTTTGTGCTCCTGAGATGCCGCTTGGCCTGCTGCGTTCATCCAGCTCCACACTTTGTTATCTTGGATTCTCCAGCATCTGCAGTTCCCATTATCTCTGCACAAGATCTTCACTGGTACCACCAGAGGAAAGGTGCAAAGGCCAGTGGATGCTTTATCTTTGCTTTATCTTTCTTTAAAGTGATTGAAAGACAAGAGAGATAGAGTGAGAGATTATTTCTCTGGGAGGAGCCAGAACAAAGGTCAAATATTAAAAATTCGAGGAAGGCCATTCAAAGTGGATTGCATTTCTTCACATAAAGGTAAGTTGAAAATTGGGACTCTCACCTCTAAAAAGCTCATGAGGTTCAGAATCCAGTAAAAACTCCAAAACTAAAATTGATAATACTTCTCCTTGGCAGGATGATAAAGGGATGTGAAACTAAAACAGGTAGATGGGATGAATGTGCACATTAGCTACATCGTAATAGAATAATAAAAATTACTTCTAGTCCCTGCTTGTGACCAAGTTACTTTGGACTCTGGAGCAGATCAAAAGAGGGAAATGCAGGGGTCAGAATAACTTTCGAATGTGACTGTTAGTTCAATACAGATTTTTTTTAACAAAAAAGATGCTTTTTGTGTTGTGTTTCCCAAACATACTTTCTACAGGTAAAGTGGATCAGTGAGTTCCTTTTAAAATGATAATAGGCTCTGCGTGCTAAACCCAGCTATTGACTCGATCTCCCTCTTTAGTCAGAAATCTTAGTTGGTCATATTGCCTCACTTAGCCACCAACCTCTAACTTGATGTCTATCATATTAAAAGGAGATTGCAACAAGTGAATGTGCACACAGACAGTCCTTCCACCATTTCTAAGCTCTTCATGTTAAACTTCATGAAAACTCTCTCTCTTAACACTTTTCAAATCTACTCATACATTTTTGAAACGTTGGGTATTGCATTGTCCTTAAGCCCATTTTTACAAAGATGACAATAAATCCAGCAAGGTTCAAGGTGAAGAACTGAAATACAGTCTTCTGACTCTGGTGTCCCACTCTATTCAGCTCTTCTCACACTTCGAGAGGACAACAGATGGCTTAAATAAAACTTGGCAGCAGAATTCATACTTTTCTTCACTGCTTTAAGTTGGATTTGTCAGTTCTGCTGTATTTATACAGTCTCTGATCTTCTCTCCTCCTTGACCTGATAACACTTTCCCAGATACTTCTCTACCAATGCCTCACAATACAGACGTTCACAGGTTGCTTGACTGTATCAGTCATCATTGTCCAGCCAGAGCCGGATCTCACTCCCATAATTTCTTGTGAGAGAATCGTTGGCTACACTGCTTTCCAAGTCTAAACAACAACAACTTGCATTTGCATGTATCGCTACGACACTGGCATGTATCTATCCAAGATCTACAGTGGTTCAGGAAAGCAGCTCACCACCGCCTTCTCGAGGTAATTAGGGAGAGGTAATCAATGCTAGCCTAGCCAGTGAAACGCACGTCCCATGAGCAGATTGAAACAAAAATCTTACTTTGCTCTTTATTGGATCACAAAATGTGAAATTAGAGGAAAAAGCCATTCTGTCTCTTGAACCAGGCACTCCTAGTCAATAAAATCATAGCTGACCTTGTGGGCTCAACTGCACCATCCTGTCTGTATCTGTGGACCGTTGACTACTTTATAAATCAAGAATCTGACCGAACTAACCCTCAATATATTCAGTGCCTCAGCAGGGAACAGAAATGCAAAGTCTCAGCTGCTCACAGTCCCTCAGCAGAACCTCTTTCTTTTACGTCATTGGTGTTCCAAGTGACCACAGCAACTGGATCCTTCCTCGCACATGTTAATTCTCCAGCCCTGAGGAGATGGCCTTAACCTGGGCATGAGGCAGACAACACAGCTTTCATTTAACTAACTGGATGCAAAGCTTAGATATATCACTCAATGTTATCCACGTTTAACTATGATGTAGGTTGTCAAATGCACCAACCTGTTTGAGAACACTATAACACATGTCGACCAAGCCTGTTCTTTCAGAGGACCCTCTGCAGCAGTAAGACCTGAACAACATATGCTCAGCAGGAGAAGAGACTGACTGGTTTCCACCTTCACTGTCTCAGACACATTCTGACCATCTCTGGGCAGGACAAGTTCATGGCTAATTCCATCAGCATGCACCCATTGCTGACCCAATGATATCTACACAGACTGAGCCATATTCATCAGGCAGATGGTGGCCAATTACCCAAAAACCTTCTGTACAATGGAATGGCCCATGGGTCACGATCTATTGGTTGTCCACACTTCAGCAACAGGGCCATCTGTAAATGAGATTTAAAGATGGTAGGCATTGGCAACTGGGAGATGGTGTCCTCTGGAAAGCATTGGAAAAGCTGAGCAGAAATGAAAAGCTGAGCCATTGAGAATGGAGGCTTCAGATATAACGAGTAATACATTTTCTCAGCCCACTGCCTTCTGAAGAACAAGAGTGGGGCTCCTGAGTCAGGCCAGGCAACAATTAACTATACCAAAACATTAACTCTGATTTCTCTCCACAGATGCTCCTTGAACTGCTGAGTTTTTCCAACAATTTCTGTCTTTACTTCTAATTTCTAGCATCCACAGTTCTTTCAGTTTCTAACAATTAACACAGCATTGGCAACCATGATGCAAACTATCATCTTATGGGACAGAACACTTCCTTACACAGAACATAAGCAGGCTGTACAGGCCACCTACTCATGCCACTATTTACTCTCCCTATAAGTTTCCTCGCACTCCAATTAGCACTTCCTCTGCCTGAATCTGTATGCCTCTATTCCCTTCTCCGTAGTGCGCGCATCAAGCCTCTGCATTAATGCATCAATGCTCACTGCTTCAACCACTCTACATTCTGAATGAAGAATTCCCTCTTAAATTCTTTATTCGATCTGTCAGTGACAATTTTATATTTATGGCCTCTTGTGTTCAACTATTCCAGATCATAACCACTGCTCCTATTTTTTCTGACAGCAGCTGGCACCATTTACAGATCCACATGACCCTGCTTTTGCCTTGTTTCTTTTTGAATCCTGTAACTATATCCTTTTTGCCCAGTAGTCAGCTGTAGCTCAGTGGGTAGCGCTCTTGCCTAGGAGTCAGGGAGTTGTGGGTTATATTTGCAAGATTCATGTTCAAAAATCCAGGCTGACAGCCCCAGTGCAGTGCTGCACTGTCAGAACTCCATCCTCCAACAGGACAGAAAAGGTCTTTCAGTGCTAACTCCAAGAACAGGAGAGTTATCCCCAACGTTTGATGTGTTCGAGAATTATGTTGTTAATTCTGGTAGCATGAATACTGACACCAGAGACAGGGATGGAAATCACAGGCCCCAGCTTCAGCACACATTGGCCCCTCACCTGAACATAGTGGACCGCATAAGTTATTGAGCACTGATGTACATCAAAATGAAATTAAATACATTACACCTCCATCACTGACATCTATACAGGTTAGGATTGTTCCTTTCACAGCTTACTGACTAACTAACTTTCCTGATGGATTGCAAAGTTCAGCAGTAGCTATTCAGGGTGAAGCTGATACATTTATACAAGAATACCACGCTTGGCATATTGTTACACAGAATTCGCTTAAAGGCACATCCTTGCTTGATTTATATTGTTTGGCTGGGGAGCTTGCTGGGAGCAAATTGCTTCTGCACAACACAAAAACAAGAGATTTTCCTGAAGGTCTTCATTGGTTGTAAGGTGCTTTACAATATCCTAAGATTATTTTCAGTGATGCTTAAATGCATGTCTTTTCAATGCCATCATCCTTCTCCTGCTTTCTGTCCCATCTTGCTTTTTTGTTACAGTCCTTCTCTTTCCTGTCCTCTGCATTTGTTAAAAACTGTTCCATTTCACAGCTCAGCATCCTCTGTCGAGGCGTGGGGAAGTGGGGTCTGTTTCTCAGTCAACACCTCCTGGTGCTCAGATGTGACACCGTTGGCGAATTACAGCTCCCCGGATCAAGAATATCTTACAGTAAAGAGCCCGTCCCTACTACTGCCACACAAGTTCACCTCCTCTATCCTGGCCTGCCACCCCATGCAGAAGTGAAGAGTGCACTTGATGTAGTATACAATGCTACATGCAGTCTTGAGACAGAATACCCCGAGGCTTTGTTCATCATGTAGTATACAATGCTACATGCAGTCCTGAGACAGAATACCCCAAGGCCTTGTTCATCATAACCAGTGACTTCAACCAGGCCAACCTCCAGAATTTGTTACCAAAATACCATTAACACATCTCCTGTCCCACCAGAGGTCCAAACATCCTTGACCATTGCTGTATGATCACCAAAGTTGCCCAACTTTCCATCCCCCATCCACATTCTGAAAAATCATAATTCTGTGCTCCATCTCCCAGTTTACAAGCAGAAATTGAAGTGTGAGGACCCAGCACAAAAAGTAGTGCAGGATTGGTCTGAGGCTATAGAAGGGCTTCTATGGGACTGCTTGGAGTCGGTAGACTGGTCCATATTCAAGAACCCCATGGCCAATCTAACTGAGTCTGCCACTATCATTTGTAAGTGAGTAGAAGATTGCATGCCGAAGAAGTTAATCTGAATGTTCCCCAGCCGCAATCCATGGATGAACCAGGGGATCTATTCCGTACTGAAGTCCAGGTCTGAGGCATACAAGCTGGGCAACCCTGAGCTATGCAGGAAATCCAGGTATGACCTTTGTAAGGCCATCAGAGATACCAAAACGTTAGCCCAAACCAAGCTTGAGACCCAAACTAACAACATGTACACATGTCATGTGTGGCAAAGCTTAAATGATATAATGGGCTACAAAGTGAAGTCAGACAGAATTGGGGACTACAATACATCTTTTGCCAATGAGCTCAATGCATTCTATGATCGCTTTGTTCAGAAGAACACTGAAATGATGTCAACTATCCCAACACGCTTGGATGCACTTGCACCAATGGTCAATGCCACAGATGTTAGATTGATCTTCTTGAGAGTGAACCCGCAGAAAGCAACTGGCCCAGATGGAGTTCCCAGCCATGCACTCAGATCCTGTGTGGACCAGCTGGCAGGAGTATTCACCAACATCTTTAACCTCTCCGTTCTACGAGCTGAAGTCCCCACCTATTTCAAGGGGACCACCATCACCAAGTGCCAAAGAAAAATCATGCAATGTGCTTCAATGGCTATTACTCAGTGGGCTTGATCTCCATAATTACAAAGTGCTTCCAGAGGTTAGTCATGGTTCACATCAACTCCAGCCTATCAAATTGCCTTGATCCTTTATCATTCAACTACCAGCGCAACAGACCCATAGCAGATGCCATCGCCTGAGCCCTAAACTCTTCCCTGGTGCATCTGGACAACAATGACACCTACATCAGGCGCCTACTTATTAACTACAGCTCTGTCTTCAACACCATAATTTCAAACAAACTCATCTCTAAACTCTAGGTCCTGCCGTAACTCAATCTTCAACTTACTGATCCATAGACCGCAATCTGTAAGAATAGGCAATAACACCTCCTCCACCATAATCCTAAACAATGCTGTTGACTCTGCCCCCTGCTATACTCCTTATACATTCACAACTCTGTTGCCAAATTCCACTCCAATTCCACTTACAAATCTGCTGGCAACACCACCACTGTAGATCAAATCTCAAAGAATGATGAGACAGAATACATGAAAGAGATTCAGTAATTAGCAGCACGGTGAATAGACAACAATCCCTCCATCAATCTCACCAAAACAAAGAAGCTGGTCTTTGATTTCCAGAAGTGGGGTGGAGGACAAGCCCCTGTCTGCATCAATGGTGCTGAGGTAGAGATGGTTAAGAGTGTCAAGTTTCTCAGAGTATTGATCACCAACTACCTGTCCTAGTCCACCCGTGTCAACGTGACAGTTTAGTAAGTATAACAATGTCTCTACTTCCTCAGGTGGCTAAGTAAATTCAGCATTTCGACAAAGACTGTTACCAATTTTTATAGATGCACCATAGAGAGCGTTCTATCTGGATGCATCACAGCATGGTATGGCAACTGGTCCTCCCGAGACTGCAAGAAACTACAGAGTCATGTATATAGCCGAGCCCATCACACAAACCAGCATTCCATCCATTGACTCCGTCTACACTTCCCACTGCCTTGGGAAAGCAGCCAACATAATCGAAGACCCCTCCCATCTTGGTTATACTCTCTTTCATCCTCTTCCATTGAAAAGATTCAAGAACAACTTCTTCCCTGTTGTTATCAGACTTTCGAATCGACCGGTCAAATGTTAATTCTGATCTTTCTCTCTGTACCTTCTCCGTGGCTGTAACACTGTATTCTTCTCCACCCTGCTCTGGTACCCTGATGCAGTTTGTATGGTATGATCTGCCTGTATAGCATGCAAAACAACACTTCTTACAGTATCTAGGTACATGTGACAATAATAAATCAAACTCAAAATCTGATCATTTGCTTTGATTGATTTGATTTATTATTGTTACATGTACTGAGATACTGTAAGAACTGTTGTTTTGCATGCTATACAGGCAGATCATACCTTAGTCTGAGAGGGTAAGAGAACACAATGCAGAATATAGTGTTAAATAGTGACTGAACTGAAGTAGGAACTCAATCTCTCTGTCTCTCCTGCCAGATGCTAACTGACTTGCTGAGTAAAACATTTTTTTCCTTTTTTGTCACATTTCCAGCATCCAGAGTGCTGTGCATTAAATATTCATGCTTTGGATACACCCACAACTTTTACCACATCCATTGTCACAAACTCTGATAATCAATAAGCTGTGCTTAAAAGTAATCTCTTTATTGAAGAAAGGAGAAACATCAACATTTTTTCTGACCGTTACATCCATTCTATTCTTGCAGCTTTCTTTTGATCTTCCAATTGTGGCCTGCAGGCTTTGAATTTACTCGTCAAAGGAGATCAAGGTGAAGGTCCAATTCACTTCTCACTTGACTCAGTAGGATTGCAGCCAGGATCAGTGCACAGAATTCAGGTTACCTGGACCGTGCAGGATTTGAATAGAGAAGGGAGAGGAGGACATCAATCATGCTCCTGATGATCACACACTGTGCTTCCTGATGCGGCAACAGGCCATATGTTCTCATTGAATGCCAAGATCCTCACTTGAAAAATTGGCTGATGATATTAACTTGTCCCTGTGAAAAGATCTTTATGTAAATTCATGACAAACTGCACTTATAACATGCTTTTATTGTAGTAAAATATTTTCCAAGCTGCTTTGCAGTGGGGATCACCATTCACCGGATAACTACCTAGATTAGCCATACAAGTACTGGGTTACAAAACAGATCGGAGGCTATGAATTCTGAAGAAATTAACACATCAGCTGTCCAAAACCTGTCCACCATCTACAGGGCAGAAATCAAGAGTGGGTCAGAATACTCCCCATTTGCCTGGATGGATCCAGTTCCAATAATACACAAGAAGCTGGGCATCATCCAGGCCAAGGCTAGGCTTGATTGGCACCCTATCCACCATCTTCAACATTCAGTCCCTTCACCAATGATGTACAGTGGCATCAGCGCATACCATTTACAAGATGCAAGACAGAATATCACCAAGGTTCCTTTGACAAAACCTTCCAAACCTGTGACTTCTAACATCTAGAAAGCTATGGGCAACAGACATATGGGAAAACCACGGTGTGCAAGTTCCACTTCAGGTCACTCACCATCTTGATTTGGAAATGTATGATCATTCCTTCAATGTTGCTGGGTCAAAATCCTGAAATCCTTCCCTAACATCATTGTGGATGTCAGTAAGCCACATGGAATGCAGTGCTTCAAGAAGACAGCTCACCACTGCTTTCTGAAGGATAACTACTGCCAGCCTTGTCTATCATAGCCAGATCCTACAAATACAAAATATTAAGTTATCATTCCACTCATGGAAAATGGCCCCAGTCTGTATACGTTCTCATAGTTGTTATGATCTCCCAGTTTCAGGACTATCCTAATTAATGTATCTTTGCAAGGCCTATGATTTCAGCTGCGCTTTATCCAACCAAGGGGAATGAAAATCTAGGGGTTATTATCCCAAGATGTTGTGGAACACTGCACATCAACTATTTCATTTAGACCGGGCTGAATCAATTTTTTGTTACACAAGGTGATTTCGGGACGTGCAACGAACGTGGAGCTGAGCTAGAGATCAGTTATGATCTCATTAAAATGGTAGGACAGACCCGAGGAGCAGAGTGACCATCTCCTGTTCCCATGTTCTTACAACTGGTCAGGCCATTCCCTAGCACAGAATTGCTTACTTTCTCTCCTTCTTCAAACACCATTCTCTTCCATGTTCTCTCCTTGTAAAAGAGGGATGTCAACGACAGATCAAATATCTTATTGAGACTTTCAGAAAGGGTGGGTGAGGGTGTAAAGGACAAGGTGCTGCTATGTACATTAATAAAAACTGTATTGTTGAGAAACTGGTCTTTCAGCTTTCGAGGATACTGCCAATGTGATTTGGGTATAAATGGAACACAGGAACAGCAGTCTATTCAGTTCCTTGGGGATGCTCTATTCTAGCTCTGATTTTAAAGGCTGTGGATTCTTTCCTGCACTATATCTCCTTGTACTGCCACGACTATCACCCAGCAGGTGTTTTTACAAATCAAACCTAGACAGCCCTTTGTAAGCCTGAGGAGATCGCCCCCTATTATTGTCCACCCAAGAGAATGATAGTTAAGTCTAAGCACAATTTTGAAAGGGTCATATTGAACTTTAAAAATTAATGCTGTTTCTCTCTCTTCAGATACTGCCAGTTTCTCCAGCATTTTCTGTTTTTTTTTAATCATGCTAATCTATGCATTCTGGATACAAATTCAAGCTCTTATCACCTTCAGTTACCTGCAACATTCCCATTGAAGGCCATTCCTCGCATTTGTTCAGTGTTCTGCGCCCCTAACTACTCTGCCTAATATCTTGAGACCTGTTGTAAATTAAAGATGTTTGAAGCGGCTATTGTTTTTGATTCAAACAACCAAAAACACTTCTGAGAATGGGCTCATTGTCATGAACAAGTTTGATCTTGGCCATTGTGCATATATTGATTTCAACAGATTAATATTAACAATGTTTGCCAACTGCTTGAATACAACTTGGTGACTTGCCTTCCAGTGCTATATACAGCAATCACAATAAGCAAATTGGTTCACAATTACCCTCCTCCTCAGCTTTCAGTGACATGCTGGTAGGTTATCTATCATGCAGGATTGCTATGTAAATAAAAACTCAGGAGGTGTTGTTTCCCCTTTAGTTACCATTCAAATATGCAACGTGTGAAGATTTTAGAGGTGATGTGATGAAACCTTCAGGAATACCTCCAACCAGAGTTGGAAACCCAAGGCACTGAGTTCCAAAAACTGACCACAGCTGAATCAAATTCCAAGCCAGATTGTAACTTCCCTCCACAGCCTCCTGTGTTCAACTACATTGCAGAGCTCATTATTTTCTATGGGCTCCTTCAGCCCTGAAGCAATATGAAAATATGGATATCCATCTTTCTGGTCTAATTAGAAGAGTCTTGTTCAGTAAACAAGAGAAGATTTATTGCATTACTGCAACTATTTACAGGTTACACAAATTTGACTGATACAAATATGAGCTACATTCTTACAGAGACTGACAGAAACACACTAGGTCCCACATCTGCCTCCCTTCAAGCTCCTTCATTACTTTACTCAGGTCCCTACCCTATTATCGTAGGGGATGGTGCTTATTGCACTAAATTATGTACTAAGTCTTTCAAATCCACGTACAATAACCAGTCTCAGATCTCCATACACATCTCAGTCTAAACTGAAGCACCAAAGTTCTCTTTGACTGTTTTGCTCCTGCCCTCACATGATACCAAATCACCTGACAGCTCTGATTGACATTTTTCCCAGTTAATTCATACTGACAACAGCCTTTACACTCCCAACACCACTTATCAGCTTCACTGTTTTCCCCAGCCAATATCTCAACGCACTTCACTTACCCAATTACATGATTCCTAATCATCAAATCAAACCACTCTTATTTAAATATCTTAGCTGTGGTAAACAACAAGTAAATGGCTGCCTCAAATATTTTGAGTCACTTAAAGAAAACCAGCAAGAAATTGTCATGGGAGGGTCATGCCTGAGTGAAATGGCGACTAAATTAATGGGCAAGGAATGTTTGTGAATGCCATTTATATTGACTCTCAGAAAGCATTTGATAACGTCCCTCATAAGAGATTGCTTGCTGAAGATGTGTTTAAGGAATTCAACGGGAATTATTGGGAAGTTCAATGAACAACAGATGGCAAACAGTGGGGGCTTCTGGGCAGATACTGATGCGGTTGGTAGCATCCCGGAGAATTCTGGTTGGATCTTTATAAACATTCATCACATTTTAATGAGCTGGACAAATGGTACTGAAAGCCACATATTCAAATTTGACAATGGTATGAAGGTAGTCAACACTGAAGCAGTTTAAATGGCAGATGCTCATAATTCAGATGAATGAGAAAATAGATTACATTGGCAGCAAATGTAAGGTCTTCCATTCAAACAGGGCAATATCTATATGGTGAAAAGTTAGAAGCAAGTAATGTCTAAAAAGACTGAGGGGTGCAGGGGAGTTTGCATCCAAGTTCATGGATCATATAAGTGGCAAAAATCAGGGAAAGAAATGGAATCAGCATATCAGGTGGATCAGATTACAAAGGGATATAATGTAGAGGTATGTAAGGGGTATAATGAAGATGCTTACGGGTGACATGAAAATTGGTAGGGTGGTAGAAAGTGAAGAAACTTATCAAACGTTGCAGGAGGATATCAATGGGACTGGTCAAGAAGGAAGAGCAGTGGCAAATAGAATTCAAACTGGAAAAGGGTGAGGTAATACACTTGGAGAGGTCAAACAAGGCAAGGGATTAAACCATGAGTGTAGAACCCTAGAAAGTACCGAGGATCAGTGTGTATATCCACAGATCCCTTAATGTAGCAGGGTAGGCAGTGGAGAAGGCATTTGGGATACTTGCCTTCACTGGCTGAGATATCGAATATAAGAGCAGGGAGGTTTTGCTGGAACTGTAAAAGATAAATTCACTATAGTCCTACCACAACATAAGGTTGCTCTCTAGTTAGAGAGGGGTGATTGGTGGTGGGTTAACTTGAGGGTCACCATATCTCAGGTGAGCAGAGAGGTTGAAAAGGAGAGTCCTTCGTGGTAATATTCAGCCAATATGGGAATTGGATGCTTTTAGCATCACTCTGCATTGTAAATCAGTCTTCCAGTCAACTTTAAAAATTTCATACACAGGATGAGGGTATCACTAGCTATGCCAACATTTATCACCCATCCCTAATTAGGTACGAGTCAACCACATTGCTGTGGTCTGGAGTCACATATAGGCCAGACCAGACAGAGATGGCAATTTCCTTCCCTAAAAGAACATTAGTGAACTGCATAGGTTTTTGTCCCAACAGCCAATGGCATCATGGTCATCATTAGAACCTTAATTCCAGATATTTACTGAATTCAAATTCCACCACCTGCTGTGGCAGGATTTGAACGCAGGTTTCCAGAACATTACTTGAATCTCTTGATTAACAGTCCAGTGATTCTCCCTTAGCCTTTGCCTCCAAAACGGAGCAAACTGACCCCCATTAGATCTGTATAGAATGCTGTTTGGGCCACAACTACAGGATTGCGTGCAGTTCTGGTCACAACATTATACAATGGACGTGATTGCATGAGGAGGATGCAGAAGATGTTCATCAAGGTGTTGAAGGGTCAGACCTATGAGGAAAGATTGAATAGGCTGGGGTTGCTTTTCTTGCTGCAGTGAAGGCTGAGAGGGAACATGATAGACATTCAAAAGACTAAGAGGAGCATAGATAGGGTGGATAGGAAGGTTTTTTTTCCAACAATAATGGGTCAATAACCAGGGGGCCATAGATTTATGTTAAGATATAAAAGGCGAAGAGGAAAGTTGAGGAGACACTTTCTCAATCAGAGAGTGGTGAGAGTCACTCACTGCACCCAATGTGGTTGAGACAGAAACGCTCATAACATTTAAACAATATTAAAGTTTTCATTTACAGTGATGTAGGCTCCCGAGTTGTGGGACAAAAGCTGCTCTTTGTTGCCCGAAGTGTATGATGGGAGCAATTGTGTTGATTTCATTCTTTATTAACACAGCTACCCAGCCCCCTCTTCCTTTCCACCTACCCTTCTGAAATATCAAATAGGCCTTATATTCACTAAATAATAATGGAGGAAGGGTCACTGGACCTGAAACGCTAACTCTGTTTTTACCTTCACAGATGCTGCCAGACCTGCTGAGCTTTTCCAGCAACATTGTTTTTTGTCCTTAATATTCACTTTTCAGCTTTGGTCAGCTTGGAGCCATGTCTCTGTAATTGTTATCAGATCATAATCACTTATTTCTACTTATGCCATTAATCCATCTATTTTCTAGCAAAAGTCATGTGCATTCAAATAAATTGCCATTTGACTTTGTCTTTTGACCAGTTTTTCTTACTTTAACCCTATTTGCTGGACAAACTTCTTAAATTACATGGCCACGTACTCAATTTGCAAGTTCACTGCTTCAAGGGCAGCCCAAGTGGAACAGATCAGACCCCAAAAAAATCACACACCAAAGAGAAGTTTGCAGAGTCCCTGTGAGACTAATCATTCACACCAGCATGAAATCCCTTTCACCCAACTCTGCCATCAGACCCATTCGGTGCAAAATCCATCTTCTGAGCTACTAGTATCACAGAACTGCTGCAGTGTGCAAGCTCAGTACTGAATAGTTGGCATATGAGGATCAATCAGCATTATACAGCTTGGTTGACAGTCCAGATGTCAGTGTTAAAAATACAAGGCCCTTCAAACATCTATTTAAACAGCGAGAGTTGAGTGAGAGCAGGTGATGCACATTGGTCTTTGTATTGGTGCAGTAGTACTACTGTGATAGTGTCTTTTAACAGGTAGATTAGAAAATACATGTGCTGTGATAGTGTCCCTGTCTCTAAGCTAGGAGGCCCAGGTTCAAGTCCCACTTGCATCAGTGCTGCGTAATAAATGTCTGAGCAGGTTAATTGGAAAATTATTTTCAAAAACAGCTGATTTCTTCTCCCTCCAAATCTATTTTAGTTTTGTTCCCTCTCTCTTTCCTTCCATTCTCTTACTGTTGAACTGTTCCTGGTGGGTACAGCTTGTTATTTGTGTGTTTTTTAATTAGTAACATGGATGTTTTGGTAGTTAAAAAAAATGCAGTTGTGCAATTGTGCAATGGCATGTCTGAACAGGAAAAGAAAAATAAATTAGGTGTTCGAGGGGTCTTGTGGCATAGTTCCTTCCTCTAGCCTAGGAGACTTAGGTTCACACCCCACATGCTTCAGAAATGTGTTATAACTTGTCAGAAGAGGTTAATTAAAAGCATTCAAAAGCGCTGGTTAGCAAGTGTTTAAGACAGTGGCAGGACATGTACCTCTGGGCGAGTGGACTTAGGTGCAGGTCCTACTTGTTCCAGATGTGTGTCAAGACATCTCTAAACAGGGTGTTTAAAAAAAACACAATCACTGAGCATTGCTTAGTATCTAACTTAGTGTGGTGATATCATTCAAAATAAAATATTTGAGATTAAGCCATGAGTAGGGAGTGCCTCAGCAGATATGTTTTGCCTATTAACTTTTACTTTTTTTCTTTTTCCACCTCCAAATTAATAAGTTAAACTACACAACCCGTAATAAGCACTCCCCAGAAGGCAGATGGGGAAAGGGGTGCTTCACTAAATGACAGATTTACAATAAAATCTTTGTATATCACTAAACATCTTTTGCTCCCCAAATCAACAAATGAATATTGGCCTGGAATCAAGAGTCTACTGATGAGCATGCAACCATTGTTGATTATTGGGAAAAAAACATATAGCTCACAAATGTCCTTCAAGAAAGGAAATCTGCCATCCTCTTGTGGTTTGACCCACATGTGACTTCAGAGCCCGGTTGGAGGTTCCAATGACTACCACTGAGAGCGGCTCAGCAGCAGCACTACTGATCGGACTGGTTGGGTCCTAAAAGACATGGCTAGTAAACTGGATCTATGGCAGACTGGGAACCAACTAGAGGGAAAAACATACTTGCCCTCAGCGTCACCAGTCTGCTAGTTTCATATGTACATGTCCATGACAATGTCAGTAAGAATTACCATCGAACAGTCATTCTGGATTTGAAGTCACAGCTTCACTTCAAGAACACACTCCATTGTGTTGTGTGGCACCATTGCTGCTAAATGGGAGAGACTCAGACAGACCCAGCAACTCAAGATGGGTATCCATGAGGCACTGTGGGCCATGAGCAGCAGCAGGGGAATTGTACTCCAACATGACCTGTAACCTCATGACCCCGACATATCCCTCACTCAACCATTACCATCAAGCTAGGGAATCAGCCCTGGTTCTACGAAAAGTGCAGGAGGGTGCAATGAGGCTTCAACCTGGTGAAGCTACTAAACAGGATTACGTGTATGCCAAACAACATAAGCAGCAGGCGATAGACAGCGTTAAACTAAGTGTTCCCACAGCCAATGGATTGGGTCTAAGCTCTGCAGGTGTTGCATTTTGGCAAGGCAAACCAGAGCAGGTTTAAATAGTTCATGGCAGAGCCCCGGGGACAGCTGCCAAACTAAGAGATTAGGTGCATGATTCTTTGAAAATGGAGTAACAAATAGACAGGGAAGTGAAGAAGGCATTTGGCGCACTTGCCTTCATTGGTCATAAAATTGAGTACATGAGTTGGGATGTCAGTTGCAACTGTACAGGGCATTGGTGAGGCCATTTATAGAATAACGTGTACAATTCTGGTCTCTCTGCAATAGGAAGGATGTTGTGAAACTTGAAGGAGTTCAGAAAAGATTTACAAGGATGCTGGCAGAGTTGGAGGGTTTGAGCTGTAGAAAGAGGCCGAATAGGTTGGGGCTATTTTCCTTGAAGCATCGGGGGCTGAGGGGTGATCTTATAGAGGTTTATAAAATCATGACAGGCGAAGATTGGGTGAATAGCCAACATCTTTTACCAGGGCAGGAGAGTCAAAAACTAGAGGGTACTGCTTTAGGATAAGAGGTGAAAGATTTAAAAAGGACTTGCAACTTCAATTTTTCACACAGTGGGTGCTGCATGTATGGGATGAGCTGCCACAGGAAGTGGTGGAGGTGAGTACAATTACCAATATTTAAAAGGCATCTGGCTGAGTAGACCAATAAAAAGGGTTAAGAGGGATATGGGCCAAATGCTGGCAAATGGGACTAGATCACATTGGGATGTCTGGTCAATGCAGATAAATTGGATTAAAGGGTCTGTTTCTGTGCTGCATGACTGTATGGCTCTATATGGAGTTTAGGTAGATTGGCCATGCTAATTTGCCCTGTAGTGTTCCAGGGATGTACAGGAAAAGTAGATTTAGCCATTGTGAATGCAGGGTTATGGGGATTGGCAAGGGGGGAGGCATGCACTGGGCGTAATGCTCTTTAGCATGTCGGCTGAACGCCCTCAATCTGCACTGTCGTGATTCTATGACGATGCTATGACTCGCTATATAAATACAGTGACTACAAGAGTGGAGCAGAGGCCTGGAGTCCTGCAACTCAATGTCTGACCCTCCAAAGTCAGGAGTTTGATGGAATATTCCCCACTAGCCTACTTGGCACCACATCCACAAGCATCCATTCCTTCCACCATCTATGGTCAATAGCAGCAGTGTGCACTATCTACAAGATGCACAGAAGAAATTCACCAAAGATCCTAAGACAGTACCTTCTAAATCTACGATAACAAGGTGTGAAGCTGGATGAACACAGCAGGACAAGCAGCATCTCAGGAGCACAAAAGCTGACGTTTCGGGCCAAGACCCTCTCTCCATCCCCCTCTCTGATGAAGGGTCTAGGCCCGAAACGTCAGCTTTTGTGCTCCTGAGATGCTGCTTGGCCTGCTGTGTTCATCTAGCTTCACACTTTGTTATCTTGGATTCTCCAGCATCTGCAGTTCACATTATCTCTGACCTTCTAAATCTACAACCACCTCCATCTAGAAAGACGAGAGCAGCAGATACAATAATAAGCCACCACCTCCAAGTTCCCTTCCAAGCTACTCACCATCCTGACTTGGAAATATATAATTGTTCTTTCACTGTTGCTGGCTCAAAATCCTGGAATTCCTTCCCTAGGGAAGCCCACTTACAAATGGACTAAAGCAGTACAAAAGTACACCACCACCTTGTCACGGGCAACTAGGGACAGGAAAGAAATGCTGGCCAGCCAGAGACGCCCACGTCCCATGAGCGAAGAAAAGACCAGAAACAGCCAAAGACTTTTTAGAATCTTGCTTCTGAATTAAAATAGATAAGATAGAGCTCACAATCAGCTTTGTAAACAAGGCCTGCTGCATCATCTTCGCGACGTAACTGCAGCGCCTGAACCCACTGTAATTTTTTTTTGCAGGTCATCCCATGGGTTGGATAGTACTTCATCTACAAACAAAATAGTCTTTAAGCTTGTTGACGTATGGTGGTTGGGATCTGGGCATCATTTGTTTGTAAACGGCCACTGTGGATAACCCATCTGATCTGTTCTGACCTCACAACCTGCCACAGACACAGTGATGGCACACTTATTTTCAGGTTTTAGGTTTTTTGTCATGTGTATTCCAATGCAGGGGTACAGGAGTACAGTGAAAAGTTTACAATGTTGCCATTCATTGCACCATCCTAGGTACAAGCTACAAAATCTTAGGTAAAATGTAGAAAAATAAAGAAATAATTTAAATTTCAACATTACCGTCCTTCTCAGTATAAAGTAGTAAATAAAAGATAAAGTTACAAGTTCCCAAGTTCCAAATTGCAGTCCTTATTTAGCCATGGGCTTACAGATGTTCCATGCTGGGGCTTTCCCCAGTATAACTCGATCGCTCCTCCATGCTGGGTTGATCTCTCAATCTCCACCAAGCGCCATGTGGTTTCACCTATCGCCTCGCCACAGACCCCAGAGTCCTGCTGTGGTGCCACTCCAGGCTCCCAGATGTTTCCACGATGTTACTGACCTCCAGAGTTCTGCCCAGGCACACCAACTGCCTCATGGTTCATCATAGATCACAGATTCCCTACAGTGTGGAAACAGGCCCTTCAGCCCAACAAGTCCAAACAAACCCTCAAAGCATCCCACCCAGACCCATTCCCCCTACAAACCCACCTAACCTACACATCCCTGAACAGTATGGGCAATTTAGCATGGACAATCTACCTACCATGCACATCTTTTGACTATGGGAGGAAGCCGGAACACCTGGAAGAAAGCTGCACGGACACAGGGCGAATGTGCAAACTCAACACAGACCAAGGGTAGAATTGAACCTGAGTCCATAGTGCAGTGAGGCAGCAGTGCTAAATACTGAGCCACCGTGCCACCCCGCCAAAGACCTGACTCTGCGCCCCTAGCTGCTGCTGTTACCACCATTACTTCCATAACCGTGCTCCCTCCAGAAAGAAGTAGAGAAAAACAAACTAAACAAAAAGTAAAAAGCGAGAAATGAAGTAAGAAAAGTGGTCAGAGTCGACGCGTTCTGGCTCAGGATCCCTACTCCACCTGATCTGAGACTATTGAGTCGGGATTAGCCATCAGAAGCATAGTTATTCCTGATGAGGTGACACTTAACGTTAACTCCTTTAACATAAGAACTAGACGTGAATCACTGAGTACTGAAAGATTCAAGAAATGTTTATGACAACTTCTGGTATCTATATATGTTATCATTGCAGGCACTGTCACATCCAGGCTAGTATGAACCAACTTGTTTACAAACTGCTCCAAGTGACCCCAGTAACATGGAAATTGAGGCTTTTATACCATCAAGTGACATGACAAGATACAGTGATGAAATCAGCAGTGTGTCTCTTAAAGGTGCATTTCATACTAAGATAACAAGGTGTGAAGCTGGAGGAAAACAGCAGGCCGGGCAGTATCAGGGAAGCAGAAAGGCTGATGTTTTGGGTCTGGACCTTTCTTCAGAGAAATTTCTGAAGAAGGGTCCAGACCTGAAATGTCAGCCTTCCTACTCCTCTGATGCTGCTTGACCTGCTGTGTTCATCCATCTCCACACCTTGTTATCACAGACTCCAGCATCGGCAATTCCGACTATCTCTGCATTTCATACTAGCTGTGAGACAAATCACAATACTGTCTGAACTCCTCTGCCTCACATCTCTCTTTCCCACATTTCATTTTTAAGCCACTTCCTTTGAACTTTCTTTTCATACATGCTTTTTTATGGCTGTCTCACTATGTCCTTGCAGCTTTGGACCTGACTGTATCTCAGTACCCATCCTGTTCCAAACAGTGTGGTGATGCAATGTTACTGAACTAGTAACAACATTGTTCTATGTTGTAACACTCCTATGAAGTATTTTGGAGTGCTTTAACATTTAGAAAGGCGTTATATAAACACAAGTTGTTGTTGAATTGTCCTTTCCCAGCTCTGTGCTTTATACACAAACGGCAAGAAGCCAATATTTGCGATCACATTTGTATTGATGAAGCAGTCAAAACTCAAGAGAAACTCAGTTAATTGAACCAGTGGCTAATCAGACAAGGTGAGTTTCAAAGCTAGATATGCAGCAGTCAGTCGCACATCATCACCTTTCATGGCATTCACAGATGGGGATGAATGCTAGCCTTGCTGCTGCCAGCCATAACCCATAATCAAATGTAAAAGAGCCCACAGGAACATGAATACATTGCAATTTGCTCAACCCACAAGTGGGATGCTTTACAGAAACAGTTTGATTTGTCACCTCAGCAAACAGTCAACACAACTTAGTGCAAATGAATAGACCAGGGCTTGATGAAGCAATAGATTTACATGTGATTCAAAAAAGGAAGCCACATCCAACAAAAAATGTGTCGGGTCACGTTATAAATGAGTCAATGTCTGCTTCAAATATTATTTCTCAATAACAAACATCCAATGAGTATATTGGTACAATAGCCCATAGGATGGGATTGCCTGACTGTATTAAGTGGCTTTGTCAACATTGTTGAAATTATAGCACAATAAAAACAGATCAGAACTGTTTTACACATTAAAAAGATCTGGATCAAAACTTACTTTTCACCTAAATTCACTAAAACTTAACTGGCCACTGGCAAACTGCTGTCTTTTTTTTATTCTATCCCAGGTTAAGGGTATCTTGCCTAGGCCAGCATTTATTTCCCATCCCCAATTGCCCAGAGGACAGTTAAGAGCCTGTAGGCCAAACATGTCAGGATGGCAGAGTGTGAAGCTGAATGAACACAGCAGGCCAAGCAGCATCTCAGGAGCAAAAAAGATGACGTTTTGGGCCATCAGAGAGCCTCTCTGATGAAGGGTCTAGGCCTGAAACATCAGCTTTTGTGCTCCTGAGATTCTGCTTGGCCTGCTGTGTTCATCCAGCTTCACACTTTGTTATCTTGGATTCTCCAGTATCTGCAGTTCCCATTATCTCTGATGTAAGGATGGCAGTTTCCTTCCCTAAAGGACATTAGTGAATCAGATTGCCTTTTCCTGACAATCAACAATAGATTCATGGTCATCACTAGACTCTTAATTCTAGATTCTTTTATTGATCAGTTGACTGATTCATTTATTGTTATTAAGAGTACCGAGGTACAGTGAAAAGTGTAGTTTTGCTTACTGTACAGGCAGATCGTACCATACAAAGTGCATCAGGGTAGCAGAACAGAGTGCAAAATGCAATGTTACGGCCACAGAGAGAGTACAAAGAGAGAGATCAAAATTAACAGTCGAGAGGTCCGTTCAAAAGCCTGGTAACAAGCGAAGAAGCTGCTTTTGAATCTGTTCATATATTCAAACTTTTATATCTTCTACCTGACAGAAGAGGGTGGAAGATAGTATACCTAGGGCAGGAGGGGCCTTTGGTTATGCTGGTTGCTGTCCTGAGACAGTATAGATGGAGTCAATGGATGGAAGGCTGGTTTGTGTGCTGAACTGGGCTGTGATCACGACTCTGTAGCTTCTTGAGTTATTGGGAAGAGCAGTTGCTAAAGTGCACTGTAATGCATCCAGAGAGGATGCTTTCTCTGGTGCATTTATAAAAATTGGTCAGACTCCTTGTGGACATGCCAAATTTCCTTAGCCTCCTGAGGAAGGAGAGACATTTGTCCTATGCAGCAGGTTTTCCTGGGGAGGAGGACAGTCCGGAACTTCAGAACGACTTAGAAAGTTGGTAGCAAATGAAATTCAGTGTAGGCAAGAGTGAGGTGATGCATTTTGGAAGGAAGAATACCAAGAAACAATATAAAGTAAAGGATACAATTCGAAAAATGATGCCTCAGTCGGTAGACCTGTGTGTATTTCTGCATTTGTCATTTAAGTTATAGAGTTATAAAGTGACAGGGTCACACAGGACTGAAACAGACCCTTTGGTCCAACCAGTCCATGCCCGCTATAATCCCAAACTAAACTAGCCCCACCTGCCTGCATTTAATCCATATCCCTCCAAACATCACATATTCATGTAGTTATCTAAATGTCATTTAAACGTTGCACCTGCACCCACATCCACCACTTCCTCTGGAAGTTGATTCCACACACAGAACATTCTCAGTATTAAAAAAAAATGCCACTCATGTCTTTTTCAATCTTTCTCCTCTCACTTTAAAAATATGCCCCCTTGCCTTGAAATTCCCCACCCTAGGGAAAAAACACCTGCCATTCACCTTATCTACACACCTCATGATTTTATAAACCTCCATAAGGCCACCCCTCAACCTCTTACACTCCAGCAAAAGAAGTCCCAGCCTATCCAGCCTCTCCTTATCACTCAAATCCTTCATTCCTGGCAACAGCCTGGTGAATATCTTTTAAACCCTCTCCAGCTGAATCATGTTAACTGGACTTGAAACTGGACACAATTCTCCAGAACAGGCCTCACCAACATCTTATACACCCTCACCACAACATCCCAACACTTATACTCAAAGGTCTGAGCAATGGAAAGTAAAAGCCTTCTTAACCATTCCATCTATATGTAATGCAAACTTCAAAAGATTATGCACCTGAAACCCTAGGTCTCTCTGTTATACAAGACTAAGACTAAATTGTATAAGACCGGCCTTTGTTTTTAACCAAACTGCTATGCATTGCCTTCATCCAAATTAAACTCCATCTGCCATTCTTCAGCCCATTGACTCAATCGATCAAGATCTCTTTGTTATCTTAGATAGCCTTTTTCCCTATCCACTACACCACCAATCATTCCATGCCTTCTATTCTCTTATCTAAATCATTGATATAAATGACAAACAGAAGTTGACCCAACACTATTCCCTGTGGAACCCCACTGGTCACAGGCCTGCTGTCCAAAACACAACACTGACCTCCACCTGTCTCCTGCCTTTAGGCTAATTTTGTAGCCAATTGGCAAGCTCACCCTGATTCCCATGTGATCTAACTTTACTAATTAGTCCACCATGCGGAACCTTGTCAAAGGCTTTACTAAGTTCCAAGTAAACAAACTCTACCACTCTGCCCTCACCAATCTTCCTGCTTACTTCCTCAAAAAACTCAATCAAATTTGTGAAACATGATTTTCCTTGCACAAAACCATGATGACTATCCCTAATCATTCCTTGTCTCTCCAAACACATATAAATCCTATCTTTCAGAGTCATTACCAACAACTTACCCACCACCAAAGTCAGACTTAAAGATCTACAGTTCCCGGGTTTCTCCTTACTTCCCTCCTTAAACAAAGGTACAACATTAGCCATTCTCCATTCATCCGACACCAAACCAGTAGTTCTAGATGATACAAATATTTCCACACGGGGCGCTGCAATTTCCTACCGCAAGGTCCTAGGATAAACTAGATCAAGTCCTGGTGGTTAATCCGCTTTTATATTTTTTAAAACCTCCAGTACTTCTTTTTCTACAATGGAAATTGTTTTCAAAACATCAATATTTACTTCCTTGAGTTCCCCACCCTCAATTTCTTTCTCCAAAGTAAAAACTGACATGAAATATTAATTTATTATCTCTCCCATCTCCTGAGGTTCAACACAAAGATGACCTATTTGATCTTTAAGGGGTCCTACTCTGCAGTTTGCAGAACATGTTGAGAGAGCGATTAATAAAGCACATGGTACCCAAGGCTACATTAGTAGAAGCACAGACACAACAGCAAGGAGGTTATGGTAAACTTGTATTAGATAGTAGCTTGGCTTCAGCTACAGTATTGTACATAGTTCTTTAGGAATGATGGGAAGACATTGGAGAAAGTGCAAAAGATGATTATGAGTGTGGAATCAGGGATCAGGAATTTCTGTAATGAAGACAGATTGGAGAAACTGGGTCAGTTCTCCTTAAAGAAGAGCAATCTGAACGAAGTTTCCAAAATTATGGAAGACCTGGCCAAAGTAAATTGGGAGAAGATGTTCCCATTCTTATGGGATCGAGAATGAGAAGACAGAAATTTAAAGTAACTCGCTAAAGAAGAAAAAAACTGACATGAGGAGAAACATTTCCACTCATTAGGGTCTAGGATGCACTGCCCTCGAGTGTGCTGGAGATAGTTCAATCAAGTTTTTCAAAGAGAATTTGTTGGTTATTTGGAAAGGAACAATCTTATAGTGAGAAGGCAGGAGAATGGCGCTGGGTGAGATGCTGATTTGGAGAGTCAGCGCGGATACAATGGACCAAGTGGTTCTGCAACTCTCTGCCCTGTGGTTGGGAGTGACTACATCCAATCCCTCTTTGTATGGGTTATGACAGCTCACAAAGTCATTACCACTGTATCAAGCTGACTACCCACACCATCAGCTGCAAGGAAGACAGTCAGAGCCACAGAAGGAGCTTTCACATGGCAATCTGTCAGCATTTTAATCAAGCCGTGAGTACTTTACACCTTCCCACAAGAGTACAGCTGGCCATTTGCAGCACATAGGTGCAGCTAATAAAGTACAGACCATAAGAACACCAGAGAGAGAGAGAGATCAGGAGTAGACCATTCAGCCTGTTGGGTCCGCTCCATGATTCAATACGATAATGACTAGACACCGGCTCGAACGTCATTTCCCTATCCATTCTCTGAGAGGCCAAAATATCTTTAAAATTTTAAAAGATATATTTTAAAAAGCATTTTTAAAAATCTTAAAAATTTAAGGCCTAGCATTAAATAATCATCAAAGTTACAACTTTGATACATGTGTGTGAATTGTTGAATTATATGGCATTGAACTAGCAATCCAGAAGCCCAAGCTGATATTCAGGAGCCACAGGTTCATATCCCACCATGGCAGCTGGCTAATAAACGAATAAACGTTGAATTGAAAGCTAATCTCAGTCATAGTGACTATGAAACTTCCATCAACTGTTATTAAATAAGAACCCTATAAGGTTCATTTTAGAAAAGGAAATCTACCCTCTTCTGCCCGTATGTCACTCCAGGTACACAGCAAGTAGCTGACTCTGAGCTGCCCTCTGAAATGACTGCGCAGGCCACTCAGTTCAAGCTTTGTTTTTATTCATCCATGTGATGAGGGCATCACTGGCTAGGCCAGCATTTACCTGAGGAAGGATCACCGGACCTGAAACACTAACTCTGATTTCTCTTCACAGATGCTGCCAGACCTGCTAAGCTTTTCCAGCAAGTTCTGTTTTCTTTCTGATTTACAGTATTCACAGATTTTTGATTATCATTAACCATCCTTAATTACCCAGGGGGCAGTTAAGAGTCACCCACATTTTTGTGGGTCTGAAGTCACATGTAGGCCAGACCAGGTAAGGATAGCAGTTTCCTTCCCTAAAGGATATTAGTGAACCAGATGGCTATTTCCTAACGATTGACGATGGATTCATGGTCATCAATAGTCTCTTAATTCCAACTTTTTTTAATTAAAATTCCACCAGCTGTCGTGTTGGCAGTCTCCAGAACGTTGCCTGGGTCTCTGGATTTACAGTCCAGCAATAACACCAAGTGCTACCTAGTGTTACCTAGTGCTGGCCTTGTCATCCAAAGAATATATTAAAAATTAAGGGGTACAGAATTCTAAAATCATAGTCCTGTGAGTGAATGAATTTCTCCTCGTCTCAGTCCCGTATACCTGAGGACATAACCTGATGAAAAACAGGGCCCCTGCTGGTTTCAGAGCCACAGGCCGTTGATTGTTTTAGGGGGAGATCTTGTCAATTTTTGCTGTAATTTCCACGCAAAACACCTTACTGATTTGGAAGGGCAGGCACGAACTCGCTCCCAGACAAAACAGATCGAGATTCCCGCTCCATTTTCATGCGCTCAAGACAAGCTGGAACCAAACTCAGCAGCTCCAACCATGTAAGATAGTGACCATGTAATATTCACATTCCAAGCCAGAGGGGCCAACATCAGACCTCGGATAGCATTCAGTGACGACTGGCTTCTTTCAATCACACTCGCAAGCTGTGGAAATCAGCGCGGGCCGGCCCCACAGTCAGCCTCACCCCAATGCTATCCAACCTACTTTACTCACGTGTGGGCAGTCTGTTTTCACCTAACACCGCTACAACACAACCAACGACACAGACAGAGGCCGTTCAGCCCGACCTGGCGGTGTTGACAATTGCTCCCTCCGTCCCCATATGAGGAAGTGGTTCCAGTCACATTTACACACGCCCATTTCCCCCACCCAACTCAATTCGGAATACCTGAGCCGCTAAACTCAAAATACTAACCCTCGGGTGGGGGATGGCAACAACTTTGTGCATTTACATAGCACCTTTCATGTATTTAAATGTTCCACGGTGCTTGTCATTAAATAGATTGTGGCACTCAGCTGCATAGGGAGATGTTGGGACATACGGCCTAAAGCTTGGTCGAAGACATTGGCCTTAATGATTGGCTTACAGCTCTCGTCTCCCAGTCCCCCTTTCAGGAGTGGATTCCAGAACTTAAGAGTTCAGGCTGTAAACAGAAGTTTCCTTAATGGTGAGATTAAAATCCTCAGGGGGCAAATATTGGAAGGCAGCAGCGATCTCGGAGGGTTGTACTGAGCTTTCAGAGCGGCGAGACGGTGGAGAGAGATGAAAACAAAGATCTCTCCTTTTGGCAGAGAGTGACAGCTCTGCTGAAAGACTTCACAAATTCCTGCTGTCAGTTTGCCAAACTGGTAGTGAATGGAGGGAAGTAGCGCTTTGTTGGGTTAACCTGTGCTTCTTTTGCACTGGCTTTCTCACTTGCCTCAATAAACCACACAAACAGAAACTGGGAGAGAGGGCACTGAACCTGAAATCTCGATTTCTTCCCCCCCCTCCCCCACCAACATGCGCCCTGACACGACAATATCTTTGAAAATGCCAAAAGCAGAATTGTTCAGACATGCTATAGCAAATCAAGAGATAATTAGCCAGAAAGCTCCTTCAGTGCCTCGGAACAAAGCCCCTACACTACACTCCGAAGTGGCTCCACAACAGATGTTTATGATAATCATGCACACTAAACAATGGAAATATCACCATTATCAAATTCCACAACGATCAGCTCCCTCCCCACTCAAGTTCCCCTTCCCACACTCTTCCCCATCCTAATTCTAACCGCCCCCCCCCTCCAACACCAACTACCCCATTCCCTTCCTTGCAGTCTCCCTCTCCATCTCTTCCCGGTCTTTTCTCGTGTCTTTCTCAACCAGACACCGCTATGCAGGGCTACCATGCACAATAATCAGGGTCATTACAGATCGTTTAAAATGTTCACGAATCTCTCTCTTCTTCTGACCAGATGGCCAAAACTGAAATGTCCCAAGTTTCGACAGGCTATTTTAGGCTCACAAACAGTAGTGATTTTTTTGTTTGGTATCCAAACGATTCCTTCCCTTCGAAGCATTATGTTAGTGAACGCCTGTCGCTGATGACAGCTCCTATTGCCGTAGCCATTAAACCATTCAGGGTCTTGTGCATGGGATCCAGACAGAGGTGGAATCTCTCATCCGCTAGCTTTCCCTTCAGGACCCTTTGACCACCACCTCCCTAACAGCAAACACATTTTGTGTAGGCTGAATGAAACAGCACGATACCCCTGGCCCAAGCTTCTCTTCCTTTATCCAGTTGTATTTTATTTTCCTCTCTATGTTATTATAAAAGCTGAGGCTGCCCCGTACCTGGTCTCTGACCAGCAATCTCAATTTCGCGAAATGCTTGAAAATAAGCAACAATTCACTTTCTGCAGAGAAAATTGAAGGAAGCTCTCCAACCGGAGGCTTTACAAACGCATGTTATGAAACATCGTCTCGGTTTGGGAGCGCCCACAAACACACAAGGTAACAAATGCCTTCAAATTGAAACAATTCACTGCGGGAATGAGGGAGGGTGGTGTTGGACGGCGCGGGGGGTGGGGGGGGGAGGAGGTGTAGTCGATGAATGAAAAAAATCTAAACAGGTTCCATTTCACCCCATTCATTGTGACATTGGCGTACAGTGAGCTTAATGGAATGATGAGCTTAACACGTTACACATAAACACAAGCAACTCGGTTTAGACGTGTTATTTATCCTTCCTGCCAATTTGCTACAATTTTGAGACAGGACAGGAAATGTAGATTGTAACATCGCACATCTTTGTGACACACAACTGCTACATTGGTGTGTTGGAGATTGTGACAGTGCTACAGAGGGAACAATGTATCTCCCGGAAGAAAGCAAAATCTGGCACGAGGAGAGCTCTGATCTGGGTTACTCACCCTCAGAGCCGAGAGGTCGATTTCATCCAAGCTTCGCGCTGGAGAGTCGCTCGCCATGTTAATTTCACCCGAAAACTGACACAGCCCGGAGCTTAGTCTTGTCTCTCTCCCACTCTCTCTCGTCACTGCTTTTGTAACGATTTAAAACATATCCTTCCGCTCAATGACACACAATCAATAAGACAGGTCTTTTACATGTGAAAAGAATAACGGCGGGGGGGTTCGGTTTTAATTTGTCCTAATTTCTGGTTACACCACAGGAGACAGGGAGTTAAATTACTGCAGTCCTATTCTGTGAAGGGTCCTGTTCAGAACAACTGCTCTCTGCAAAGCGCCCACACAATATATAGCACACACACACACACACACACACATAGCAGGGCTCTGCAGAATCTGTCAATCACAGCATCCGGGGAGGAGACAAACAGCAACACGCGTATCCTTCACCAGCGAGAAACTGCTTCGCTTTCAAGCAACTGCAAACAATCTTCAAGAGCACGTTGTCGCTGAGAGAGGACAAGCAGGCAAGACACAGTAACGAAAGCATGGCAGCCTCCTTCCTTAAAAGAATCTGTACTGAGGATCTTGTGCAACACCCCTACCCCAACCACAAACCACCACTACTATCACTTGAAATGTCATGTTCCTGAAACACTTCACCCATCTGTCGCCGAGGGGAGGGTTAAATTCTGGGAGTAGGTTGCACGAGCAGGTTTGCAATTCCCTTCGGCGCTTGAGCGGCGTGTGAGGTTATCAGTGGCAGACAGGAAACGTGAAGCTGAGAATGCGGTGAGCCATAATCTTATTCAATGGCAGAATTGGAATTGGGGTGGCCTGAGGGACGGCTATGCTCCCGATTCCTATGTTCAGACCACGGCCTTTGCGTTTTGATACAAATGAGTGGTCAGACCGTTCCAAGAAGCAGTTAGGAGTCAGCCACATTGGTATGAGTCTGGAGTTACATGTGGGGCAGATCTGGTGAGGATGGCAGATTTCCTTCCCTAAAGTACTTTAATAAGCCAGATGGGATTTTATGACAATCAATGAACATTGCCGTGGTATCATTACTGAGTCTAGTGTTATGTTCAGTGTTTTTAAATTACATTTAACTTTCACTAGTTATCATGATGAGATGTAACCCTGTGTCCTCAATAGCTTAGGCATCTGCAAGTTGCATACTTCATCCTGAATTGGAACAATTTCCTTGTTCCTTAAGAGTGGTAGGGTCAAAACCTTGTAACTTGTTTCCCAACTGCATTCTAGCTGTCATCGCACCAAATGGACTGCCAGAATGTGGCTCAATACCACCTTCTCAAATGTGTAATGAATGCTGATCCAGACAACGACACTCACATCCTGTGAAAGAATTATGTGAGATGTTTAAGAAGATAAAAAAAAGTTAGAGTAAACCTATAACTTAGCTGCCCACATCTAATTCACACCAAGTAACAATGCTCACAATTATATTGCCTTGATTTACATTAGCAATATCTCAATTACAAATGCTTATTCTTGTGGTAAATCTGTCCATTGCCTCAACCCAACATATTCCAGTAATATCCTTAATTACAATTATCTCTGCCCTCCTCCAATCCTGGCTTTCTGTACAACCCCGTAGATTATGCTCTACCATTGACAGCTGTGCTTTCAGGTGCCCAGGATAGGGCAGACAGTGGACTAGTGGTATTATTAGGGGTCTGTCAATCAGAGACTCGGGTAATGGTCAGGGGACCTAAGTTCAAGTCCTGCCTGGTAGAGGATGTAATTTGAATTCAACAAAAAGTAGTTCTGGAATTAGGAGTTGATTGATGATTATGACAGCAATGTGGTTGGCCCTTAACTGCCCTCTGAGATGGGCAATAAATGCCAGCCTAGCCTGCCACACCCTCATCCCTTGAATGAATTATTAAAAAGCTGTAATCTCTGCAATTCTCTCCTGGACTTATTTTCCCCTTAAAACCTAATCTTTGATCAAGCTTTTGCATTTTAGGAAATCCTTGGCATTCTTGTGAAGCATGTTAGGATGTTCAACCAAACTAAAAATGCAAACATTGTTGCATGTTTTAATTAACATGTATATAGTCATATGAAGTTTTGGATCAGATGCAATATAAACCTGTAGTGTGTAACATCAATAGTCAATCATATTCAATCCTTTTCTTATACAGTACCGTTAGAAATTTGTTTGCCTGCATTTACATTGGAACTTGCCTCTGTAAATGCCTAAGTCCCTTTTAAATCTTTCCTCTCTCACCTTAAACCCATGCCCTCTAATTTTGGACTACCCCACTCAAGGAAAAAGACCTTAGCAATTCAGCTGATCCAGACTCCTCATGATTTTATAAATCTCCAAAAAATCTCCGTTCAGCTTCCTGCGCTGTAGGGAAGATAGCCCCAGTCTGTTTAGCTTCTCCCTGTAGCTGAAATCTTCTAACCCTGACAACAGCTTTGAAAATCTTTTCTGAACCCTTTCAAGTTTAACAACATCTTTCCTGTAGCAGGGAGACAAGAATTGAACGTAGTATTCCTAACAAATTTCATGTGCAGCTGCAACATGACATCCCAACTCAATACACTGACTAATAAGGGCAAGTGTACCAAACGCCTTCTTCACTACTCTGGCCACCTGTTACTCCACTTTCAAAGAACTATGAGCCTGCACCTAAGGTCTCTTTGTTCGGCAACCCTGTCCAGGACCCTACCATTAACTGTATAAGTCCTGCTCTGATTTGCCTGACCAAAATGCAACACCTCACACATCTAAATTTAATTCCATCTGCCACTCCTCCCCCCATCTGGTCAAGGTCCCATACTCTGAGATAACCTTCTTCACTACCCACTACACCACCAATATTGGCATCATCTGCAAACCTACTGACCATACCTCCTACATTTACATCTAAATCATTTATAAAAACAACAAAAATTAGTGACCCAGCACTGATCCTTATATCACACCATTGGTCACAGACCTCCAGTCCTCCTCTCTCTGTCTTCTACCTTCAAGCCAATTTTATATCCAAATGCCTAGCACCCCCAGATTCCATGTGATCTTAACATACTAACCAGCCAGCCATGCAGGACCTGTTGAACACCTTTCTCAATTCCATATAGCCAACATCCACTGCTCTGCCTTCATCAATCTTCTTTGTCGCTTCTTCAAAAAAAAGCTCAACCTAGTTAATGAGACATGACATCTCACACACAAAGTCATTTTGACTATCCCTAATCAGTCCTTGCCTTTCCAAATACATGTAAATCCTGTCCCTCACAATCTCTTCCAACAACTTACCCACCACTGATGTCAGGCTCACTGATCTATAGTTGTATGGCATTTCTTTGCCACCTTTCTTAAATAGTGGTGCTATGTTAGCCAACCTCCAGTCTTTCAGCACCTCACCAGTGGCTATCAGTGATGCAAATAGCTTAGGCAAAGGCGCAGCAATCACTTCCAATACTTCCCACGAGGTTCTGGGAAGCACATGATCATGTCCAAGCACTTTATCCATCTTTATGAGCTTTACGATGTCCAGCACCTCCTCTTCTGTAATATGGACGCCTTTCAAGATATCACTGTATATTTCTGCAAGTTCTCTAGGTTTGATAATCTTCTCCAAAGTAAAACCTGATGCAAAATACTCTTTTAGTATCTCACCCATCTCCTGTGGTTCCACACATAGATGGTCTTGTTGATCTTCAAGGGGCCCTATTGTCTCCCTGGTTACTCTTTTGCCCTTAATGCATTTGTAGAATATCTTTGGATTCTCCTCAACTCTTCTTGCTAAAACCATCTCATGTCCCTTTTTGCCCCACTGGTTTCCCTCTTGAGTATGCTCCTACTGCCTTTATACTCCACTAGGGATTTGTTTTATCCCACCTTATATCTAAACATGCCTCTTTTTTCTTGACCGGAGCTTCAAATTGCCTAGTCAAACAGAATTGATGACATGTCTATCCTGGGCCTCCTGCAGTGCCACAATGATGCCACCCGAAGGTTGCAGGAACAGCAACTCACATTCCGCTTGGGAACCCTGCAGCCCAATGGTATCAATGTGGACTTCACAAGCTTCAAAATCTCCCCTTCCCCCACTGCATCACAAAACCTGCCCAGCTCGTCCCCACCTCCCTAACCTGTTTTTCCTCACACCCATCCCCTCCTCCCACCTCAAGCCGCACCTCCATTTCCAACCTACTAACTTCATCCCCCCCTCCTTGACCTGTCCGTCCTCCCCAAACTGACCTATCCCCTCCCCACCTATACACTCCTCTCCACCTATCTTCTCCTCTAACCATCTTCAGTCCGCCTCCCCCTCTCTCCCAATTTATTTCACAATCCTCTCCACATCCCCATCTCTGATGAAGGGTCTAGGCCCGAAACGTCAGCTTTTGTGCTCCTGAGATACTGCTTGGCCTGCTGTGTTCATCCAGTTCCACACTTTGTTATCTTGCCTGCACATACCAGCCTTGCCCTTCATACTAACAGGAACATACAGACTCTGAACTCTCATTATCCCATTTTGAAGGCCTCTCCAGTTTATTCAAGGTGAATAGCAGGCGTGGGAAATATGGAAGTCAATCAAAGATGACATTTGTGTACTTGTAAGAGATGGCCTCCATTCAGGAGATCAAAATGCAGAATCAGTTTGGATAGAAATGAAGAATGTTAGGGGGAGAAACGTCATTTATGCAAGTGGTCTGTAGGCCTCATAACACTAACCACAATGTGAGACAGCATATCCAGAAAGAAATATTCAGTGCTTGTGATAAAGGGATGGTAATAACCAAGGGTAATTTTAATCTAAACATAAACTGGAAAAATCACGTGTGCTGTAGAAGCCTGAATGAGGAGTTTATAGAATGTTTTGAGGTAGTTTCTCAGAGTTGCCTCTTTGGAGCTTACTAGAGACCAGGTTATATTAGACTTGGTACTGTATAATGTAAGAATTAATTAATGATTTCAGGGTAAAGGCAACCCAAGATAGCAATGACCAAATATGATTGAATTTTACATTCTATTTGAAAGAGAGAAAATGGGGTCTAAGGCTAGTCTTTTAAAACTAAATAAGAGCAACTATGTGTGCATGAAAGCTGAGCTAGCTGTAGTGAACTAGCAAACTAGAGTTATTGAGTCATACAACACGGAAACAGATGCTTCAGTCCCTGCACACGAACAAGTTTCCCAAACTAAACCTGTCCCGTTTGCCTGTGTTTGGCTCTTATCCCTTTAAACCTTTCTCTTCATGTACCAGGCCAGAAGTCTTTTAAATGTTGCAACTATGTTTACATCTACCACTACCTCTGGCAGTTCATTCTACAGATGAACCACCCTCTGTGTGAGAAAGTGCCCCTCAGGATCCTTTTAAATCTTTCTCCTATCAACTTAAATTATGCCCTCGAGTTTTGAACAGGCCTAACCCAGATCTTTGGTATTCACCTTATCTATGCCCTTCAAGATTTTATAAACCTCATAAGGTCACCCCTCAACCTCCTCAAGCAGGGAGCATTTGATTTAGAACAATATTAATTTCAGGAACTTTGTCCCACTCATTCAATTTTCATCATTGTACTGGGTTCGTGAGACTGGGGCCATGGATCTTCATCATTGGACTGGAGTTCATGGGGCCATGGATTCAGAGATCGAGTCAATCCAAGTGCCAGCCACTGGCAGTCTCTGGATTGAAGACAAGGCGTTGAGACTCATTAGAGTGCAAACATATAAAGCAGTTTAAGCTAATGATTAGCTCATTTGTTTCTACATAAATGAAGTAGATTAAGCAAATAAATTTGCTACGTTGAAGCACAGTGCCTGCTTGTGTTCATTTTGATCAGACCTAAAGAACCTGTTAGGTACTTTCAACCTAATAATACAGGCCCAGCTTTTGGCAATTCACATCAATGACTTAGAGGTAGTGAGCTGGCCCTCTTGTGGCACATTTGTAGTGTGTCTGCCCTTAGACTGCAAGACCTAGGTTCAAGTCCTACCCACTCTAGAAGTTTGTAATAACACCTCTGAACAGGTTGACTGGGGAATGGGGGTTAAATTAAATGAAAAGATTAGACATGGGGAGCTAAGGCATGGAAGCTAAATTTGTAGATGACGCCAAGTAGGAAAATATGCTGTGAAGAAAATATAAGGAAGAGCAGATGAATGTAGATGGGTTGAGTAAGTGGGCAGCTAATGACAAATGATTATGATGTGGGAAATTGTGAAGATGTTCACTTTGGCAAAAAGAGTACCCATATTACCTAAACAGAGAATGATTGCAGAATTCTGAGATGCAAAGGGATTTAAGTGTGCTGGTACACAAGCTGCAAAAAGTTAGCTTGCAGCTACAGCATGTAATTCAGAAGGCTGCAGAAAATGTTTATGAAAGTTGGTGACAGACACCAGCGAAGAAACTGTAAGCTGAGAGTTGCCACTTCATCCATCTTTGTTCTTCTGGAAATAAACCTACTGTATTTGAAAGTTCTTGACTTTCAGGATATTCATCTCCATTGGTCTGTTCAGGATCGAAACCACACACATTTTTTTTAATGATAAACTTGTGGGATGTGGGCCTCACTGGTTGGGCCCGTATTACTTACCCTTTCTTAGCGGGTGGTGGTGAGATGCCTTCTTCAACTGCTGAAGGCCATTTGCTGCAGGTATACCCACGATGCCAGTTCTAGGATTTTGACTTAGTGACACTAAAGAATGGTGATTTATATTTCCAAGTCAAGATGGTGAGTAGCTTGGAAGGAAACTTGCAGGTGGACATGGAGGTGGAGGTGCTCTAATGTACCTGCTGCCCTTGTCCTTTTAGATGATAGTGATTGTGGGCTTGAGGAGCCTGGTAAATCTTTGCAGTGCACCTGACACATAGTGCACATCTCTGAGACTGAACATCAGTGGTGGAGGGAGTGAATGCTTATGCATGTGATGCCAATCAAGCAGGTTGTTTGTCATGGATGATGGCAAACTTCTTCGGCATTGTTGGAGCTGCACTCATTCAGGCAAGTAGAGAGTATTCTATCACCCTCCTGACTTGTGCCTCGATTTGATGGACAGGTTATGAGGAGTCAGAACGTGAGTTAATCACTGCAAGACTGCTCGTCTCTGAGATAGTAGGAACTGCAGATGCTGGACAATCTGAGATAACAAGGTGTAGAGCCGGATGACCACAGCAGGCCAAGCAGCATCAGAGGAACAGGAAAGCTGACGTTTCGGGCCAAGGCCCTTCTTCTGAAACGTCAGTTTTGCTGCTCCTCTGATGCTGCTTGGCCTGCTGTGTTCATCCAGCTCTACTGCTAGTCTCTGACCTGATCTTGTAGCCATTGCATTTACATGGTTAGTCCAGTGCAGTTTCTGGGCAACCTCGTAACCCTAAGAATGTTAATTGTGGAGGATTCAATTTTGGTAATGCCTGTGAACATCAAGAGGCAAAGGTTAGGTTGTTTCTCTTGTCAGAGACTTCTGTGGCACAAATGTTACTAGCAACATGTCAGTTCGAATATGGATTTTGCCCAGGTCTTGCTGTGTTTTGAAATGGGCTGCTTCTGTATCTGAGTCACTAGTGGTGCCGAACATTGTTCAATCAGCAGCGAACCTACCCCCCACCCCCCCCCCCCCCACCCCCCGCCCCACCAAACCCCCCCACCCGTCTTCTGACCTTATAGTGGAACGAAAGTCATTGATGAAGCAGCTGAAGATGGTTGGGTCTAGGATACTATCCTGAGGAACAAGGGCTATTGCGGAGCAGTGGTAATGTTTGTACTTTTGGACTAGGAGGTGTGGGTTTAAGGTCCACTTGTTCCAGAAGTGTGTAATAACATGTCTATACAGAATAATAAAAAAAAAGAGAAGGACCAGCCTATTAAACTTCAGAGCTTTTGAGTTAGTGTCTGTGCCTCTGAGCCAGAAGTGTTGTAGCCATATTGGAACAGCTTGTTTACGGCCATGCTAGTTCTGGAGCACATGTCTTCAAGATTATGTCTGGAATTTTGTCAGGGCCCATAGCCTTTGCAATACAGCGCCTCCAGCTGTTTCTTGGTATAATTTTGAGTAATTGAAGATGAGCATCTATGACGCTCGGGGTCACCAGAAGAAGCTGAAATGGATCATTGACTCAGCACTCCTCTGGCTTCAGGCTTGTCTTTCTAGCTGATGTTCTAGGCTCCCCATTATTAAGGATGGGGACGTTTGTGGATCCTCCTCCTCCATTAAGTTGTTGATTATTTACCGTCATTCATGACTGGATGTGTCAGGACTGCAAAGCTTAGATCTGATCCATTAATTGTGAAATTCCCTAGGTCTGTCTATCACTTGTTACTTATGCTGTTGACACGTAGGTAGTCCTGTGTTGTAGCTTCACCAGTTTGTCACCTCATGTTTTAGATATGTCTGACATGCCTACCTGCACACTTCTTGGCAGCATGTTGACCTAATAGGTTGATGGTAATTTTGTTTTGTTGGGGGGTAGTGGCAGGGAGGGTGGGGGGTGGGGGTGGGTTTGGTGAAACCAGGCCACAAGGTTGCAGATTGTATTGGAGTATGTTTCTGAGACATCTGATATCCCACAGTACCTCATTGATGCCCAATTCTGAGTTGCTACATCTGCTTGAAGATCCTCAGTCCCATTTGTCAGACTAAATCCTTTGGCCTTTCGCACCCCTGAAGCTGGATTCTGGCTTTATTATCCATTTCATTTGCATCGTTAAAAGCGAAACACGTTGGATGCTGGAAATCTGAAAACAGTTATCAGAAGTGAACCCATCCATGGAAAGAGAAACAGAGTTCAAATTCGAGTGCAATGTGACTCTACTTTGAAAACGAAGAAGAGTGCAAATGTGACAGGGTTTGAAAAGAGGGAGGATGAAAAAGAAGGTGTGCAATAAGGTGGATGACAGGAAAGATTAAATGACAAACACATCATGGAACAAAGGCAAAGGGAAATTTTCATGATTGTCAGAGAGACAGAGTAGATTTCAATGACAGAATAATAACAGTTCTGTCTTTAAGCAAAAACACAAGAAACATGATTTATACTTCACATAACACACAAAAAAAAATAAAAATGGGAAATGAAATTCTTGGCCTGAAATTATTGGCCTGAATGTTGAATCCAGAAGGCTATGTGTCGAATTAGAAAATGAGGTGGCATTCCTTCCAATTTGTGTTGGGCTTCACTGGAACACGGCAGCTGGCTGAGGGCTGAACTGTGAGCCAAAGGCCAAGGCAATGAATTAAAGCAACTGACTGCAATGCTAGGGTCATGCCTGCAGATTGAATGAAGGTGTTCCACAAAACATTCACCCAGACTTTACCTGGTGTCCTCAGTATAAAGGAGTCTGCAGCGTGAGCAGTGAATACAGTAGTCTAGGTTGAAAGCAGTGCACTTAAATTGGCCTTCCAGAACAAGGAGTTGACCCTGACCGAGCATTGTGAACTGACACATTGCAAGGTCTGGGACTGCGTGCTGAGGGATGCACTAAAGCTTCAGGCAATTGCCACCAAGGCTCAGTGCAGAAAGTCCACTGACTGAGGTCT
Source organism: Stegostoma tigrinum (assembly GCF_030684315.1). Taxonomy (NCBI): domain Eukaryota; kingdom Metazoa; phylum Chordata; class Chondrichthyes; order Orectolobiformes; family Stegostomatidae; genus Stegostoma; species Stegostoma tigrinum. Next base: position 57,307,130 of record NC_081367.1, read on the forward strand.
TCCTGCTGAAGTGAAATGGGGATCTGTTCCGTTATCGGACCATCCTCGTGCCTCAAATGCATGTAAATATAACCTGGTTCAAGTAAGATATGCTTTTGGTCTGTTTGGATATACTTAAACTCCAATGTTTGTTTCCTTGATATGCTACTGTACAGACGTGAACTGTGTTTGTGACTATGTGTTTTTAGACATAAAAAGATACTTTTTAATGAATAAAGTGTATTTTGAAAGGAAACCACTTGGAAGGACTTTGGGGCCTTGGTGAATGAGGGAGGAAGGAAGTGTTGTTATGTCTCCTGTGTGTGCATGGGGAGGTGCCGAGGAGGAGGGAGAAGCGTAGCGGTGATAGATGTTGTGAGGGACATGGTCTCTCAAAATGCTGACAGGGAAGGGGTGGGATGTGTTTGATGGTACATGCTGCTGGATGTGCTTGAAATAATGGAGGATAATCCTTGTAATACCGAGGCTGCTGATATGCAAAGTGAGGAATAAGGGGAATTCTACTGCGGCGGGAAAGGAAGGAGTGAGTGTGGAGGTTAAGGACATGAGATGAGTGTCATAGAAGCCCTACCATGTGGAAACAGGACCTTTGGCTCAAGAAGTCCACACTGAACCTCAGAGCATCCCATGCAGACCCATCCCCTGATAAGCCACAGATCTTTGAACACTATGGGCAATTTAGCGTAGCCAATTCACCTAGCCTGCACATCTTTGGACTGTGGGAGGAAACCAGAGCACCCGGAGGAAACCCACGCAGACACAGGGAGAATGTGCAAACTTCACACAGCCCAAGAGTCGAATCAAACCCAGGTCCCTGGTGCTGTGAGGCAGCAGTGCTAATCACTGTGCCACTGTGCTGCCCAATTTTTATTTCTGTATGATCAAAGGCTCTAACAGCCACCATTGTGGGTGGGGAACACTTGTCTGAAGGAAAAGGAAAATGTTAAAGGGATCATCAGCAGAACAGATGCAATGGAGGAACTGGAAGCACAGAATGGAGTCCTTGCAGGGGACAAATGCAAGGTGTAGTTTCAGAAGTCAGCGAGTTTATAATGAGCATCATAGACTGCCAATCCTCGTAAGTGGTGACATACATGTTGGGGAAGGGACGAAAGTGTTCGAGTTGGACCATGTGATGGTGAAAGAAATGCAGAAATCAGAGGCAAAGTTGATGAGTTTTTCTGTCTAAAGATGCAAACAGGAAGCGGTATTGATGCAGTCATCAATGAACCAACAAAAGAATTGGTGGTGTGGGAAGGCCTGAGTGGGACTGAAACAAGAACATTCATCTCCTTTTAAAGTCAGGGAGCCCGAGCATTAGATTTTCAATTTGATGTCTAAGTGTAAAATTGGTGTTGTGGTTCACAACTACCTCTTAGAAAGTGCACAATTGTAGTTTTTATTGATTTCAGAGATTTTACGCCTGTTATCCTTTCTGATCATTATTTTAATGGAGACAAAATTGTGAGTCATAAATGTTAGCTGTGGTTCAGTGGGTAGCACTCTGAACTCTGAGTCAGAAAGCTGGAGATTGCAATCCCAGTACACAGACTTGAACACACAATTAAGGAAGGAGTGTTGCACGATTGGAAATACTAAGAACTAATGCCATTTGCTGTCTTTTGGGTGAATGATCAGAGGTGCTGGGTAGCATGAATTCAGAAGAGCAGGACAGTTTTCTCCCTATTCTGGGTGATTGCTATCTTTCAACTGACATCACTAAGATTGATTATGTGGTCATTTATCACATGGTTGTTTGTGGGATTTTACTGTGCACTAATTGTCCACTGTATTTCCTAAATTAAAACCACAACTGCACATCAAAGCAGTTCATTGCCTGTAAAAGCCTTCAGGTTGTCCTGAGGTCATGAAAAGTGCAAAAGAAAATTGAAATACTGTGTTCATTTATGGTCTCCCTGCTTTAGAAAGGATGTTGTGAAACTTGAAAGCATTCAGAAAAGATTTAGAAGGATAACAAAGTATGGGGCTGGATGAACACAGCAGGCCAAGCAGCATCTTAGGAGCACAAAAGCTGAGGCATTCCACTCCCGCACATCCCAGATGTCCTCGTTCTTCAAGGGCCACAACCTCCCACCCACAGTGGTTGAGAACGACCTCGACTGTGTCTCCCGCATTTCCCACACCTCACCCTTCACACCCCGCGCTCACACTAACCACCAAAAGAAAATCCCCCTAGTCCTCACACACCACCCGACCAACCTCCGGATACAACGCATCATCCTCCGACACTTCCGCCATCTACAATCCGACCCCACCACTAAAGACATTTTTCCCACCCCGCACTTGTCTGCCTTCTGGAGAGACCACTCTCTCCGTGACTCCCTTGTTCGCTCCACACTCCCATCCAACCCCAACACACCTGGCACCTTCTCCTGCAAATGCAGGAAGTGCTACACCTGCCCCACAACACCTCCCTCACCCCCATCCCAGGCTCTAAGAAGACTTTCCACATCCAGCAGATGTTCACCTGCACATCCACCAATGTGGTAGACTGCATCCGCTGTGCACAGTGTGGCTTCCTCTATATTGGGGAAACCAAGCAATGGCTTGGGGACCACTTTGCAGAACACCTATGCTCGGTTCACAATAAACAACTGCACCCCCCAGTCACGAACCATTTCAACTCCCCCTCCCATTCCTTAGACGACATGTCCAACCTGGGCCTCCTGCAGTGCCATAATGATGCTACCCGTAGGTTGCAGGAACAGCAACTCATATTCCGCTTGGGAACCCTGCAGCCTAATGGTATCAATGTGGATTTCACCAGCTTCAAAATCTCCCGTCCCCCCCCTGCATCCCAAAACCAGCCCAGCTCATTCCCGCCTGCCTAACCTGTTCCTCCTCTCACCTATCCCCTCCTCCCACCTCAAGCCACACCTCCATTTCCTACCTACTAACCTCATCCCGCCCCTTTGACCTGTCTGTCCTCCCTGGACTGACCTATCCCCTCCCTGCCTCCCCACGCATACTGTCCTCTCCACCTATCTTCTCCTCTATCCATCTTCAGTCCACCTCCCCCTTTGTCCCTATTTATTTCAGAATCCTCTCCCCATCCCCCTTTTCTGATGAAGGGTCTCGGCCCGAAATGTCAGCTTTTGTGCTTTTAAGATGCTGCTTGGCCTGCTCTGTTCATCCAGCTCCACACTTTGTTATCTTGGATTCTCCAGCATCTGCAGCTCCCATTATCACTGATCACAGATTTAGAAGGATGTTGCCAGGGTTGGAGGATTTGAGCTATGGGGCGAGGCTAAATAGGCTCGGGGTATTTCGCCTGGAGTGTTGGAATGACCTTAAAAAGATTTATAAAATCATGGGGAGACATGGTTACGGTGAATAGTCAAGGTCTTTTCCCCAAGGTGGGGGAGTCCAAAACTAGAGGCACAGGTTCAAGCTGAGAGGGGAAAGATTCAAAAGAGAACTCAAGGGCAGCTTTTTCATACAGAGGGTGGTGCATGTATGGAATGAGCTGCCAGAGAAAGTGGTGGAGGCTGGAACAATTACAACATTTAAAAGGAATTTGGATGGGTCTATGAATAGGAAGGGAGGAGAGGGATATGGGCCAAATGCTGACATATGGACTAGATGAATTTTGGATATCTGGTCAGTATGGATGAGTTGGACTGAAGGGTCTGTTTCCATACTGTACAGTTCTATACCTCTCGGACTATAAATTAAATCTATTTGTCAAATGCTAGAATTTAAGTGTTATTCCCAAATTTTAGTGTTCTGTGGTCCTGTTTACTGCAAGAATGCACTCTCATCATGTTAATACTCCTCCTGCCCTATAACTCTGCCTCCAGACTAAGGGATGCATATTCATTTCAAATGGGCTTGTGCACCTCCTTCTCTCTAATCCAGGCTTTAAAACATCGTATGCATGGTATACAGGGCTTGACTACCAAAATAAACAATTAAATGAGAGGGTGTGAAGTGTCGTAACTGAAGGATGAACTCTGGGGGCATGTAATTCCGGATCTTGCAATATCTGTATCTTAAATTATGCGATCTTGCACTGTATATATCTTGAATTGTCTTTATATTGCACAGTCTATCTTACAGAATTGCAGAGGAACAGGCCCTTGCACTCTATGATCTGCACTGTATGTATATTGCAGTGTATGTACGTTATATAACCTGTATATTTCTCTATTTGTACCTTAAATTTTCTGTGTCTTGCAGTGTCTGTAATTTGCACTGTTTATACATTGCACTATCCTGCACTTTGTAAACTACACTTTCTGTATCTTGCACCAACTGTATCTTGCACTCTGCATTTTGCACTAACCATGTTGCACAGTAATTGTTTCTTGCACTGAAGATCACAATGCAAAGTGGGCAGCTTTGCAAATGCTAACTAATTGGAGCAAATTGTGTTGAGGAACAGAGGCACGGCTAACAAAGGAAACAGCCAAGGAGTTGTATGATGCCAGAAGTGGAGTAGGTTATTGACAGGTACCATTTCAATAAGACAACTTTTTTGAAAGAGAAAGGAGCACCCTAGATGTCGGGCATCATTCTTCCCATTCTATTGGGCTACATAAGGCAATAACTCCATTGCACTCTGTCTGGAATGCTTTCCTAATCTTTCACCTCTAACTGAGGCCCCATCTCGGCTCTTTGGAGAATGTGAATGATCCCCTGAACACTACTTCCCAGTAAGCAACATGGTAGGCAAAGAATTTGAACACAGAAGCAAAGAAGTTCTTGTTTCAATTGTAAAGACACAAGTAAGACTGCACCTGAGTTTGCATGCAGTTCTGGTCCACTTGCCTTACCTCTCGTCAAGAGGGTAGAGAGGAGGTTTATCAGCTTGATTCCTGATGGTGGTGCTATTCTGTGGGATCAGATATAGGAGATCTAGCCTGGATTCTCTGATGTTTAGAAGTGATGAGAAAAAAATTCACAGAAACTTACAAATTTCTTAAAGGGGTAGATGCAACTGCAAGGACGTTTCCCTGGTTGGACGGTCGAGGGCCAGATAACACAGTTTGAAGAATACGAGGTAGTCCATGTTGGACTGAGTTGACAAGGAATTTCTTCACTCAGAGGGTGGTATTTGGAGTATTCTACTCCAGACAGCTGGGGAAACTCATTCATTGACTATTTCCCAAAATAATATTAATAGATTTCCAGTTAGTAGAGGCACCAAAAGATAGTTCAGGAAAATGGCATTGTGGTAGATGATCAACATTGATCTTTGCGTGTGATCAAGAAAGTAGAATGAATGTTGAATTAAATTGTCAGATGCCAAAAGGATGCAACTTTACATTGAAGTGTACTGTGTTCTGGGCAACCTTCAGTAATACAGCAACAGCAGCTTTGATGAAGATAACTTCCAAGTCATTGTACGTGACAAACTTGAGATCATGCCATAAAGGGGGATATTGGTGTAAGAGAGAGAAGCTTGACAAAGAGCTACAGTTTAAGGAGCATCTTAAAGGATGAGAGTGGTTGAGAGAAACAAAGAGACTTGGGAGAGTATTCCAGCTTTTAGGACCCGGCCAACTGATACATATAGCTGCAAGTGATGAAGAACGGAAACTAAAGATGCTAGGAGGTCAATGTTAGAAAATTGCCAAGCAATAGGAGACACAATGAGCTCAACCATAATAGACATAGGACCAACTTGGTTGGAGCTTAATCCCTGATGAATGCAAAAAAGGTGTTGATGGTTGTCAATCTGTTTTGGCTGCATGTTAAAGAAAAGATAAAAACAGGAGAGGGTTGGCTTGAAAATCACGGCACTGGGGGAGGGGAGATTTTGAAGCTTGTGAAGTCTACATTGATACCATAGGGCTGCAGGGTTCCCAAGCGGAATATAAGTTGCTGTTCCTGCAACCTTCAAGTAGGACTGTTGGGGCACTGCAGGAGGCCCAGCGTAGACATGTCATCTGAGGAGTGGAAGGGGGAATTGAAATGGTTTGCGACTGGGAGGTGCAGTTGTTTATTGCGAACCAAGCGTAGGCGTTCTGCAAAGCGGCCCCCAAGCCTCCGCTTGATTTCCCCAATGTAGAGGAGGCCACAACGGGATCAGCGGATGAAGTATATCACATATGGTGGATGTGCAGGTAAACATCTGCTTGATGTGGAAAGTCATTTTGGGGCCTGGGATGAGGGTGAGGGAGGAGCTGTGGGGGCAGGTGGAGCACTTCCTGCAGTTGCAGGGAAAAGTGCTGGGTGTGATGGGGCTGGAGGGGAGTGTGGAGCGGACAAGGGAGTCGAGGAGAGAGTGGTCCCTCCAGAAAGCAGATAAGGGTGGGAAGGGAAAAATGTCTTTGGTAGTGGGGTCGGATTGCAAATGGTCGAAGCGTCGGTGGATGATGCGTTGGATCCAGAGGTTGGTGGGGTAATACGTGTTCTATGTTCTATGTTCCATGTCCTTCCTCCTTCCCAGCTACCATGAGGTTTCTGAATTCAACTGAGATGTCATCTTGAAAGCTAACCAAGCAGCTTGTTGGTGTCAAGTCACACATGGAGCCAGGTGAGGTCATGAGTAAAACAGTTGAGTTTTTACAGTAATTTGACAGCTTCATCATCCCTTTACTGAAACTGGGCAGTTTTATTTTGGTTTTCCCCCAGTTTATTAAAGTTTTTGAACAGCTGTGGTAAGATTTGAATTCACTGGGGACGATTGCAGTAAAATAACCATGACCCCAATGTTTGATCACCCACTGGAGGAGACAGTGAATGCAGCTTTGCTTTAATGCACCGGGTTATTTTGTTATGTGCAACACGTGCTGCTAATGGAGTAAATGAGAGGGATAGACAGTGGACAACTGGATTGCACCTGCCTGAAATTGAATCAGTACAGCATGTAGCTAGCAAAGGCTCATTACGCAGGGAGGGATAGGAATTTGCCAGCAGCTTGTGAAAGTGCCAACCGTCACATTCCTGGAGCCAGAGTCGACCGCAAGATCAATTACCAGCTCCCAGACAAATAACAACCAGAGAAAAGAAATGAAGTTTCAGATCTGTGTTGCATTAGTTATCGTCTTCTGTTCAAGGAGCTCATGACATTTTAAAAATGTACTCATGGAATGTGGGCGTTTGCATGTCCATTCCTTTCAGAAAGTGGTGTTGTGGCACCTTCCTGAACCACTTCAGTCCATGTGATGAAGGTGCACCAACAGTGCTGTCATGTCAGGAGCAGAGCCAGCCTTGAGAAAACCTGGGAAAACTTGTACGCTGAGATAATGGGAACTGCAGATGCTGGAGAATTCCAAGATAATAAAATGTGAGGCTGGATGAGGCCTGCTGTGTTCATCCAGCCTCACATTTTATTATCTTAAAACTTGTACGCTGCCTACATGTTTGTTACTCTGAATTCAAAGAAACCCCACTTACAAGTCTCTAATTCCTCTTGCTTCTGTGCAAATCAGTCAAGCTATCACTGGCTTTGTATTCTCCAGGCAAACCTCACCCATAATAAATAGTAATAAAAAAAACAAGTTTGCAATTTTTACATATTGAAATATTTTAGAAAAGCTCTCCATATTGAATAAATTTTTCAAAACTGACCACAGTCCTTCTTTTGTTTATTTTATGGATTTAATTAGTTTCTTTAGAAACCACACCAAGCCTGGCTATAGCCCATCACCAGCCTTGGTAACTGTGGGTCATGCCCATCTTAGTGCGACTCTCAGTCCTCCTCCACACATTTTCCTCTTGGTGAGAAAGCTAGGCTGGTCAGTGTTGTACATGCATCGATTGCATGTTACTCCTGCCTCCCAATTTATACTGACTGAAGTTCTGAAGGACCGTAGAAAATAGGTGCTGGAGTAGGCCATTCAGACCTTTGAGCCTGCAGCAGAAGAATCACACTGGACTCAACACTTTAACTCTCTTTCTCTTTCCATAAATGTTGCCAGACTGGCTGAATTGCTTCAGTATATTTTCTGCATCTAAGCCCTGAATGGTAGTTTGGATCCCTCAGTTACTAATCCGCTGACATGACCACTAGGTCAGCATCTCTTCATACCTTTTGCTAAGTAGCTCATTACTTGAAAAAGCACAAGGAGTCCGTGCAAAAATAAATCACTGAAGCAAGCACTTTTTCACCATTCTCGTGAGATTTCACCATGTCATCTTTCACCATCGAAACGTGGCACCCTTGCTTATTGCCCATGTTGCTCACTCTAAGGTGGGATATCCCAAGTGGGATATTGACCCAGTGATGCTGTAGGACAAATCAGCAGTTTCCAAATCAGGCTGCCTTGGAAGGGAACTTGCAGATCGTGATGCTCCCATGTGTTTGCTGCCACCCTTGTCCTTCCAGATGGTAGCTGTAATTGGTTTGGAAGGTGCTGTCAATGGAGCCTTGCTGAATGTTTGCAGTGCATCTTGCTGGTGGTACATGCTGTGTGCCAGTTGTGGTGGATGTGAGTGTTAAGGAGGTGAATGAGGTGCTGAACAAGTAGAGTACTTAGTCATTAATGGTGTCTAGGTTTTTGGGTGCTGTTGGAGCAGACATTCATCCAGGCAAATCAGGAGTATTGGCTCACATTTCTGACTTGTGCCTTGTTAATGATAGACAGGGTTCGGGAATTTAGGAGGTGGGTTCACTGTTGTAGGATTCCTACCCCCAGTTGTGGAAGCAAGGTCATTGGGGTCATTTAAGAGACTGCTGGACATGCATATGGTCGCAGAAATTTGAGGGTGCATCCATGAGGATCAATGGTCGGCACAACATTGTGGGCTGAAGGGCCTGTTCTGTGCTGTACTGTTCTATGTTCTGTTCTATGTTCTATGATCTGTTCTTTAGCCATAATATTTATATGGCTCATAAAGCTCAGTTGCTAGGCAGTGGTAATTCCCATAAGGATGCTGACACCGGGAGATTCAACAATGGCAATACTAATGAAGGGGCAATGGTTAGATTTTGTCTTCTTGGATATGATCATTACTTGACATTTTTCATTGCAAGTGTTAACGTAAGGCGAAGTGTTGAGCAGGTCTTGCCGCACCTGAGAAAGGATTGCTTTAGCATCTGAGCTGTTGTGCATGAAGCTGAACGTGGACCAAACTGGCTGAATTAGAAAATGGTTGGGGATTGACATCCAGAGGAGATTTTTTTCCCAGTGTCTTACGTCTATCTGACAATGCTGGCTACAAGTGAGGTCAGGATTAGACTTGTTGGACTGACTGAGCTCTTTGCGCTCAGATCTAACCATGACTTTGTTATTAAGCCTGCCGATATGTATGGTGCTGTTGTAGTCTGGTGTACTGACTTCTACATTGCAGAGGCTGAGCACCAGCTCTCAGATACCTCCTCCTATCTTCCCCTGGAACATGACCACGCTATGGAACATTAGGCCATTGTATCAACTACAGTCACTAACATAATTTCATCCGGTGATCTCCCTCCCACTGCCTCCAAGCTGATAGTAACCGAACCCCACACAGCTTGTTTCTACCTCCTACCAAAAATCCACAAACAGGACTGCCCGGGCAAACCCACTGTTTGTGACTTTTCCTGCCTCATAGAACTTATCTCTCCCTACCTTAACTCAGTCTTTTTTTCCCCTGGTCCAGTCCCTGCCCACTTACATCGTGACTCCTCTGGCACTTTATGCCAGTTTTTGAATTTTCAGTTTGCAAGCTCCAGCCACCTCCTCTTTACCATGGATATGCAATCCCTCTACATGTCCTTCCCCCACCAGTATGGTCTCAGTGTTCTCCAGTTCTTCCTGGAACAGAGGCCTGAACCATCCCCACCCATCACTAGCTTCCTCCATCTGGCTCATCATGAAAAACTTCTCTTTTAACTCCTCTCATTTTCTTCAGGTCAGGGGGGTGGCCATGGGTACGCGCATGGGCCCCAGTAATGCCAGTCTCTTCATGGGGTATATGGAACATTCCTTGTTCCAGCCCTATTCCAGATCCCACCCACAACGTTTTCTTTGGTATATCGGTATCGTCAGTACTGTTTCTCTCTCTCTTCTGGAATTGAAAAGGTTTATTGTTTTTGCTTCCAATTTTCGCTCCATCCACCACCCTCTTTTTCACCCATTCCATCTCTGGGGTCGGAGGGCAATGACTCTCTCCCAGCTGCTACACAGTCTCTCTCTGAATTGTCTTTTGAGTTCTTTTCTCTTGCTTTGGAGAATCCACATGTGAGGCAATCTGTTTTCCTAAATTTGCTTTTTTGCCAAGGGTGTGTTTACTGGATGTTACTATATTGGAACAGTTAATTAGTAATGGTTACTATATCTATTGTTCTGTTAAGTTTTCCAGTAGAGCTAAGTTATACCCAGATCTGCGTTCCTTTGTTGTTTTTTTAACTTTAGCGTTTGAATAAACTATAGTTTGGTCAACTTCAGGTAGTTTAACCAGTTATATTGCAACCGGAATACAACACCTGACATTTACCTTTAAATTAAGAAAAAGGTTACAGTCTATGCAGCCATCTTAATGTATTTTAAGGGAGGTCTGGTCTGGTCCATTACAAATTAGGTCTTCTTCATGATCAATAAATACTTTCCTTACTCATCCAAGGCAATGAGGATAATGTGGTGTGGTTTTCTGTGATGTTTCTGTGAAAGTGAGCGTGTTTCCTGATTGAGGACAGAGCTGCAGAGGTTCAATACCCATCTGATCTGAATCAGACTTGACAGAAGGGTGAAATAATTGGTCTCAATGCCTGAGGTAATTGTGAATAGGTAATGGCTCTGAAAGTGGACGGCATAGGTAGATACAAGAACAGAAAAGGAAATAAGAACTGAGCAGATTGGATTGAACGTGATGGAAGTTTGTTGGCAAACAAGACAAGTTGACTCTGTTTGTCTCTCGACAGATGCTGCACGACCTGCTGAGGATATCCAAGTTTTTCTCTCTTTATCATTGTTATAGACAGCAATTTATGGATCAATTAATATTGTGCATTATACATCAAGAAGACCACCAGTTCTCAGTGAGAAATATGGATCAATAGATAGGTGAACAGATGGGTAAAGAGCTTTGCATGAATTGATAAGAGTGCACCACCAGAGCTTTCAGCTAGATAGCCGGAAACTAAAGTAAATAGCTATGTGGAGAAACAGAGGTGGATGTAAGCAGAGTTACATTGAAGGAAAAGAGAGCTTTTTACCACATAATGGAATTCTTGTGTATTTATAAATTATGGGTAGTCTTGTCAGGGTTACAGGCAGCACAATCTGCAGTCTGCCTCACAAATGCAAAACTGGCTGGTAAAACATGCTCCAGAAGCTCAGAAGACTGCTGAGGAGTGACACATTGAACCTTTCACCAGCTGCTACAGACTTGGACATTCACCAACAATTCAATCCTTCACCGGCTCTGTGTGCCTGCCAACAACAACAAATGGACTTCAGAAAATAAATAAAACTCCGGCTGCACAGTCACACCTGCTAGGATGAGAATGGACTGTGGGAATGATGGAAACACAGACAACATCTGCAGAAATGTTGTCTACTTGAGGCCGAATGGAAGCTCCCAAATGGTTAGCTTGGGCATTCAAACAAGAGTAGGAATGAGTATGATCCCAGGTTCAATTTAAGACACTAAGATACAATCCATGTTAGAATGTACGTGGGCACTGGGTTGTGATTCAATGAGTCTCCATCGATATAATGTAGTTGTCAAGACATCCAATCAGGAATTCAGGAGAACTGTATCAACCCAGAAGGTGATAAGACTGATTCCCACAGGAAGTGATTGAAGCAAATACCAAAGACTCAGTTAAGGACAAGCTGGACAAGGGTATGAGTGAAGGTGAGAGGAAAAAGATTTAAAACAGACCTGAGGGGCAACTTTTTCGCACAGAGGGTGGTTCATATGCCAAAAGAATTGCCAGATGAAATAGTAGGTACAGTCACAACATTTAAAAGACATTGTGATAGGTACAGGAATAGGAAAGGTTTAGAGGGATATGGGCCAAGAGCAGGCAAGAGACATGAGTTTACTTTGGGAAACTTGTTTTGCATGGATGATTTAAACCAGTGGATCTGTTTCCATACTGTATGACTCTACGACTTTATGTTAGATAAGAAAGAATTTGAAGAGGTTTGAGTGACCATGAACACTGGTGTAGACTGGTTGGATCAAGTGACCTGTTGTTCTGTTACATACTGTACCAGAAATTGCTAAGTGTCATTTTTGGCAAGTTTCTTTGAGGGTTTTTTTATCTGTGAGACCTAGTGAATTCCCTCATACTGTCATGCCAAACTCACCTCTTTACATATGCACCACATCCTTGTGATAACCTAGTTATCATATTCGCCCACTCACATTGAGGGGGGGGACACTCATAAAAGCTGGAATATCCCAAGATCCTGGCACAAGCACTATGTTGGAAGGGCATCTGTGACCACGGATGAATTGACAGTCTGAAGTTGCCCTTGACTGTGCACATAGTGGGACAGCAATCACAGTCCAACACTACACACAGGACAAAGGTGGCACAGTTAGCGCTTCACTGCTGATACAAGTACATTGTCTTACAATTTATCAGGGCGGCACGGTGGCTCAGTGGTTAACACTGCAGCCTCCCAGAGCCAGGGACCGGGGTTTGATTCCAGCCTTGGGTGACTGTCTGTGTGGAGTTTGCAGATTCTCCCCGTGTCTGCGCAGGTTTCATCCGGGTGCTCCGATTTCCTCCCACAATCCAAAGATGTGCAGACTAGGTGGATTGGCCATGCTAAGTTGCCCGTAGTGTTCAGGGGTGTGTGGGTTATAATGGGATGGGTCTGAGTGGGATGCTCCAAAGGGCCTGTTTCCACACTGTGGGGAATCTAACCTAATCACTTGTTAGGGACCAAGCCATGCATCTTACAACTACTCATGCCTCAGTACTCAGTGTAACCGAGCATCATCTCATTGTTCAATATGGTACCATCACCTCCAGGGAAATGTTGATGTAGCAACAATGAAAACAACAGTAGACAAACAAATTGAGGCCCTACTTGCTTCTGAGAACAGATAGGGGCTGCTTTCCTTTTGAGCACTAACAAATTTAGCCAATGACTGATCATGGCATGTAACTCTCATCTACTGGAACTGTGTGTTAATTAAGTACTGTAATGTTTGTAGTGCCTGAAGCTGCAACACTCCACCATGCTGAAAGTGATGTTCTTTCTGCTAAATGTCCTCATCTTCCTCCTCAGAAGATTGCAGCTACTTTCTGCATCAGCATCTACCCCAGTTGTTCTGGTTGTGCGGAGAATAACATGCTTGGGTTTTGTGGCATACTCAGTTTGGAGTGTACCGCAAGGCACCCTCAGACTGATCCAACCATCACTCACAAAAGATAGTGTAGAATAGTTCTCCATACCGTGGAACACAGAGGACTCAGACAAGGAGGGTGATGGAATGCCTCTGCGTGGACCTTTGACACAGGACCTTCTTCTGCAGACTGCAGCATTAGTTATGTTGGTGGGAAATTCTGCACATATATCAACATCTCCTCCCACCACCACATTGCCCAAGAAAGGCATTGTTGCATATAAGTGCATACTATTGAATTCTTGCAGTTCATGGTGAGGGGGAAACAGTTCCGTGCCCTTGTGCAGAGCCGCTGAGACCTCGCCGAATCTTTGGGTCTTGAGGTCTGAAGATGTTACTTTGAGGGTTTCCTGTGATTACTTCTGTTTCTCAGATACAACTGTCTTCAATTTATAATGACCGATGACATGGTCATTTCTGAAGAAGCATCACCAGACCCAAAACATTAACACTGCTTGCTATCCGCACTTGCTGCCAGACCTGCTGAGTTTTCCCAAAAATTTCTGTTCTTGCTTCTGATTTCCACCATCTACAGAATAGAATAGAATAGGGTCTGTACAGTGTGGAAGCAGGCTGTTCAGCCCATTGAGTTCACACCAACCCTCTGAAGAGCATTCCACCCAGACCCATCCCACTAATCCTATCCCTGTAACCTTGCATTTCCTATGGTTAACCCATATAGTCTGCACATCCCTGGACACTATGGGTAATTTAGCTAGGCCAATCCACCTAACGTGCTCACCTTTGGAATGTAGGAGGAAACTGAAATACCCAGAGAAAGACACACCGACACAGGGAGAATGTGGACATTCTGGGTCCATTACGCTGTGAGGCAGAAGCGCTAACCACTGAGCCACTGTGCCGAATTTCCCACCAATATGACCGATGCTGCAATCCCCAGAAGAAGGTCCTATGTCAAAGGTCTAAGTTCTTCATTTTTCTTTTGTTAAATGACTTGGTTAACAATGCTTACAACGAGCAGGTTGGATACAGCAACTTATAATTGCGCAAATTAGTTCCTTTAAAATAATTTTTCTGACAAGTTACATCACAGCTTTAGTGAAGGTGGGAATTGAACCTAGGCAATTGGCCCAGAGATAGGGACTCTACCACTGTGCCAGAACAGGAGCAGTGGCGAATACACCAGGGAACTATGTCGCCCAGGTTTTTGTTTAATTCAAAAAAAATCCAAAGTCTGGTCATGATGCTTCTCGCTGCAGACGACAGATCCTTGCATACGAGTGCACAGCTTTTCTAGGAAATGTAAGTGAAGGCAACTGATAAATTAGTTTTGCTTATTAGTGTAATACATAACATATTTGGGATTGTTCAGCAAGTGCTGTCCAGTTGTGGAATTATATCTCATTTGAGGCATTTTGCCTTACTGGCTGAGTGTGGCCTGTTGTGAACAGCCAAAGCAATATGCTGCTTGATATAATTTGCCAGTTATTTGGATGAATAGCTTAACTAATCTGGCATTGGATAGGCACTGAAATTCATATATCACATTGTTCATTTGCATGGTAAAAGTCTGTCTTTTTGGCTTAATGGCAGTATCCTGTTAGTGGGGAATACTGCTAATGTTGTAACCGCATGGTGACTGAGGTAAATGGCTAGCTTCATCTCATGGTTGCAACATTAAGGTAATTTGAGGCAGCTTGGCCACTTTTTAGGTCAGACAGGTTTCTCATGTTGCTCGCTTTCAAATCTGGTATTATTGCATTTGTTCTGCTGAAGATAAGACAAACAAATCTTTGGCAAAATATCTCGTTATTTAGTGACACTCTAATTCTATGTAATTTGTTAACTTGTGCCAAGAGCAAAGAACAATGCATATCTTTAAGTTTAATTTATATTTTGCATTTTTGTGTTGTGAAAGTGGAAACATTCAGTTTGAATTTTTAGAGCTTTGTTTGGGCTTGAGATTTCGAGGTCTGTACATATACAAGTAGTTTAATAAGGTTTTGGTTGTTTGATGCAGTAAAACTAAATGCAGGAATAAGCTATGCTGTTGCCTAGTGACAGGGGTCCACGAACACAAAGAGACAGAAAAACCCAGAAAATAGTCTGGCATGTCAGAGTGGAGACAGGAAGGTTGAAATCTCTATAAGAAATCTGGCAATACTGCTGAAAAGTAAGCTTAGGAAGCTCATGGGGTTGCTCTGATGCTCAAGTAATAGGGAATTGTGTATGTGGTCAACATTAAAGTGTCTCAGAGAGAGATACCCACTGAAGAAAAGCATCTGGTGAATAAGCAGGAATTCACTGAAAGAAAACTGATTGAGGTTGGACCAGGCAGAGCAAGAGTATAGAGATATTGATTAATCTTCTCTGGGGTTCCGTGGTTGTGAGGATACTGTAAGGGTAAAAGGAATATTATCAGTTTGAATCCTTTCCTGGTGTTGGTACCAAAATCTTTCTTACCATTTTTGTCCAATTTAATATTGTTTATGTTTTTCCTAGTTCAATAAACACTTTATCGTTGTGTAAGAAGTATATTAGCAGACGCTTGTGAATATGTTCAGAAAATTGGCCTCCACAGTAAAAAGCAAAACAGGGCTAGGGTTTCAGAGATAATGGGAACTGCAGATGCTGTAGAATCCGAGATAATAAAGTGTGGAGCTGCATGAATACAGCAGGCCAAGGAGCATCTCAGGAGCACAAAAGCTGACGTTTCAGGCCTAGACCCTCTGATGAAGAGTCTAGGCCTGAAACGTCAGCTTTTGTGCTCCTAAGAAGCTGCTTGGCCTGCTGTGTTCATCCAGCTTCACGCTTTGTTATCTAGGTTCTCAGACCAGGTTTCATTCCGGGATCTGAATTGTCTGATATTAAAGTAGCTTTAAGTATAACAATGGGCTTTAGAAAGTGATTAATTATGGAGAGTGCAGATTGACTGTAATGTTTCTGGTATATGAGGGGTACAGGTAGTAAAATGGATTTAAGACCACAATCAGATCACCGATCATCTTACAGAATGATAGAACAGGCTTGAAGGGTTGAGTGACCCATCCTGTTTCTATTTCTTGTGATTTTATAACCCTATGGTTTTAAGTATAAGTGTTGCACTAGCTCGGTTTGCAAAAATATTGAAGGTTTTTCTAATGCTTTCATGAGATGTGGGTGTTACTGGTTAAGCCAGCATTAATTATCCATCCCTCGTTATTCCAGAGAAGGTGGTGTGCTATCTTCTTAAATTGCTGCTGTCCTTGGGGTGCGCAGACATTCACTACGCTATTAGAAAGGGAGTTCCAAGATTTTGACACAGTGACACTGAAGGAATAGTGATATATTTCAAAGTCAGAATGGTGAGTAGCTTGGAGGGGAATCTGTAGCCGGTGGTGTTCCAATGTACCTGCTGCCCTTGTCCTTGTCCGTGGTCAAGGTTATGGATTTGGAAGGATCTGTTGAAGGAGCCTGGGTGAGTTACTGCAGTGCATCTTGGTGATGGTACTCACTGCTGCCAAGGTACATTGGAGGTCAAGAGAATGAAGATTTAAAGCAGAATCTGTCTTCATCTTTCCCTATTCTTGATGCTGAGAAATAAATTGGAGAAAAGGTCCATACTTTTAAACCATTTTTTGGTTTTATTTCAGAAACAGTTTCCTGAGCACTGTTTAGGATTCACCTCCATCTACTGGAAGATAGTGAGAACTACATCTTCTTATTAGTCTTGTGGCATTCTCTTGTCATGAGACAGAATCCTTCAGCTTGACTCTGGGGGCACTCTCATCACTTTTGGAGTTTTCTTTTGAAGTGAGGACGAAATGTCAGTCAACTCCTGGCCACAAACTTGCCAATTTTTAACCAGAAACAGCCAATAAAACAGCCTCTCTGATGAAGGGTCCAGGCCCGAAATGTCAGCTTTTGTGCTCCTGAGATGCTGCTTGGCCTGCTCTGTTCATCCAGCCTCACATTTTATTATCTTGGAATTCTCCAGCATCTGCAGTTCCCATTATCTCTAATAAAACAGCCTTTTTGGCAAGAAACACAGTCCAATTAAGGATAGCGAGTTTTGAGAAGATTTGTAGCTCAGGTTGAGGTTCTGGATGTGAGTTTGCTCGCTGAGCTGGAAGGTTCGTTTTCAGACGTTTCGTCACCATTCTAGGTAACATCATCAGTGAGCCTCCGACGAAGCGCTGGTGTTATGTCCCGCTTTCTATTTATCTGGTTAGGTTTCCTTGGGTTGGTGATGTCATTTCCTGTTCTTTTTCTCAGGGGATGGTAGATTGGCTCCAAATCAATGTGTTTGTTGATGGAGTTCCGGTTGGAATGCCATGCTTCTAGGAATTCTCGTGCGTGTCTCTGTTTGGCTTGTCCTAGGATGGATGTGTTGTCCCAATCAAAGTGGTGCCCTTCCGCATCTGTATGTAAGGATACGAGTGATAGTGGGTCATGGTCAAACCCATGCCCTCTAGTTTTAGACACCCCTATCCTGGGAAAAAAAGCCTTGACTATTCACCCTATCCATGCCTCTCATGATTTCATAAACCTCTCTGGTCCCACCTCTAGTTTCATCTCGGTGCTCTTAAATAATGCATCAAATCCCACTGGAAAACATGAAGCACATGTATATCAATGGCCTGGATTTTCCGCTGGCCAGACAGTCATTATTCCAGAATAGTTAAGCGTTGTGCATGGAGCAATGTGGAATTTGCAGCCAAGCATACTTACAAGGAAATGCCCATGATAATGAATTCTCTTTTGGTCAATTCCTCTACTCCTGGAACTGTATGAATGCCTCTATTTAACTTGGAGGTTGCAAATGATTCTGAAGAAATTAAGTAGAAGAGTTACTCAGGAAAATTTAGGCTATTAAGTACAATGTCAAACTCCTGAGTAACTGTTAAATTGACCCCATACTTACCTCACTCACAACAACTACATTTTCCCCAGAATACTTACAAACCCCCAAAATGACCTGTGGACATAATCATCTATTGCCTCCACCGCCATTAGACCCGACACCCTCAAAGACCACTCCCCCACACTACTGAATCCTGAACCAACAAGCACCCAGGGATCCAATCTCCTTTTTCTCACTGCTGGACTTGATTATCCCCTCCTCTATCACAGGACTCAAACCGCCGAACTGCCACCCACCTTCAATGGCCCCACCAGGTTTGATTTTTCCTCCCCACCCTAACCTATCCTACACACTGTACTACTTAGAAGCACCCTGCGCCCTTCCCACTTGACACCTACCTCACACCTAGCTAGCACCCTACCTAGCTGTCACTCTGCTTACCTGGCACCCTAACCTCCCAGCACCCTAATGCCACACTTACCTTATGGTCGTTACCCTTGGATAGCAGCTGTCAATGTGGTTATCTAGACTTTTACATTTTAGAATGTGGCAGAGGGCCTAATGTCCTCCTTTCTGCACATATATGCTGTTAAACTCTGTAATTTCATAAATTCAACCATCCACAATTCAAACTTTCAACTGAACCATCATATAATTTGCTGTGACTAAGATACATCTTCAGACAACTACTGATGGTGACATCTTGTAATGTTGTGTTGCGTGCCTGAACAAACTTGGGTAGATTCACTGCCACCAATCCTTCTTATTAATCTCAGCCAAAGTTGCTTATACAACAAGACTGAGAAGCAGTGCCCTTACAAGGTCTTCAGTAGAAGGGAGTCTCAATCTTGACAAACAGTACAAATTTGTTGCATAACACTTTATAGCTAGTTACATTATATTAAAGACACATGATTGTCTCCTATGAAACAGCAGTTTAATTTAAGAGTTAAGTTTACCTTACTTTTTTTTTCTTTTTTCATTCATGGGCTGAGGGCATCGCTGGCTAGGCAGAATTTATTGCCCATCCGTAATTGCCCTAATTTATTGCCCATCCGTAATTGCCCAGAGGGCAGTTAAGAGGCAACCACATTGCTATGGGCCTGGAGTCACCTCTAGGCCAGACCAGGTAAGGATGGCAGTTTCCATTCCCAAAGGACATTAGTGAACCAGATGGGTTTTTCCAACAATCGACAATGGATTCACAATCATCATTGGATTCTTAATTCCAGATATTTATTTAATTCAAATTCTACCATCTGCTGTGGCAGGATTCGAACCCAGGTCTCTGGAATGTTATCTGGGTCTCTGGATTAACAATCCAGCAATAATACCACGCAGTCGTTGCCTCCCCAAAGTAACTAGCATAATCCAGTACAAACCTGAATACCTCAGTTAACTTGTCTCAGGAAGGGTCCTTAATATTCTAACATGCAGGGCTCATTCCGTGATTATAGTTCATCCATTCAAATGAAAACTATTTCATACAAGTGACATCTCACTGGAGCATCCAGTTAATGATTCATTCAGCTGTCAGCTTCAGTAACTTCTCTCACCTACGAGGGGGCTACAAATGCTCAGTCTTTAAGCAAATATATCATCCAGCTAAAGCCATCAACTAGCTCAATTGTCTCTGTGTCAAGTGATTACAGGCTCAAACGCCATCTGAGCAACTTGAAGACTTAGTCCATGCTGACCCTTCATGCTCCGGAGCTACACTGTTGGATAAGACATCTTTCAGATGAAATGTTCTCAGATATTCGTTGGAGAATGATTTTTGGTCTAGCACTCCCAGGAAATCTCCCAAACTAATGCTGCGGGATCTTTAATTGCATAAGCAGGTCTTCTGACAGTGAAGCATTCCCATAATCAACAAGAATTATGCACCTGATAATCTTGATTGGGATTCAGATCCATGATTATCAGTCTCAGAAGTTAGAATGATGTTGACTGAGCCCAGGCTCCACATCCCTTCTTCTAGTTAGAATATAATTTCTTTTATCCGATTGCTTCCTACTGGACATCAGGTTGTGGAAAAACTGCTGCCTGTGTGTACATGCATATCAAAGGCTTTCTGCACTTCAAAGAGCTGTGGGATGTAGCTGAGAGATCGGCGGCAGCAGGCTGCAAATTGATTTGGCTTGATATGACCAAGGTTTCTAATGGTGATATGCTTGAGTGGTGCCAGTATTAATAATTAGCCGATGCCTGAAGAGGAACTGATATAGGTTGAGTCAGGCTCACACACACAGAGTACCATCAAACAGGAACAGGAGGAAACAGCCATCTCAGGACGAGACTGCGAGCAGAGAGACAGACAGGTAGGGGAAGGGGACAAAAAGAATGTCACGGTCAAGAGGACTGAAAAATGCAAGGGCTGGCGATATCGACAGGATGTTAACCTTTTTATGAAACCTTTATGTTCTAAAAATCCCAATATGCCCCACAAAAGCATTATCAAACAAAGATCTTACACCGAAATTGCATAAGGAGATATAAACATAGGCAATCAAAAGTTTGGTTGAAGTGGTAGGATTAAAGCATTAACTTAAAATAGGGAAAAGAGAGGCAAAGGTAGGCAGGGGGGAGTTTCAGAGTTTAAGGTTCAGGCAGTACAAGCACCGACAGTCGAGCATTGGAAATTGAGGATGCATCAGAGGCCAGAATTAGAGAAGTGAAATGTTCTCAGAGTTATAATCTGGAGTAGGTGACACTGGTAGGGAGCAGTGAGGCCATGAGGAGGTGAGAGCATGTTTCCTGTTTCAGATAGGTGGAGATGTAGAAATTAATGGTAAGCTGAACTTTGAGAAGATCAAGAGAAAATGAAGTATTGAGAAAGAACCAGGCAGTGAAAGGCAGAAACAATAAAAAAGAAGAGAAAGTCAAAATTCAGTGAGAGGGTAGACTGGGTGACCGCTTCACAGAACATCTACATTCTGCTTGCAAAAAAGACCCTAAACTACCAGTTGCCTGCCACTTTAACGCACCACCCTGCTCCCTGACCGACATCTCTGTCTCTGGCTTGCCGCAGTGTTCCAGCGAACCTCAACGCAATCTGGAAGAATAGCACCTCATTTTCCACTCGGGGATGCTGCAGCCCTCTGGACTCAATATCAAGTTCATGAATTTTAGGGCCTAAACTTTCCCATGTCCCAGCCCCCTCACCCACACACCAGGCCTTGTTACCACATAGCCTGCCATTACACACTAACTACTGTTAGTTACTAACAGTCCCCATTAACAACTATTCAGCATCCCAGCCTAACTGTCATCAACTCTTTGTCTATCCAACTGTTCTTCTCTCTTTAGGCTCTATCCTATTGTTTACTGCCTACCCCACCGCCTCCCTATTTTCTGCATATAAACTGACATTTTCCCAGCTACCATCAGTTCAGAGGAAGGGTCATCAGACCCGAAACGTGAACTCTGTTTTTTCCTTCACAGATGCTGCCAGACTTGCTGTGCTTTTCCAGCAATTTTGTTTTTGTTTGTGTTTGAGAGCGAAGATGTGCTGGCTAAATTGTAATCCTTGGGATTTGTGCACTGCGTGGGTGAATCAACTGATGAATTAACTGTGTAATCATTGTGGCAAGTGTAAAGCTACTGACTCTGACTTACAATCTTTCATTACAGGCTATTTTCAGTTCTTCTGCAGCTTGACAGTCATTTGCAGCCAATGCTTCAGCAGGAACTGATTCTAAATTTGTTCTATGATAGTTTGACTCAGCAATGTCACGCGTGTGTAAATTAGAAGTTTTATTTATCGTATTCGAAGTTGAGAACAATCACGTTGGATTTACAGTACAGCAACAGGCCAACATATCTATATTTGTCATTTATGGCTGTGTGGTTGAGGTAGCTGCTAATCTGAGGCCCCCATCTACCTGCTTAGTTAGAAGCAGAGGGCTCCTGTAGCTGCATGAAGAAGAGGAAAGAGTGCACAAGAATTGCACTTAACCCTAAATTGTCATTGCCCAAAACAAATGAGCTGTTCATTGTTCTCGTTGGAATCTTGTTTGCATAAATTGTCTGCTGAAACGGTGACTAAATTAATGGGGCAATGCGATGACTCAGTGGTTGACACTGCTGTCTCATAGCAGCAGGGACTGAGGTTTGATTCCACCCTCAGGCAAGTGTCTGTGTGGAGTTTGTACATTCTCCCTGTGTCTGCATGGGTTTTCTGCCAGTGTCGAAAGGTGTGCGGGTTAGGTGGAGTGGCCATGCTGAATCGCTCATAGTGTTGGTGGATTAGCCATGGGAAATACAGGGTTACAGGGAACGGGTCGGGGTGTGGACCTGGGTGGAATGCTGTTTGGACTGTTGGCGTGGTTTCAATAAGCCAAATGGCCTGCAACCACACTGCAGGGATTCTATGAAATATGCGTTGGTGATTGTGAAGAGTTTTGGGACATTTTGAGGACATGAATGATGCTATAGAAATGTAAGTTCTTTGGTAAACACATCCTTTAAACGGGACTGACTCTGAACTCATGCTGAAAAATCTAAAAGCTGTTTTAGTGTGGTCTGACCAGTACTTTATGTAAAATTCGAAAGAACTGTGGACGCTGAAAATCAGGAACAAAAACAAAGTTGCTGGAAAAGCTCAGCAGGTCTGGCAGCATCTGTGAAGGAGAAAACAGAGTTAACATTTTGGGTCCGGTGACCCTTCCTCAGTTCTGAGGCTGCCAGACCTGCTGAGCTTCTTCAGCAACTTTGTTTTTGTTCCAGTACTTTATGTACTTTGACTTTTCCATTTTTATACTACATTCCCTTTGAAATAAAGACCAACATTCTATTTACCTTCCATGCCACCCACACAAATTGGATGCTAGCTTCTTGTGATTCATTGCAAATTCCCCAAATCCCTTGGTGCAACTTTCTGCAGTCTTTGCACATTTATGTCATATTAAGCTCTTCTATTCTTCTTTTCAAAGAGCATAACCTCAATTTTTTTCCACATTATATTCCATCTTCCGAGTTCTTCTCCAATCACTTAACCTGTCTATAGACCTTTGCAATCTCATTGTATAATCCTCACCGTTTGGCCTCCAGCTATTTTTATATAATGCGCAAACTTGACGATGGTACATTCAACTTCCTTGTCCAAGTCAATAATAAACCTTTCTAAATAATTGTGATTCCAGCACTGATCCTGGTGGCTCACCACTAATTAAAGGTTTTATTCTTCATTAATATGATATGGGCATCTCTGGCCAAACCAACATTTATTGTCCATCTCTAATTGTCCATTGGGACACTGTGGATTTGGAGCCACATATAAGCCAGACCAGGTAAGGACAGGGGTTATTTCCCCCAAAAGGGCATAACTAAACCAAATAGGTTTACCTGGTAACTAACAGTTGTTATATGGTCACAATTATTTCAGATTGCATTAAATTCATACTTCTCCAGCTGATGTGGTAGGATTTGAATCTCTGTACCCAGAGCATTGGCCTAGGTCTCTGGATTACTGGACCTGTGATATTATCGCAACTTGCCATTTCCCCTTTATCTCAACTCACTCTCTTCCAACAGTTAGTCAATTCCTAGCCATGCTAATTGACTACCCACAACACAACAGGTTAACTCATTAAGTAGCCGAAAATGAGATACCAGATCATACACCTTTTAGAAATCCAAATGTATTACGGACACTGGCGTGCCCTTTATCTATCCTGTTTATTACCTCCTCAAAGAATTCTAATAAATTTGTCAGGTACAATTCCCCATTCATGAAGTCACACATACTCTGCTTAATTTTATTCTGTGCTTCTGAATATGCTGCTATTACATCTTTTACAACAGTTTCTAACATTTGCCTAATGATTGATGTTAACTACCTGGCGTATAATGACCTAATTACCTTGCTTTCTTTCTGAAAAGGATGTTATATTTCCATTCTGGGACTTTTCCAAAATCAAACCAAGGAGCATAAATTTAAGGCAATGGGGAGGAGATCTGGAGGAGTGGTACCTTTACACTGGAGGATGGTGTGTGTCTGGAACTTATTGCCTGAAAGGGTGGGAACAATTGCAACAAATAAGAAATATTTAGATAATCACTTCAAATACAAGGCTACAGGTCAAGTGTTGGGAAATGGAACAAGATGGGATATGTCCTTGATGACTGGCAGGGACAGCAATATGCCAGCGAGTCTCTATATGTTTTGTAAAACTCTGCCGCTTTGATTCTTTAACCTGATAAACGTCTGTTTTATTGTTAAAACCAAATCTGCAGCATTACATGATTGTGTTTCAGAGAAAACCAGAGAGAAGAAAAAAATTGTTGAGCCAGATTTCAGTCTGGGATCTGACATGTTCAATAGTAACAAAACATAAATGAGAAAGCACAACTCCTGGCTTTCCAGATACCTGGTTCTTATGACACAGCAAATGGATTCCAGATCCCAATCTCCAGGTTTAGAAGGAGTGCGGAAGGACATAGGGGATTTCCTTGATTCACTGGATGAAACACTAACCACTGATTCCCAGCAGCTGCCCAGCAAAGCTCCACAGCTCATTCAGAGGATGAAATACCTGGTAAGTACAACAAAATGCCCAATGTATCTGGGCAAAACAGACCAGGGAGGTTACAGTTCAGTTCCTGAGTATGTAGAGCTGACCTCAGGCTGGGCATTAATTGGTTGAGATGCATATAAGGACAGTAAGTGACCAATCAACCTCTCAAGCCTGTTCCACTGTTCAATGAGATCATGAGTGATCAGCATCAGAGGTAAGAGTGATTGCTCTTGACACCCAGGCTGCATTTGATTGATTAAGGCATCGAGCAGCCCTGGTAAAACTAGAGTCAATAGGAATCGGGGGGAAAACTCTCCCCGGTTTTAGTCATACCTGGCATACAGGAAGATAGCTGTCATTGTTGGAGGTGAGTTATCACAACTGCAATATATCTCTGCAAGAGCTCCTCAGTGCAGTGTCCCAGGCCCAACCATCTTCAACTGTTTCATCAATGACCTTTGTTCCATCATAAGGTCAGAAGTGGTGATGTTCAATGATGATTGCACAATATTCAACACAATTTGTGACACATAACAGCAGTGTCATGGGGTGATGGGTAGATGCTTTCTTGTTAGGGATAGTTATTGCCTGAGACTAGTATGGCACAAATGTTATCTGCCACTTGTCAGCCCAACCCTGAATGTTGCTCAGGTCTAGCTATGTATGAACAGGGCTGCTTCAGTATCTGAACAGTCACAAAGAGCATTGGATGTTGTGCAACCATTAAACATAATAATTCAAGATTTGACCATCATATATACGTACAAATTAGAATCAGAATCTAACCAGGCAGCTCCTCAAGCCTGGTCTACCATTCAATAAAATCAAATTTGATCTCTTTGGGTTTTGATTTCTACATTCCAATTTATCACTGTTAATTTTGATCCTTCTGCTAAAAAATATTTATACACAACTGCCATAAAATATTTAAAGATCCCATTACAACTGACTTCTTAGGCAAAGATTTCCAAAGTTCAACAACTCTTTACAAGAAAAAATTCATCTCATCATCATCCTAAAAGAGTGATCCTAATTTTAATGTTTAATTCCTCTTTTCCTCTTTTGCAGACCTCAGTGGGACTTGATTCATCACATCCTTTCAAAAGGATTTTACACTCTCTCTTATTGGCCAACGAGCTAATCTTCTAGCTAGGCATATATTGTCTGCAAAAACACCTGATGTGGCACCTTATTCATTGCCTTCTGGAAATCTATGATTAATAGTCTATAGGCTTGCTTCTATCCACAACATGTCACTTCTTCAAAGAACTCTGAGAAATTTGTTTCTCATGAATTCCCTTCAATGAGACAATGCTGACTCTGGTTAACTTGAGTTTTCCTAAGCGTGCAGCTGTCATCTCTTTAGTGATTTATTGAGTCAGTGAGAGAGCTTGTGAAATGCCTATCATGATCCCAGGCCATGCCACACCCAAAGAAGTTGTAGCAGTTGTGAAGGTGATGTTAGTCTGGCTCATGTCTCAGGAAACATTGTTTTCTTTGGGTGATCAATTAATGGCCACTTATGGGCATTACCAGGTTATCTCAGGGCCGAAACCACTGGACAAGAGGCGCACCACAAATATCCAGCCTAAGAGCTCACCTAGCACAGGCTGGTGATGAGGAAGGGAGGGGTACTTACTGTATGGCCCATACTCAGTCTTATGCCCCACATTTCCCCTGCATTCCTCACTGTCCTGTCCACCACAGTCTCACATGTACCGCTTCTCATTGGAATCTGCACCATACCTCCCTTAACTTCATACCAACTCCCTAGCACCTTATGTGGGATAGGCTGCAGTCCTAGCAGCGGCCACCACCACAAGTAGTGCTCTCGAGACCAGAGAGTTGCTGGTTATTTGCTGAAAAGATAACACTCAGAGGCACAATGACCACCCCAGACGTGAGTGGAAGGTTTGACTCCTGCCAGTTAATAGCTTCTAAACTGACGATAGAATGACACTGCAGAACTTAGGCACGGTAGCTCAATGGTTAGCACTGCTGCCTCACAGCACCAGGGACCCCAGTTCAATTCCGCCCTCGGGTGACTGTCTGTGTGGAGTTTGCACATTCTCCCTGTGCCTCCAGGTACTCCAGTTTCCTCCCACAGTCCCAAAGATGTGCAAGTTAGGTGGATTGGCCATGCTAAGATACCCGTAGTGTTCAGGGATGTGTAGATTAACTGAGTCATAGGGGGACGGGTCCGTGTGGATGCTCCATGGATTGGTGTGGACTTGTTGGGCTGAAGGACCTGTTTCTACACTGTAGGGATTATAGGATATGAATTGGCATTGACAGATTAACAGAGAGTTTTGGGGGGGGCGGGGTGGTGGGTGCAGGGCACCCAACAGGATGTAAGATCCGACTCCTCAAAAGGGGTCTGGCTTGTGGTGATGAATAAAACAAGCAATATCTCAGGGTAAAATGCACCTGCCACTTCCATCTGCCTTACACAGTGTCAGCAGTCAGAAGTTGGATTTTGCTTAGTAAGCAGAGAAATGGAAGTGAGACATATGTGATAATTGAAGTTAATAAGCAGTCATGATCTCACTAAATGGTAGACCAGGTTCAAATGGTTGAAAGGCCTCTTTTCCTACATTCTAACAGCAAAGCAGAAAGATCTGTGCAGGTTAATTTGGCAAGTGTTTCAGACCAATAGAGGCTGAGAACATGAAGGTTTTACAGCTGGAATGAGTGTATCTGGTTTGCAGTGGGATTTAGAATATTGAAGTCCAGAATGCTTTCTTTCCTGGTGGAATAGCCTACCAGCATGCATCAGGCAACAATAAAGGCCGATGTATACTGTTACTCAACAGTACCCTCCTCTACCAACTTTCCGAAGAAATTCAATTATGGGAAACAACAGAGGACTACAGGATATATGTTATGATCTAGTGTGCCCATGCGAGAGGGAAACCAGCACCATTACACTGATGCCTTGTGTGTTCTTACAGCATTTTCAGCCTCAGTCCAGCGACTCGTTGCTTCTTGAGCAGTTGATCAAGAAACTGGAGGAATGTAAAAGGGAAGTCTGCAAACATCTTGAAGTGAGTTTGCCAAAAAATATCGTAGAACTAAGAATCATAGAAAAAACACAGTGGCGGTGTCCTGGATAATAATTGAACAGCTGTACCTGTCCTGAAGGTTGGTTGTTGTGGACAGATTAGAAGGACCTTTATTCTTGGTCTACTCCTGCGCGGTAGCTGTCCTGGGATATTTGGTGTGGACAGGGAAGTGGGAATTTTACTCTGTATCTAACCCCATACTGTGCCTGTCCTGGGACGGTTTGATGGGGGCAGTGTAGAGGTAGTGATACTTTCAGTATAAAAGAGTAGAGGAAACTTTACATTGTATCTAACCGCGTGTTTTACCTATCCTGGGAGTTTTGGTAAGGACAGTGTAAAGGCAGCTTTACTTTCAGTTTAAAAGTGAAGATTGGCCTTTACTCTGTTTCTAATACTGTACTGTAACTGTCTTGGGAGTGTTTGATGGGCATAGTATAGAAAGACCTTTACCCTTTAACATGCACTGTGTCTGCAAATAATGTTATTATGAAATGGTATGAATGCATTATCTATCTCCAGTGCCACTACTCCATGGTCACAATATAATTTCAATTGCTTTGTGCAATTCCCATTATTACCAATCATATGCTTTCACTATGTTAGGTTTAGAATTAAAATATCCATTAACCAGATTTATTTATGAAACAGAAAATTATTGTTTTATTGTGAAATAAAATTTATCCACAAAGATGCAAAGCTTGCTAACAAACACAGTTTGTAATAAATTAATAAAGATGTTATCCTTTAAACAATCCAAGGTGCATGCACACACATCAAATAAAGAGGAAAATAATAGATTTCTTTCTACAGGGATTGACTTGTGAACAAAGGCCTGTAATGACTATTCTTGTGCATCGTGTGAAATGAGTAGTTGGTTCTCGCTGTAGCATTCTGACAGACATAGACAGTCACTACACATAGAGCATAGAACATAGAACATTACAGCACAGTGCAGGCCCTTCGGCCCTCGATGTTGTGCCGACCTGTCATAACAATCTGAAGCCCATCTAACCTACACTATTCCGTGTACGTCCATATGCTTATCCAATGACGACTTAAATGTACCTAAAGTTGGCAAATCTACTACCGTTGCAGGCAAAGCGTTCCATTCCCTTACTACTCTCTGAGTAAAGAAACTACCTCTGTCATCTGTCCTATATCGTTCACCCTTCAATTTAAAGCTATGCCCCCTCGTGCTCGCCGTCACCATCCTAGGAAAAAGGCTCTCCATATCCACCCTATCTAACCCTCTGATTATTTTATATGTTTCAATTAAGTCACCTCTCAACCTTCTTCTCTCTAACAAAAACAGCCTCAAGTCCCTCAGCCTTTCCTCGTAAGACCTTCCCTCCATACCAGGCAACATCCTCATAAATCTCCTCTGCACCCTTTCCAAAGCTTCCACATCCTTCTTATAATGCGGTGACCAGAACTATACACAATACTCCAAGTGCGGCCGCACCAGAGTTTTGTACAGCTGCAGCATAACCTCTTGGTTCCGGAACTCGATTCCTCTATTAATAAAAGCTAAAACACTTCTTAAAAGCCCTGTCAACCTGGGTGGCAACTTTCAAGGATCTGTGTACATGGACATATGTGCAGTTATCCCTGGGGCTTTGGCCAACATTGGCTGGTCAGGAAATATAGCATTGAGAAGTCTTCCAGACACTTTTTAAGAAAACAATCAAGCTTCTCAGTGGATTCACAACGGGTCTGTTTCAGATGAGCTCTGCAGCCTCTTCCTCATACGGCATTGCCACAATTGACAGCCCGAACAGTAATCAAACTACACCCTTGAACTGCAGTGTCCAAATTAAAACTAGCTATGTCTTGGTCATAAACCCAGCCATTTGTATTCCCAGATGTCAATCCATTTAATTCGATGAAACTATGGGCTTTTCCAAGATATTCCTTGTTTCAAAGAATGTTCCAATATTCAAAGTAACCTTCAATCCCCGTTAAAAGAAAAAAGTCCAGGTATCTCCACTAAACTTTTAAAATGCAAGTCTCAAAAAACTTTTTTTTTATTCATTAATGGGATGAGGGTATTGCCAGCTAGGCAGCATTTATGGTGATCCCTAATTGTTCAGAGTGCGGTTAAGACTCAACCACTTTGCTGTGGATTTGGAGTCAGATGTAGGTCAGACAAGTTAAGGATGGCAGTTTCCTTCCCTAAAGACCATTAATGAACCAGATAGGTTTTTCCCAACAATCAACGATGGAATCAAGGTCGACATAAGACTTCCATTTTTTTTAAATTCAAACTCCACCATCTGCCAGGAGGGTAGGATTTGAACCTGGGTCCACAGAACATTATCTAGGTGTCAAGATTAATAGTCCAGTGATAATACTGCTAGGCCATCACCTCACCAATTTTGTGCTCCTGAGATGCTGCTGGGCCTGCTGTGTTCATCCAGCCTCACATTTCATTACCGCACCAATTATGAAGCTTTTATGATGGTCAACAGTTTGTTTCAAGGGTGTCTGTAAACAACAGCATAAAGAGCTTATTATTGAAACTGTAGCACAATGTCCCGGTAAAAGAAGGATAATTTTTCCAAGAAAATCAAAAATAGAAATTTCTGGGAAAGCTCAGCAGGTCTGGAACTTGTGTGGAGAGAAAGCAGAGTTAACGTTTCAGATCACGTGACCCTTCTTCAGAACTCAGAAATGTTGTGTATGTCAGACAGTTTTAATTAATAAATTATGTACATAATATCAATCCCAGTCAGCCACAATAAGGACAAAACCAGAAAATGCTGGAAAAGCTCAGCAGGTCAAGCAGTATCTGTGACAAGAAATCAGAATAAATGTTCCAGATAGGGTGACACTTCATTTCAGGAAGCTACTAGATTTGCTGAGCTTTTCCAGCAAGTTCAGTTTTTTTGTTTCTGATTTGCATCATCCACAGTTATTTTGGTTTTTATACAGCCATTACAGGGGAATGGTTTCCATTCTGGTGGCTCTTTGCTCTCATGGTGTGCAACTGTAGTATAAACGCTGCTGACAGCTCCACCTTTGAAACTTACAAATGTTGAACAATGGAGGGAAGGAATGCCAATGGTTACGACAATTAACAACTAGTCTATTCTCCCTCATTCAGGATATTAAGTTCAAGGGACCCAGCATGACCTTGCAAATGCGGAAAGTGCTTGGTAAGTTCGAAAGTCCCATCCTGATTCAGAAAAAAATTGGGTTCAGAAGTCACAAAACTTGACTTTGTGGTGCTGGCAATTATGATGTGATTGAGCAGTTATTGGAGAAAAATCAGGACTGATTGAAGCATGTAAAGTCCTCGTGTGGTGTTGTGATAGTGTCCCTACCTCTGGATCACTAAGTATTGGCTCAAGACCCATCTTGAGATGTGTAGTGATATTCCCAAACAGGGTGATTCAAAATAGTAAAAGTCCTGAAGGCCCTTGACAGGGTACATGAGGAATGGATGTTTCTCCCTATGAGAGAATCTCGAATTGGGAGCCACCATTTGAAAATTGGGGGATGGCCATTTATGACCGAGATCAGGAGAAGTTGTCTCAGAGGGCCATGAATCTTTGGGTCCTGCTTCTTCAATGTAGTATC
The DNA here is from genome assembly GCF_030684315.1 of Stegostoma tigrinum. NCBI lineage: Eukaryota > Metazoa > Chordata > Chondrichthyes > Orectolobiformes > Stegostomatidae > Stegostoma > Stegostoma tigrinum. The sequence continues at coordinate 57,338,353 of NC_081367.1, forward strand.
TTTGAATATTTTTAAGGCAGGCATGGTTGACTCATAAAAAGCAAAGGGGTTAAAGGTAATTGGCTAGGCAGTAATGTGCAGTTGAGATACAGTTTATTGAATGGTGGAGCAGGCTTGAGAGGCCAAGGAGCCTAATCCAGCTGGGAGGGACATCTTTTGTGTGTCTGATGCCAGACTCCTGAAGTATTTGCTCCATTTGGAACTCAGTTGTGGAAGGAGGCCTTCAGAAACACTTTATGAAACATTTTCTTATTCAACACTTTTGTTGAAGGAGCTCAGAGAGTCAGTAAGGTCTGATGGAGTGACATTTTGACTGATCTTGCCACTATAAGGGCTCTGAGCACAGCTCCAGTACGTATGAGGTGAATGTTACAGGATTCCTTTGAGTGCAGCATCAGACTGACATGGATGAGTGGAATGGTCAGACGGGTGTTAGATCTATTTTATTGCTGATTTTTCTGATGGATTATATTTTGAGAGCAAACAAGGAGAAAAGCACTTGTTTAATGGTGTTAAGGTCCATACCATAGCTACACCAGCACGATACTGGGGAAGTGAAGCTATGGTGGTAAGAATTGAGCTGATAGCACTATTTCCAACAGAACCAGTAACATGAAATTAAGAAAAATATTGATGAATGTGAGCAAAGAGAGAATATTCCTCCTAGAAAGGGTTCATGATCCATTCAGATGCCTCAATGGAATGGAGGTGTCGAGGGGTGCCAGAGGATGATTACCTGGGTTTCAGATTGATGAAATTTGGAACAAGCTGATGATTGATTGCTATTTTATGCCTTCTCAAAGTTCTTTGCATCACCATAGATTCCTGAGCAAGAAGATGGCCCATGGATGCAATAGTTCCATTTCTAAAGCTGAGCTGATTTTTCCAGAGATGATCTGGGAGGAGAAGAGGGCCCTGATGAAGATGAAGGCTGAATGTAAAGACATGTCTGTGATGCGGGCTGTCCTGGGTACAATGCAGCTTCAGGTGAAGGAGAAAAATGAAGAGATTGCCCGGTGAGTCACAGTCACGCACGCATGTTCACATCAGCACTCTGCCTCAAAAATTGGCTCTATACAATAAACAATGCCACTATTATCCTCTTCTTGGGCAGTCTCTCAGAAATGATAACTTGCATTGGCTCCCATTTGATGCAATCTGAGATGGCTGCTACTCCAGTGCAAATCTGCAAACTTGATACAGTGTGGAGTTAGAGGAACACATCATGTCAGGCAGCACCTGAGGAGCTGGTGATTCGACATCTTGGGCATAGACCCTTCATCAAGCCTGAAACACTGAATCTCCTGCTCCTCTGATGCTGCCTGACCTGCTGTGTTCCTTCAGCTCCACAATGTATCGACTCCCACTCCAGCATTCACAGTTCTTGTCATCTTCCTGACCTGCAGACTCTACAACAGTGTAAGGTATGTGATGCTTAAAGAGTCACGTTGTTTGAAGGCTCATTTCTCCCTTCAATGCTTCAACTTCACCTCAACAGGTTCTTGATGAAGTCTCTTGATGTGTTCGTTATCTTTCCAAAGGAACTTTCTCCACTTAGCAGGGTTACAGCAGGAGCTCTTGCGAGTTCCCCAGCTGTCTCATAAGCATTCACAGCAAAGAAAGAGGCCAACCTACCCATCGTGTTTGTGCTGGCCACCAAACATCTCTTGACACTGATCCTGTTTTCCAGATTTTGGCATATAGCCCTAGATGCTATGGTGTTGCAAATGCATATCTAAACACTACTTAAACATTATGAGAGTTTTTGACCTCAGCCATCCTGTCAGGCAGTGTGTTCCAGACTTCCCCCATCCTCTGAGGGAGAAAATGTCTCCTCAGATCCCTCTAGATTTTGTGTCTTGCCAATTCTCTGGTGCCTTAAGGTGTCAACTGTACCTATTTGAAGTTAGTGGAATTGCTGTCAAGTTAGAGAACTGTACTAACTCCGTTGTCTGGGCATTTCCTGATCTTATTTCTGAGTTCTGTTTTTAATTTTCTCTCCTTCATTCTGAATACACTTACGCCTGACAGGTTGAGGAGACTGAGCATTGTCCAGTTGTGGGAACGGGAGAAAAAGAAAGTCGTGTCTGAAGCTTCGGAAAGGTAAGGGGCACAGCCACCAATTCCAGCTCCCGTGCCTGTCTGCTCGAGTTCTCTTTCCCCCACCCGCCCTGTCTCCCCGGTACTGCCAACCCCATCTGATATCCCCAGCCACCTTCCATATTCCCACATCCTCCACTTCCCAAGAACCTCCAATGCCAACCAATGTTCGGCCACACGCTTCCTGGAAACTCCAAGTTTATCCAATGGATCTCTTCACAGACTACATTCATCCTGCTATCTCTAAACTACTGTGTATCACCACCAGTTAATATCTGCTCCACTTCATCGTCAAACTGAGCTCCATGCTTTACAGTCAATGGAACCACTTCCCTATCTGAGTCAGGTTACATTGGACAGTTTAGCTGGAGTCAAAGGGTAATGAAACATTACACTTCATCATGGATGGACTGGGGGGGCAGAAGTTTGAAAGTGATGTTACGGTCATATAAAGCTCATATTCAATGCCATTTGGAGTTGCTGCATTCAGTCCTAGGTGCAATGCCTTCGGAAAGGAAATATTGGCCTTGGATGGCATGCAGAGAAGATTCACCAAAATAATACCTGGGGTTAAATTATGAGGAATGGTTTCACACCTTAGGATTATATTTCTTTCATATGGTGACATGGCCACTCAGTGGTTAGCACTGCTGCCTCACAGCGTCAGGGACCTGGGTTCAGTTACACCCTTGGGTGACTGTGCAGAGTTTGCACGTTCTCTCCATGTCTGGGTACTCCCACAATCCAAAACTGTGCAAGTTGCATTGATTAGCCGTGCTAAATTGCCCATAGTGTCCAGGGATATGCAGGTTGGGCTAGTTTGGCATGCCTGGTCAGCATGGACAAGTTGAACCAAAGAGTGTGTTTCTTTGCTTATGACTCTATCTATGACCAATATACCTGTAAAACACTTTAGTGAAGGAATCCTGACATCCTTATCTGTTCTGGCCTGCGTGTGACTGCAGACCTACAGCAATGTGGTTACCTCTTAACTGCTGATTAAATAGCCTCGCAAGCCACTCAGCTCCTTGGCAATCATGGGTAGGCAATAAATGCTGGCTTTGTCAGTGAAGCTCACATCTCCTTTTATGAAAAATTGCAACCATTAGTGAGCTCCAACTCCAGACTGAGGAAGATGGGTAACCAGGGGTTGGCCAAGATTCGTACAAGAAACAGCAATTGTGACCGAAAATGTAAGATCTACCCTTCTATGGGTCAGTTGGAAAATGGAATTGGGGTTTATTCTCTCAGTCCAGTTCCTTAAAAAAAATGACAGATTTTTAAAATGCTCAAAACAGAGTTGGACAGTAATCAGCCCATAGTCTTAGTAAAGAGGTGGCATGCATATGAGAGGAAGAATGACCTCATTCAGAGCTGAACACATGACTGTATCTCTGAATATAATAACTCGCTTCTGCTTTTTAAACAGGGTATAAAAGCAAAATTGTGATGCATCATAACCAAACACGACTTAAACCTCAGCTGGAGTATTGTGTTTAATTCTGGCCAACAGATTTTGGGGCTCAGCGGGCGGGCAGAGGAGATTTTGTTGAATGGGATCAGGAATGAGGGACCTCAGTGATATAGAGACTGGATTGTTCCCTTTCCAGCAAAGCACAAGTTTAGTGGAGATGGTCACAATGTCCTTGTTTGCTATGATCTGCCTGAATTGCTCACAAAACAGAACTTTTCACTGTACTTAATTACATGTGGCAACAATAAATCAAATCACAATCAAAATCAAATCATGAGGCGGCTCTGATAGCATGTGCCAGGAGAAACCAGTTCCACTGGAAAGAGTGTCGATAAATGGGTGACACAGGTTTAAGGTTTAATTGACACAAGGATAAGAGGGGAGATGCGTAGGATGAGAATTCGCTGTTATGATCTGGACTGCAGATTGGCAGCAGATTCAATAATAACTTTCAAAAAGGGTTAATTAGATAAATATTTGATTGAGATTAAATGTGAATTGACTTAGTGAGAGAAAATGGTGGAATGGGATAAATTGGTCAGTCTCTCAAAGAAGAATGATGGGCCGAAAAGTCATTTCCTGTGCTTTTACATTCTCCCTCGGTATGGATGTGTCTCGGTGAATAATCCTGGTTTGTTCACTTTCTAATAGGGAGCGGGTATTGAAAGAAGAGACACAGGACCAAAAGGCTCAATGGATGGAACTTAAAGAGAAGCTGATAAAGAAGATGAAGGTCATTTGATTTTTGGGTAGCAGAATGGGTTGGCACTGATGGTACCACCATGGCCGTCGCCCATGCAGAGCTTGAGGAATCTGGCTCATCACTCCTGCCCACCATGGCCTGTAGTGAGATGATGTCACCTGGGGAGTGAAGAGGTGTCACCGCTTTTGTGCTCAATTGGTTTACTCAATCTATACACACATTGAAGTCACTCATGATAACTGTGTTGCCCATGCTAGAAGCTTCTCTCATCTTCTGATTAAGACCATGTCCTATCCAACCACTATTGTCGGTGCTGTATAAATGCTCTATAAAGTCCAACCAATGTCTGCTGTCCTTTGCAGTTTCTAAATTCGTCCAAACAAGTTCTACATATTGTTCTTTCAATCTGAGAATCTGCCTTACTCATGTACCAGTCCTATCCCTAATTGTCAGTGGAGCTTCACCTCCTTTGTCATCTTGTCTGTTCTTCCTAAATGTCAAATGTTCTTGAATATTCATTTCTCTGTTCTAGTCATTATGCAGCCATGTTTCTGGAAAGGCAATTAGAACATACTCGCGTACTTCTATTGTTCCTTTCGATCATCTATCTTATTGTGCATTATGTGCCTTCAGGTGGAATGTCCTCAACCCTATCTTTTTGACATTATTTCACTTCAAAGCATACTTGATGCTTGTCTTTATCTCTCCTGTCTTCTACTCTTCCCAGCAACTATTCAACTTGCTATTATCAGCTTTAATTTCTTTCAATTTGGCTCACCCCTACAGCTTCCCATACCTTTGGCAAGCTAGTCTGAAATTTCATATGAAGGCTATGTGCTTTCAGATAAAGAGTCGTTAATTATGCTATTTAAGAAAGGTATAATTTCATTGGAGACAGTTCAGAGAAGATTCACTTGGATGAATCATGGATTGGAGAAATTGAACTATGAGCAAAGATTAAACAGATTGGGATTCTGCTCATTGTCGTTTATAAGAACAACAGGTGGTCACATTTGAAATGTATAGGATTCTTAAGGGGCTTGACGGGGAAGATGTTGAGAAGATGTTTCCTCTCATGGGAGAGTCTAGGACCAGAGCACAGTTTCAGAATAAAGAGGCACCAATCAAGACTGAGACGAGGAGGAATTTCTTCTCAAAGAGGTTCTTGAGTCTTTGGAACTCCCTGCTACAGAGAGCTGTGGGGGCAGAGTTCTTATGTGTATTTAAGAGTGAGAAAGATAGATTCTTGATCATCAGGGAAATCGAGGGTTATGGGAAAGGGCAGGACGCAAGTAATTTTCGATCAGCCATAGTCCTATTGAATAGCAGAACAGTATTGAGGGGCTAAATGGCCTGCTTCCATTCCTATTTCTTATAGTCTTATGGTCTTGTGTCTTTTTACTATTTGTTCCTAACCCCTGAGTCTATTTGATTATATGCTTTTACATTTTCATGTTCTGTTGCTTCTTTTCCCACTCTGGTTAATCTTACTCTCTATTAGCCAGGTAAACCATGCTATTGATTTGCTCCTTCTATTTAACTTTTTAAATTTCCCTTCACTCAGACCCTTGCTCTGAATTTACCTTTTCCTTGCAGGATTACTTTGTTCAGTGGTGGCTTTTTCTGCCTTTTTATTTGATTTTTAAAAATAAATTTATTGAAAGGATGCCTCAGTGTTGAAAGTGGTCTCCCAGTCACTTACCTTTTAGAGCAATCTGCTGCTGACCTCAGGCTGGAAAGCCTCTAATTAGTCCTCCAGTTTTGAAAACCATTGTTACCTTTCATTTCACAAGGAATTTCCCTTATTATAATCAAGAAAGCATCCCGGTCAAAACTCCAGGCCAGCGGCTACATAACCCCCAGTGCGCTTTGTGGTATGTATGACTGTGTTTATGGATGTGTGAGAGGCTGAAATTTGTGCTTCACCTGATTTCCATGCTACTGAATCCCAAAAAGAGTCAACATCTTGGGACAGCACAGTGGCTCAGTGGTTAGCACTGCTGCTTCACAGTGCCAAAGACCTGAATTTAGTTCCAGCCTCAGGCAACTGTGTTTGCAGAGTTTGCACATTCTTCCCGTGCCTGTGCAGGTTTCCTCTGGGTGCTCTTATTTCCTCCCACAGTCCAGAGATGTAGATTGGCCATGCTAAATTATCCACAGTCTCTCGGGATGTGTAGGTTAGCTAGCTTAGCTATTGGAAATGCAGGGTTACCGGGATATGGTAGGGAATAACGTCTGGGTGGCATTGCTCTTTGGAGGGTTGGTGTGGACTCGGTGGGCTGAATGGCCGAATTCCACACTGAAGGGATTCTGTGATCTCAGGGAGGAGACAGGGAAGAAAGCATAGAAATTAAAGTATGTAGGAGCTAATCTTCACTTCATGAGTTCAACAGAATTAGTTTTGTTGGCAGGTACAAGAGGAGGAGATTAAAAAGCTGCGTATGAAAGAGAAGATTTATGCAAAGTCTCTTTCTCATCTGGAAACTCAGAATCTGAAGGAAGAACTCAGATTTCTGAAGCAACAATTGCTCCGAACAGAGGAAGATTTACACAAGTCCCAGTGTGAAATTCTGAGGCAGCAGCAACATACCACAATGTTCCTCACAAGCCTGAAAACTGACTTACAGTAAGAAGCAAAGACTGAAAATATTCTGTGTGCATAGTTTCATGTAGATGATTGCAGAACCAAGCTGAGTGGCTGTTTTCTCTGTCTGGAGAGTCCAGGTGACAGGGTCATGGTCTCAGGATAAGGAAAAGGACTAAGATGAGGAGAAATTTCTTCACTCACACAAACCATTTTTTTCAAGGGCATTTCCTGAGATTTCCTTAAGGGCTTTTTTTTTTAATTTTGTCAAAGGCTTTATTTTGTCATTTGCATCAACTCACCCAATAGGTGATCCAGTCACGTAATGACTTGGCCTTCTGTATTTGGACGAAGAATCAGAACCAGGAGAATCAATCAATCTCTTCAGTAGTTACCAACTCTCCATTAAACCTAAAGTTACAAACATATGAAGGAGTATTGATTTCTTCGACACGGTAGTATTTAAAACTGCCATAACACCGTAGACATAAGTTAGCAAAAGTGATTTTTTTTAATGGAACTGACTCTCACTTTCACACAAACATCCAACACCCTTAACTCACTTTCCACAGATTGTTGTGGTCATACTCATATGGACAGGAGCCATAGGAAGCAGAGTAGGCATTCAGTCCATTGCTTTTCCTCCTATTCCACATTGCTGAGAGAGGTGAGGGAGCGAATCGCGGAGCCAAAATTTTCCACGCCATTCTGAACACAGGATTAGTCCTGGCAGACTGGAGATTGTAAATGTGAAGCCGTTGTTTAAGAAAGAAGAGTTGTTAGCATTTAGAAGGTCGCCTGGGAGAGTGATGGAGGTGGATTCCACAAGAGGTTTCAAAAGAGAGTCCGATATATGGTTGAAAGTGATGAATTTAGAGGGCTACAGCAACAGGACCGGAAATGGAAATAAGCTGGGTAGCTGTGCTGGGAGCCTATAAGACATGATGGGTTAAATGGCCTTGTTCTGTACTGTAAAATTTTATGATTACATCATGGCTAATCACCTCTTCAATGCCACTTTTCTGCACTATCTCCCTGTCCTTTGGTGTCATTCATCTCAAGAAACCTATTCATTGCTGTCTTGAACCTACCCAATTACTGGGGGGTGGGTAAGTTTACAGATTTGCATCACTTTCTGATTGAAGAAATGTCTTTTCATCTCAATCTTAAATAGCCATCCCTTATTCTGAGATCATGTTCTGTAATTCTAGAGTCACCAGCCAGAGGAAACATTTTACCTGTATTCCTCCTTGTCATGGCCTCTAGGAATTTTGTAAGTTTCAGTGAAATTACCTCTCATTCATTAAAACTTTCATAAAGATAGAGCCAATTTCCTCAATCTCACTTCACAAGACAATCCTGCCATCCCAGGACTTAGAATGCTTAATCTGTATTAATAACGTCCAGATGAGGCTAAAAAGAATGATGCCAGGAATGAAGGACTTGGCATAGGAGAGGCAGTTGAAAACTCTGAGTCTGCACTTGATGGAGTACAGAAGGATCCAAGGGTGGGGGAACATCATTGAAACTTACAGAATACTGAGAGGCCTAGATAGAGTGGACATCAAGGAGATGTTTCCAGTAGTAGGAGAGACTGGGATCCAAGGGCACAGCGTCAGAAATGAAGGGACGACCATTTAGAACTGAGATGAGGATGAATTTCTTCAGCCAGAGAGTAGTGAATCTGTGGAACTCATTGTTGCAGAAGGCTGTGGATGCAATTTGAGCATATTTAAGACAGACAAGTTCTTGATTAGTAAGGGGATCATGGGTAACAGGGAGCAGGCAGGAGAACAGGGTTGAGAAACATATCAGCCATGATCAAAAGGTGGAACAGACTCAATGGCTGAATGGCCTAATTCTGCTCCTATATCTAATGGTCTTATGGTTTCCCTTTATGTCACATGTATTTCTTCTTCAAATAAAGAAAACAAATCTATGTAATATTTCAGGTGAGTTCTCATAACCCTCTACAACTGCAGCAGGCCATCTTTACTTCCGTCTCCTCTTGAAATGAATGCCACCACATTGTTTGCCTTTTTAATTGCTTGCTGCACCTACATGAAAGGCCAATTAGTGCGATTGGCCATGGATAATGTGCTCATGTTCCATATGCACAAAGCCTGAAACCAAAGAGTTGCTATCCTCTTTACTGTAATTCAGATCTCAAACTCAAGTTTAAATTGAACAAATGACACAAAACATCCACATTTTAGACCATAAAACCATAAGACATAGGAGTGGAAGTAAGGCCATTCGGCCCATCAAGACCACTCCTCCATTTAAATCATGGCTGATGGGCATTTCAACTCCACTTCCCTGCACTCTCCCTGTAGCCCTTGATTCCTTCTGAGATCAAGAATTTGTCGATCTCTGCCTTGAAGACATCTAATGTCTTGGCCTCCACTGCACTCCGTGGCAATGAATTCCACAAGCCCACCACTCTCTGGCTGAAGAAATGTCGTCTCATTTCAGTTTTAAATTTACCCCCTCTAATTTTAAGGCTCTGCCCATGGGCCTAGGCTCCCCGCCAAACGGAAACAACTTCCTAGTATCCACCCCTTCTAAACCATACATTATCTTGTAAGTTTCTTCTAGATCTCCCCTCAACCTTATAAACTCTAATGAATACAATCCCAGGATCCTTAGCTGTTCATCGTACGCTAAACCTACCATTCCAGGGATCATTCGTGTGAATCTCTGCTGGACACGCTCCAGGGCTAGTATGTCCTTCCTGAGGTGTGGGGCCCAGAATTGGACACAGTATTCTAAATGGGGCCTAACAAGAGCTTTATAAAGCCTCAGAAGCACCATATAGTATTTCCTGAAAACATGTAGCCTTAAGCTAGAAATTGCACTTCATTTGTAGGAATTCATTACGTCAATACTTTCATTTTTTTTTGCTCCTATTTAGTTGACTGTTCCATCAATAACAAGTTTAAAGATTTCCATTTCTTTTTCATCAGCATTCCTTTTCCCATTTGCAAATTCCCTTACAGCCTCTGTAACCTATCTCAATTGCACCTGGCCCTTGTAGCCTTACTCCTTCTCTTTCCCCAGTGCAGGCTCTCTTTTACTACCCTTTTGACTTCCCTCTCTCTCACAACTTTCAGCTTCTCCATCCTCAACCACCCCATTGCAGCCATTCGCTGTCTTCCCCTGTGCCTGCAGCCTTTTCCTTCATTCCATTCCTGTTGCTGCCTCTTCCATCATCGCTACAACTATCATTCCCCTTTGTCCCTCCATTAAATGCTTCCTCCACTCCCAGACCAGGCAGATATAACTCCTGTCAGACAGTTCCCTGGCCTAGGCAGGTTCAGGAAAAGACTCAAGATAAAAGGACACCCTTCCCCTGCCACCTCACTCTCTGATTCCACCTCCACCCAAGGCTCAGTTAGCCCCAGCCAAGCCTTCCCTATGAGCTCACTCATTTTCTGCCCTTTTCTTCTTTTCTGCACTGCCCATTGCTCCTGTAAGCATTAGTGGTTTCTCTCCTGCATCTATTGCTGGCAGGCTCATAGCGAACCTATCAGCAGCAAGTGCAAGAGGGAACCAGCCTGTGATTGGAGGAGTTGGTCCTCAGATGTTCTGTTTGTGGAAGAGACTTTCTTCTGATTGGCTTTTGAATTTTCTGGACTGTTGTGGGGATTCTGGCTATTAAATTGGCCTGAGTAGTTTGAGCCCAGTGGATTGCAAATGTTTGGAGTTTCTATTGCAGAAAGCTGTGGTGTTCAGACATTGCACATGACTGAGAGGTATTGATTTATGGACACTGAGGGATTTAGGGTAGAGACATTGGATCGGAACGTGGAGTTGAAATGTAAGATCAGCCTCGATCTTACAGAACAATGGAATAAAATTAAGGGGAGAACAGGACAGAGGGAAGATGGAAACAGGGAAAGGAAGGAAGGAAAGCCAGATAGGAGGTGGTAAGAGATACAGGAATGGACTAAAGTAGGATCTGTCATGGTGTAGGATACCTGAAAGCACCTGTCAGCCACTGGAGCACTTTTTTGAAGTGCAGTTGATGTTGTGATGCAGGTAATACAACTTGTAGCTTGTGCAAAGCTAGATCCCATAAGCAGAAATGAGATAATAAACAGATAAGCTAATAGCCTGGACGCTATGGAGAATAGTGCTGCTGGACTTCTAACATCCTCTTGAGAGAGACTGTAGGGGCCTCAGTTTAATGTCTTATTCAATGGCACAATTACCTGCCAGCACTGAGTGCCAGGGCCTGTTTAGTGCTCAACTCCAGAATAGAGTTTCAACCCACAACCGAGTCAACGCTCAGAGCACTCCCCACTAAAGCCACACATTGTGTACTGGCAAAATGCTGGGAAACTGAATGGAAAGCTATATACTTCAGTTTAGTTCAGATGTCAATTTCTAGACAGCAAGTATTTACGCAGTGCAACTCAACTTTATTTTTCAGAAGACAGCTACTCTTCCACTCTCTCTCTTTCCCTCACACCAGCCATCTACTGCCCACCCTGGTTCCCTGGGTAACTAACAAATTGTTGCCTAGCATCTGTCCATAATACTCTGAGTTGGTTGCTAGGAGACATGTAACAGCTGGTTGAAAATGTTTCTTTTCTTGATTGTTCCTGCCCTCTCTCACCCCCAACTGTGGGGCTCAGCCTGTCTCTTCCTCAATAGTCTCCAATAGCACTGTCCCTGACATCTATCCTGCAGTTGGCAATGGTACTTGGTGAGTAATCCGCAGAATGTGAGTTCAAATGTCCCACAAATGCCGTTTTAGTTTAGATTTTTCTTCAAACATGTTGGGAAAGTAGGGAATGTGTTCAATAAAAATGCAATGGAGCTGTCATATTATGACAAAAGGCTAAGTTGGTTCACTAATATCCAGAAACCCAAGATAAAAGATTGCACCAGGTTGGTATTTTATGCTAATGCACACCAACCTTTGTTCACAATCTTCGCTCAGCTCACTGACCCACTTTGGTTCTCAGTCTGGCAATGCTGCAATTTTATCCTTCTCATCTTGGTGCTGAAATCTCTTCATTGTTTCACCCTGATCTCCGTAATATCCTCTAGCTTTACAATCCCCCATGATGTCTGCACTCCTACAATTCTGGCCTCTTGCTCAGCCCTCGATTTCCGTCACTCCATTGGGAACCTAAACTCAGAAAAATCCTCTCTCGATCTCTCTCTCTCTTTCTTCTATGGCAAGACATTCCTTACTACCTAATTAAATGCCCAATCTCTTGGTCACCCACATCTCCTTTTGAGGCTCTGTGTTAAACTTTGTCAGAAAATGCTTCTGTGAAGCACCTTATGTTTTTTTATGCTAAGACACTATATAAGTGCAAGTTGTAGATGACTGTCTATCTCATTAAGTATAATGCCCAATCCAACTCCCTGCTCAGTTCTTAAATCTCCAAGAGCTTTGGTCATAGAATCTTACAACACAGAAACAGATCCTTCAGTCCAAACATCCATGCCGAACATAATCACAAACTAAACTAGCCCAATCTGCCTGCTGTTGGCCCATATCCCTCCAAATCTTAGATAACAAAGTGTGGAGCTGGATGAACACAGCAGGCCAAGCAGCATCTCAGGAGCACAAAAGTTGACGTTTCGGGCCTAGACCCTTCATCAGAGAGGGGGATGGGGAGAGGATTCTGAAATAAATAGGGAGAGATGGGGGAGGTGGACCGAAGATGGATAGAGGAGAAGATAGGTGGAGAGGAGAGTATGGGTGGGGAGGTGGGGAGGGGTAGGTCACCCCGGGGAGGACAGGCAGGTCAAGAGGGCAGGATGAGGTTGGTATGTAGGAAGCCTACCTCCCCACCTCCCCACCCATACTCTCCTCTCCAGCTATCTTCTCCTCTATCCATCTTCGGTCCACCTCCCCTACTCTCCCTATTTATTCCAGTTCCCTCTCCCCAACCCCCTCTCTGGTGAAGGGTCTAGGCCCAAAACGTCAGCTTTTGTGCTCCTGAGATGCTGCTTGGCCTGCTGTGTTCATCCAGCCCCACACTTTGTTATCTCAGATTCTCCAGCATCTGCAGTTCCCATTATCTCTCTTCCTCCATATCTTTCCTATTCATGTACTTACCCCACTGACCTTTGAAAGTTGTAATAGTGCCCACATCCACCGCTTCCTCTGGGACCGATACTGAATCAATATTTTGCAACAGTTTTTACTGTAGAGGAACGAATGGAGGCTAACGAATGTAGGGAAATAACTATTGATGTTTTAAGAACAGTTCACATTACAGAGGAGAAAGTTCTGGAAGTCTTACAGAATATCAAGGTGGGTAAATCCTTAGGACCTGATATAACATATCTCAGAATGTCATGGGAAGTAAGTTTGAGACCCCTTACAGAAATATTTGCATCATCTATAACTACGGGTGAGGTGCCTAGTGACTGGAGCGTGGCAAATGTTGTACCTTGACATATCTTCCTAACTCCTGTACTCAAAGGACTGGGCAAAGAAGGCAAGTGTGCTACACAACTTTTTCATTGTTGTGTCTATATGTAAGGCAAACTTCAAAGAATACAGTACCAAACCCATAGGCCCTTCTGTTCTACAATGCTATCCAAAGCCTTACCATAAATTATAGAAGTCAAGTCCTTGTTTGTTGTAGCAAAATGCAATACCTTGCATTATTTTGGATTGAACTCCATCTGCCATTTTTCCACCCATTTTGATCAAAATCTCTTTGTAATCTTAGAAAACCATCTTCGCTGTCTACTATGCCAGCAATTTTGGTGCCGTTTGCAAACTTACGAACCACATCTTCTATATTCTCATCCAATCATTTATATAAATGATAAATGAAAGAGGAGCCAGAACCGATCCCTGTGGAACACGAATGGTCACACGCCTTCAGTCCAACAAACAACCCTCCACCGACTCTTTCTCTGTTTCTGGCTGCTAAGCCAATTTTGCATCCAATTGGCAAGCTCACCCTGAATCCCATGTGCTCTAACTTTACCAGTTAGTCTATCATGCAGAACCTTGTTGAAGGCTTTACTGAAGTCGAAGTAAACAACGTCTTTGTTCTATGTTCATTAATCTTTTTGGTAACTTCTTCAAAAAATTCAATCAAGCTTATGAGACACGATTTTCGTCGCTAAATGTCCATAAATCCTATCTTTTATAATTGCCTCCAACAATTTACCCACAACCAAAGCCAGACACTCAGGTCTACAGTTCCCTGGTTTCCCCTTACAATCCTCTTTAAACAACCTTTTCCTAATCTGTCTAACCTCAGGAATGCAGCTGTACGGGAGAACACTGGATATTATCTGCCATCTGCTAACTTTCACCACATCTGCAGTCAATTGGATATTGTCGTCCGAGCTGTGCATGATGGATCTCTGAGCTTACTGCCTGTCGACGCACCCAATCGCGGATTCCCTCAGGTAATATTCCACAACGAGCAGGACATCAAACATTCTTACATTTCCAAAGCTGCTGTAGGGGAAATTCTCAGCTATGTCAATTTTGCCAGTGGACACATTCATTGTGTCATGCCTTAAAGAACAAAGAACAAAGAACAAAGAAACCTACAGCGCAGGAACAGGCCCTTCGGCCCTCCAAGCCTGCGCCGATCAAGATCCTCTGTTTAACCTGTCATCTATTTTCTAATGGTCTGTGTCCATTTGCTCCCTGCCCATCCATATACCTGTCCAAATATATCTTAAAAGACGCTAACGTGTCTGCGTCTACCACCTCCACTAGCAACGCGTTCCAGGCGCCCACCACCCTCTGTGTAAAGAACTTTCCACGCACATCTCCCTTAAATTTTCCTCCTTTCACTTTAAACTCATGACCCCTAGTAATTGAGTCCCCCACTCTGGGAAAAAGCTTCTTGCTATCCACCCTGTCTATACCCCTCATGATTTTGTAGACCTCAATCAGGTCCCCCCTCGATCTCCGTCTTTCTAATGAAAATAATCCTAATCTACTCAACCTCTCTTCATAGCTAGCACCCTCCATACCAGGCAACATCCTGGTGAACCTCCTCTGCACCCTCTCCAAAGCATCCACATCCTTTTGGAAATGTGGCGACCAGAACTGCACACAGTACTCCAAATGTGGCCGAACCATAGTCCTATACAACTGCAACATGACCTGCCAACTCTTGTACTCAATACCGCGCCCAATGAAGGAAAGCATGCCATATGCCTTCTTGACCACCCTATTGGCCTGTGTTGTCACCTTCAGGGAACAATGCACCTGAACACCCAGATCTCTCTGTTCAATTTTCCTTAGGACTTTTCCATTTACCATGTAGTTCTTGAATTTGATCTTCCAAAATGCATCACCTCGCATTTGCCTGGATTGAACTCCATCTACCATTTATCTGCCCAACTCTCCAGTCTATCTATATTCTGCTGTAATCTTGGACAGTCCCCTACACTATCAGCTACTCCACCAATCTTAGTGTCATCAGCAAACTTGCTGATCAGACCACCTACACCTTCCTCCAGATCATTTACATATATCACAAACAACAGTGGTCCCAGCACAGATCCCTGTGGAACACCACTGGTCACAGGTCTCCAATTTGAGAAACTCCCTTCTACAACTACCCTCTGTCTCCTGTTGCCTAGCCAGTTTTTTATTCCTCTAGCTAGCACACCCTGGACCCCATGTGACTTCACTTTCTCCATCAGCCTGCCATGGGGAACCTTATCAAACGCCTTACTGAAGTCCATGTATATGACATCTACAGCCTTTCCCTCATCAATCAACTTTGTCACGTCCTCAAAGAATTCTGTTAAGTTGGTAAGACATGACCTTCCCTGTACAAAACCATGTTGCCTATCACTGATAAGCCCATTTTCTTCCAAATGGGAAGAGATCCTATCCCTCAGCATCTTCTTCAGTAGTTTCCATACCCCTGACGTCAGGCTCACCCAACGATAATTACCTGGATTATCCTTGCTATCCTTCTTAAAGAAGGGGACAATATTAGCAAGTCTCCAGACAAGATACAGAGTTTTACCAGAGCCAGAGAAAATAAGTTCTGTACTCCAATGCTCTAACTTATCGACACTGATTAAAATAGCCTGGTAATGAGATGATCATGAAATCTAGCATGACAGTGGACAGGCCAACATACGGTGTTATCAATTTGAAAGGATCTAAATGTTACTAAGCATACACATTAAATAAAGGGCCTAAAGAAAAGAACTGTGAGGCATTCTGGAGATAAAAGAATAAGCCAATACTACAGGTATCCAGGCTGCACTGGAGTACAGTGGAAACATGCATAGGTGCTTGAATAAAAATGGAGCTCAGTGAAGCAGTGTTTGGAATAGCTGATCATGTCAAATACCAGGAAAAAGTTAAGGAGCAATACTAAATCAAAGCTGCAATTGCAAAGGATATCCAGGACAGTCTCAGGAATGTGCTTTAAGGGGAAGGCAACTTGACAGCACTTCAACATGGAAAAGATGAACAAAGTATTTTGATGACAATAATATATTTGAATTACTTGGAGAAAAGAAAGGCGATAGTCAGTTTTAGTGGACAATGAGCTTTGTAACATTCTTTAAGGAAATGGCTGATGACGGCAGCTTTGAAGGAAAATGTTGCCTTTGTAAAGGAACTTGTTACAGGTTGGTTAGCACTGAGTCAAAATAGCTGGATGGAGATATGAAAGAAGAAGCAAGTACAGCAGAAGTTAGTTGATTATGGTCAGGTGACAGGAGGAAGCTGGAGTAATAAAAGACGAGGACAAAGGTGAGCAACGGAAGCTTTAGGAAATGGTAGGAAGTAGTAGTTGAGACTAGAGATAGAAAGTGTCTTACTGGTAGTTCAAAAGTATAGCTTCAGATTGGTCTTTCATCTTGATAGGAAATCAAGAAGATTGTGTTGCTAATGATCTTTTCTCACTACTGACTTGTATGCTTATGCATTCTTTGTAAAATATGCACAGGAACAGAAGCAGGCCATTCGGCCTAGCGTACAATTTCCCCCATCTCAAGTGTTCTTACTGAGTATTACTCTTTGATTTCTGAGGGCTATTTTCAGATTTTTATGACCTCACTTATTAGAACATGCAGTCATATGATATCATGACTTTGTGTTTGTGTTGGATTCTGGAGTATTTAGAGTCATACAGCACAGAAACAGACCCTGCTGTCCAGAGAGTCCATACTGACCATAATCTCAAACTAAAGCTGCCCCATCTGCTTGCATGTGGCCATATCCATCCAAACCTTTCTTATTCACGTACTTACCTAAATGTCTTTTAAACATTATAACTACAACTACATCTACCACTTCCTCGGGAAGTTCATTCCACGCCAACCATCGTGTAGAAAATAATTGCTACTCTGTTTTTAATGCTTCTACTGTCACCTTAAAAATATGCCCTCTAGTTTTGAAATCCTTCGCCCAAGGGAAAAGACACCTTACCATTCATCTGAACTATACCAGTCAGAACTTTATGAACTTCAACCTCCTACACTCCAGTCAAACAATGATCCAGCCTACTTTTAGAACTCAAACACTCCAGGCAACATCCTGCTAAATCTTTTCTGAACCCTCTCTGGTTTCATAATATCCTTCCTACAACAGGGCAAATAGAACTGAACACAGTACTGCAGAAGAGACCTCACCAACGTCTTATGCAGCCTCAACATGATGTCCCAACTCCTTTACTCAAAGACCTGAGCAATGGAGGCAAGCATGCTAAACGCCTTCTTAACCACCCTGTCTCCATGAGACACAAAGTTCAAAGAATTATGTACCTGAACCCCTAGGTCTCTTGTTTCGAAACACTACCCAATGCCTTACTTTAAATTTTAAATGTCCTGCCCTTGTTTGTTTTACCAAAATACAATAGTCACATTTATCAAAATTAAAATCCATCTGCCACTCACCATTAAAATAAAATGCAGACCCCACTGTCACATTTTGTCAATCGGTTAAAAAAAATCCATTTACACATACACACTGTTTTCTGCCAGCTAGCCAGTCTTCTATCCTTCCAAGTATATCACTACCTAGACCAAGAGCTTCTATTTTGCCCAACAACTTTTTATGTGACATTTTGTCAAATGCCTTCTGGAAATCCAAGTACAGTTCAAAGAGTTCCTCTTTATCCATACATGTGGTGACTCGTCAAAGGTTGTGCTGAAAATCCATACCCTCTATGCCCATACCCATCTACCACAACCCAGTGATTGACACCTCAAATCACTGAGTGAGTGAACAGAATTAGAGGAATATATTAATATTTTCAATATTATCAACTTTCCATTAAAGCTACAACAGACATGGAAAAGTGTAAATTTTACAGTATTTAAACTGCCCAATGGCAAAAGTTAGCAACTCTTTTTTCACATCAAAATAACCAACACACTTCTACACAGAAAAAGCCTTCAATTTAAACTGATCCTCCAGAATAGTGAAGTTGCAGCTAATGTGTATTTATCACATATTCAAAGCTGGAATATTTCAACCAGGCAGTGACTAACCCTACTTACTTCATCTCAGGTTTTAGTTTAACAACAGCACTCATCACCACAACATCTGCTGCAATCTTCACATATGTCCTGAACAAATGCAGCATTAAGCAAAGGAATTTCATATTCATTTACAAGTGTTTTATTATTTTGTGATTTTCCTTGTTACTGACCTGCTGTCTTCACAACACTTGCTTCCTCCCTGTCACTCCCACCTACCTGCTGCTCTTTCAGATACCTCTGGCCTCTCCTAATCACCACAGAACATCCCTTTCCTACCTAAACCCCTAGCACCAGCTTCCCACCTACTCAGTCCCCTTGCACAGCTCTACCCCTTCTACCTCTAATCCACTTGCAATCCTCATCTTCCCCAGGCACCTGTGTAGACCTCACTGCCCTATTGTGTCTCCCACCCCTTTGCAGCTTTCTCACGGCTGTACTTGCTAACAGGAGTGTGCCTATCAGTTGCATGCACAAGACAGCCAGCCTGTAATGAGAGAAGCTCCTCACCATTTTCTTCCGATCTATTTACGGAAACAACTTTTCACTGATCGGTCACCACATTACTGTGTTTTCTTGTGATTAGGGAAGATGCAATCACCCTCTGCCACTACATATTTTCTGCATTGACCTGACTCTTCAAGCCTGTTCCACTATACAATTAGATCATTGCTGACCTTCTGCCTCAATGCCATTTTCCCACATTATCCAAGTGCCCCTTGATATATTTTATATCTAGAAATCTATCATTCTTTGCCTTGAATATGATCAATGACCAAGCCTCTATAGGTCTCTGATGAAAAAAGAATTCACCAACCTGAATGAAAAACATCATCTTAGTACCAAATGGACAACCTCTTATTTTGAGACTGTCCCCTCGTTCTACATTGTCCCAGGCAAGGAAATATCCTTCCTGCATCAACCTGTCACGTCTTGTAAATATTTTGTGTACTTCAATGTGATCAACTAAAATATAGGTCTGGTCGCCTCAATCTCTCCTCCTAAGTAAGGAATTCTGCCAACCAAGGAATCAGTCTAGTGAACATTTGCTGTAATACTTCAATGGCAAGTATATCATTGCTTAGAAAAGGAAATAAAACTGTACACAATATTCAAGGTGTGGTCTCACCAAGGCTCTATGTAACTGCAGTATGACACTTTTACTCCTGTAAAATCCTGGTGAAACAACATATCAGCACTCCCAATTGCCAAGTGACCCTGTACATTAACCTTCAGTGACATTCAATCAAGGTTACCGAGATCTATTTGAACATCAACACATCTCACTCTCACCACGTAAGAAATATTTTGTCCTTCTATTTTTCCAGATGATATTCCACGTACCATGCCCTTTCAGCCTATCTAAATACTCTTGAAGCCTCTATTTATCCTCCTCACAACTCACATTCCCAACTAATCCAGTTTCATGAATAAACTTGGAAATATTAAATTCGGTCCTTACATCCAAATCATGGATGGGGACTGTGAATAGCTGGGATCCAAGCACTGATCCTTGCAGCACCGCAGTTCTCATGCTGAGAATGAGACTGAATTATAGGAAAATCATTTTTGGATTTGTGGCCACTCAAAAAGAAAACTAAGACAATTCCATATTTAAATAGATATACGACTGTAAACTGTGCATTTCTTAGTGTGCACAGTTCTACTGCCTTTGAGGTTTCAGATTGACCTAACCATTCATTACACAGAATTTTTAGCACAATAACAGACTATTTAGCCAACTAGCCTGTAGCAGTCCACATGAGCATCATCTCATCCTTCTTAATGGCATCACATCAATATACCTTCAATACTCACTGCACTAGCCTATATTTAAGTAACATCTCTTTAACACTACGTGTCTCAGTTACTCCTCATAGAGTTAAACATTACACAAACTCTAAAATTAAACCTGCCAATGTCAAGATCTGAAATGAAAACAAAAATTGCTGGAGAAACTCAGCAGCATATCTAGCAGCATGTGTGGAGAAAGCAGAGGTCACTGGATTCGAAACGATAATTCTGTTATCCCTCCGTAGATGCTACTGTAGATAATAAAAACCGAAAACAACTGCGGATGCTGTAAATCAGGAACAAAAACAAAGTTGCTGGAAAAGCTCAGCAGGTCCGGCTGAGGGGAAGGGTCACCGGACACGAAACGTTAACTCTGTTTTCTCCTTCACAGATGCTGCCAGACCTGCTGAGCTTTTCCAGCAACCCCGTTTCTGTTGATGCTATGTGTATGCTGAGTTTCTCCAGCAACTTCTGCTTATGTTATAGTAAAATCACTTCTTAGTAATTTGCTCGTGAATGCTTTGTTGAATATACGAGTACGTGGAGCCTAGTTTTGAACTCCCTCGATGATGTTACTCCATGTTTATTCTCTCTCTCAGTTCAGCCTTCCCTTCCTGAATTACCTGCAGAAGTTGAACAAAATAGTTAGGAATGGAAGCAACACAGATGAATGCAGAATCTAGACAAGCATGTTGAAGATCTTCGCATAAATTGGTGATAGAGTAAAGCTCTCAGTATACTACCTGTGGCATGAATGCTTCTTTTTTTTTAGAATTCCTTATGCTGCAGAAGCCTGTAAGAATATAACATCCACTGCACACTCAGTTTCGAGGTGTTGTTATTACTTAGCTGTTCCAATAGTTACTTGCAATTCTGCCTAGAAATAGAGGAGAGCTGGTTCCAAGGTTTTCAACAGGTCATTCAGTACAATTCAAAGATCACTGAAGAAGAGTTCAAAGATGACGTGGAATCATAAGATAATAGAATCCCTACAGTGTGGAAGCAGGCCATTTGGCCTATCATGTTCACACTGACCCTCTGAACAGCATTCCACCCAGACCAACTTTGTCCCTGTAACTCTGCATTTCCCATAGCTTATCAACATAACCTGCACATTCTTGGGCAATGGGAGGAAACCAAAACACCAACATAGATGCAGGGAGAATGTGCAAACTCCGCACAGTCACCTGTGGGTGGAATTGAACCCAAGTCCCTGATGCTGTGAGGCAGTGAAACAGAAAATAAGTGAGAATGAGAGAGAGTAAATGTTGTAATCATATCAGGCAGTGCCACTTAAAACTGTACTGCTTCGAGGACCACTCAACTACACACATTCTGTATCAAGGACTCAAGTGAAAAGTTAAGAGCACTTGGATAATGTTGTGGTGTCTAAACTTAGAAGTTTTAGCAATTAAAAGCTAGTCTACTGGTTACCACAAGACCATTATGGTAAAAACCCACCCAGTTCACTAATGTCACTTCAGGAAGAAAATTAGCCGTCCTGAGACAGTATGACCTACATGAGACTACAGAAACACACCAATGTGGCTGACATTTAACTGCCCTCTGAAGTGGCCACTCAATTCAAAGATGGACAGCAAACACTAGCCTAGTCATTGATGCCCCCATCCCATAAAAAGGAGCCAGATAAAGGACCATCTTTAGCAGTTACAGCACAAGGTTAGGTATAGAGAAAGATAATAGGAACTGCAGATGCTCGAGAATCCGATATAACAAAGTGTGGAGCTGGATGAACACAGCAGGCCAAGCAGCATCTCAGGAGCAGAAAAGCTGACGTTTCGGGCCCAGACCCTTCATCAGAAATAGGGGAGGGGGAGAGGGCTGAAATAAATAGGGAGAGAAGGAGAGGCAGATCGAAGATGGACGGAGGAGAAGATAGGTGGAGAGGAGACAGACAAGCTAAAGAGGCAGGGATGGAGCCAGTAGAGATGAGTGTAGGTGGCGAGATAGGGAGGGGATAGGTCAGCCTGGGGAGGACGGACAGATCAAAGGGGTGGGCTGAGGTTGATCGGAAGGAAACGGGGGTGCGGCTTGAGGTGGGAGGAGGGGACAGGTGAGAGGAAGAATACGTTAGGTAGGCGGGGACGAGCTGCGTGGGTTTTGGGATGTAGTAGGGGGAGGGGAGATTTTGAAACTTGTGAAATCCACATTGTACCATTAGGCTGCAGGGTTCTCAAGCAGAATATGAGAGAACTCTGTCTACAATCACCTTTCCAGGGTAGGTACATCGCAGGGTTATGTACAGAGTAAAGCTCTTGTTACATGGTCAGAAAAGCAG
Organism: Stegostoma tigrinum; assembly: GCF_030684315.1. Lineage (NCBI taxonomy): Eukaryota > Metazoa > Chordata > Chondrichthyes > Orectolobiformes > Stegostomatidae > Stegostoma > Stegostoma tigrinum. The sequence continues at coordinate 57,360,764 of NC_081367.1, forward strand.
CATTGCCCTTCCTTGGTTATTCCAATAACTGAGCAACTTGCTAGTGAAGCATCAATTACACTGGTCTGGAATTGGTCAGTTCACATGTCAATCTAGCAAGGCATGGACTCCATACTTCGTTCTTAGTGGTGATTTTTTTTACTGACACCAGTAGTTTTAAAATTGTCCTCACATTCTCAAATATCTGTTCTGGAAATCAATTCCACCTTCGTGTGCATCTGAGTCTCAATGTTGACAATATATGCATGAACCATCAGACATCTCATTGTGAACTAGCAGTCATGAAAGATTCTTACTTCTCACAACCAGCGAGATTTTCCAATTTTCACAGGTGCTGGACTTGATGGCTAATTTCCTGACCTGTTTTTAAAGTTTTCCCTTCTGATGTTCATGAAATCTGACTGCTCTAACTCTTCTCTGCATTCCCACAGGTTGACCCTGTTTGGTTCCAGATATCTGCACAATCTCCACGCCATGAACAAATGCTGTGAGTCTACTAAGTTGTCGAAGTAGAGTTGTGTTTCAGTGAGAGAGAGAGAGAGAGAGCCACAATTTGATCCACTATCAGCTTATCTTTGGAGGGGTCCAGTCTTGTTAGCTTTTACTAATCAACATCCAACCTTCTCCACTTACCAGACATGTCACTGGCTGGTTCAGTCAGACGTCATGACATATCCACCAGGCAGAATGCAGTCTCATTCAGTGACTCAACGTGACTTGGACATATGACCTGTGACACATGATGTACCGAGTCATATGTGACCTCACTCTTGCTGGGTACAATATGAGAAACCATGAAGTGTCTTTCTATCCATGTGGTCTTTGCCATCACTTTCCAAGGTTAGCCATCTTCAGTCACACCACTGCTCACAGTGAGTCTTTCACTATCTTTTCAGACAGGTCACTGCTCCACAAAACATGTGACCTCCCTCTGATCGCCCAACCAATTGGTAATCAGCAGATTGTTGCACTAACATCTGGTCGTTTGGCCAATGGGATATAAGTGCTGCATGTTTTATTGAAACATTTTGATGGTCAATGAAAAGTTACACAGCTAGTGATCCAGAGCCTCAGACTAATGTACATGAGTTCAAATCCAATCAGGGCAGATTGTCATATTTGAAATTTAGAAAAAAGAATGGTTTCCATGTCAATTACTATAAAAATCTGTGTGGGCTCCCTAAATTCTTTAGGGAAGGGAATGAACGTCCTTACCTGATCTGGCCTACAGGTGACTCTAGACCCACAATGTTGTGTTTGATTCTTAAATTAGCTTTCAAATGTGCTAGCGAGACACTCAATCTAAGGGCAATTAGAGACAGATAACAAATATCAGCATTGACAGGATCACCATAATCCATAATTTTTTTGAAAAACTACTGATCCTCCTTTGAATCTTGGATGCCACTATTATATTCTGGGCCCTCGTTGTTTAAGAATTGAACCCAGTTCCATAGACAATTGCTGAGGATCTGAATGTAAGCTTCAAGAAATGTCATTAAAACATACAGAGTCACAAGGTTGTGGGTTTGACCCCAATCCAGAGAGTGGAGTACATAATTAGATTTGGGCCTTTGGCCCAATAAGTCCACACCACCCCTTGCAGCACCCCACGCAGACCCATCCCCCTATAACCCACACCCCACTGAACACTACGGGCAATTTAGCATGGCCAATCCACCTAGCCTGCACATCTTTGGACTGTGGGAGGAAACCGGAGGAGCCGGAGGAAACCCACATGGGGAGAACGTGCAAACTCTGCACAGACAGTTGCCTGAGGCTGAAATCGAACGTGAGACCCTGGCGCTGTGAGGCTGCAGTGCTAACCACTGAGCCACCGTGCTGCCCATAACGCAGGCTCAATTAGCAATGTCAGTGCTGAGGGAGTGCGTGCAGTTCCAAAGCTGCTTTCCTTCACAAGAGATATTAAGCCAAAGTTCCATCTGCCTTTTGTGTAGACCTAACATATCACATAGTGAAAACTGGAACATGAACAGGGTAGTTCTCCCTAGTGCCCTGGCACCAATCTTGAGTCTTTAACTAGTTTCACAGAGAAAGATCACCTAGGCAGCTAGTATGTTGCTTTTTTGGTATCTTCAGGATCTCTTTTCCCTCCATTCTACCCTTTGCACTCTTACTCTCCTTGTCTATCTTTCGATAATTATCATTTGTGAAACCACCACTGTCAATGATTTGAGGACTACCATTGACCACAAACTGAATTGCACTTGCCATATAAGTAACATGATTACAAGAGCAGGCCAGAGGCTAGGAATCCTGCAGTGAGTAATTCACTACTTGAATCTCCAAAGTCTAAAAGGCACAAGTTAGGAGTGTGACAATACTCCTCACTTGCCTGGATGAGTACAGCTCCAATAACACTGAAGAAACTTGACACCATCAATGACAAATCAGCCCATTTGACTGACACAACATCCACAAGCACTCCCACCACCACCAATGCTCAGTAACAGCAGTTTGTGCCATCTACAAAGTGAATTGCAGAATGACACCAAAGCTCCTTAGACAGCACCTTCCCAACTCATGACTAATACTACTTGGAAGAACAACAGCAGCAGATACATGGGAACATCACCAGCTGTAACTCTCCTCCAAGCCATTCAGCATCCTGATTTGGAAATATATTGCCGTTCCTTAAGTATCGCTGCATCAAAAGCCTGGAATTCCCTCCTTAACAGCATTTTGGGTCGATCGATACCAAATAAATTGCAACAGTTCAGGAAGGTAGCTCACCACCACCTTCTCAAGGAAAACTAGTGATGAACAATAAAAGCTGGCTCAACCAGTGATACCCACATCCCATGAATAAATGAAAATTAAACAAATTAAAGTCCCCCACAACTTCAATTCTTGCACCTCTTTCTAATTTCCTTGCAAATATGTTTCTCTGTACCTTTCCTTTGTGTTGTGGCTTGTAGATCACACCCAGTGGCTTGCTTGATTGTTTCTTATCTTTAATCAAATAGACTCTGTCCGTGACACCTTCAGGACATTTTCTCTCGAGCACTGTAATACTCTCCATTCTTAACAGTGTCCTCCTTTCTTTCCTTCCCTATCTTTCTTGAATACCTTGTGTCCAGGAATATATTCCTGCCCTTCCTTGAGTCACGTTGCAATATACTTTCTGATATACTACACCACACACACACATACATGCACAGTAACCCTGAGTTACACTTGATCACATTTCCAATTACTCTAACTCTACATTACATCTCATCATTTCTTATTTGTGTGCTCTCAGTCTCTTCTTATTTTGTCTTCTTTATTTTCCCTTCTAATGTTACTCTGGTCCTCTTTTCAAGTTATTTGAAATTCTCCCAACAGCAATTACAAAGCATCCTGCATGGATACACTGAAGAGAGAACAGTAAACTGAATTTAAGAATGCATAAGCAAATCTCTGACTCTCTTGCAAAGAATGCTTGGGGTTCTGGACAATGACAATGAAGGAGTTCAAGGTGCTGCACATCCGGACCTTGCATGCAAGTTGCTGCATGAATAGGAATATCCGTTGAGGGTGATAGAGGAATGGACTGAGGTATCACAGAAAGAGTGGTCCCTTGGGAATGTTGGCAGCACAGGGAGGTGAGGGGAAGATATGATTACAGGTGGGACTATGAAGGAAGTGATCAAAATGGTGGAACAAGATGTTTGAATACATAGGCTGGTAGGGACAAGGGGCACAAGAGGAACTGTATGATGTCTTTGAGTGGGAAAGGAAGGGGTGAGAAGGAGGTGTGTGAACTAGAATGGATCCAGAGTAGGCCATTCAGCCCCTCAAGCTTGTTGTACCATTCAACAGGATCATGGCTGATCCAACATTCCTCTCAACAACTTCCCTGCATTTTCCCCAAAACCCTTCGTTCCCCTACTGATCAAGAACACATCTATCTCAGCCTTACAAATACACAAGGATGGGGTTAACTGGGATATGAGAAAATCCTGTTTTGAGGATAAAAGGAATTTGTAATTGATACTTATATCATCTGAACAGAAAGGACAGCCACAGAGAAGCTGGAAGAATAGATCAGAGCCTACTGTTGCTGCCAGATCTACTGAGGATTTCCAGCTTTCTCATTTTTCATTCCTAATTTCTTGCATCACAGAATTTTGTTTCTTTACTTTTACTCTGTAGAAATGACCAAGACGATCCAGAAAAACTTAAAGGAGCATCCAATGTCTCTGTGAGCCGATCAGCTTCAGCTTCAGGCAAGAAGGCCAAGAAAGGAAGGAGAAAGCTAAAGGCCAGATTAATCCAAAGGTCTATTCACCAATCAGATTTAACAGAACTTCGTACCAAATCTATGACTCCACCACATGATGACGCTCAATTTTCTTCATCCCCAACTGACCAGGGAAAACAGACCACCGGCGACGAAAACCAATCAAACTCTGAAGGAAAGGGTCAACTGGCAGGTCCTCATGATGTAAAGAATGGGGTTTGAAATGTAAACCTAAATCCAGGCATCTGCTGATGTTCTTCCACACAGTTAATGCGCATTGATGGTTATTATGTCCAGTTCTGCTCTCCACATTGTATTTACAACACAAAAACTGGCCATTCAGCCCAACTTATCAATTACCTTTCCAACAATCTTTCAGCTACCCCTCTTCTCCTCACCCTCTCAATCTATCTTCCCAGTCTGTACTCCCTTTCTTGTCCTAGCTAACAGTACAACAGATAAACAAATTGACAAATTTTGTGACTGAATAAAACAGTTACACTTTTCTGCCAGCTTGCGGGCTACTGGGGGTTGATTTCTAGTGCATTCCCCTGTCAGAGTTGTAATAAGTGGTAGAGGGAAACCTTGAATAAGTTCAAGAGAAGAGACTCCTCTTAAACAGGATTTAGTTTATTGTATGATTGCAATCTGGCACCAATGCATTAAAGTTGGACAGGGCTCACTTCTGGTGCTGTGGTATTGTCCCTACCCCCTGGACCAGGAGGCCCAGTTCAAGTCCCACCTGTTCCAGAGTTGTGTAACGACATCTCTGAACGGGTTGATTTATAATTTTAAAAAAATCTTTGTCATTGCTACTAAGATAATTGGGAAACATATGGAAATGTGTCTTCACCCAACAAGATCTAATAATAATCTCAATTTCAAAAACTTGACACTTTAAGACATTGGCAGATTAGGGGAACTTAATACAATGTTTAACATTAACCCTTTCAGAACCATTACCTTATATTGAACTGAAAGCTCACTTTGAATGTTTCAAATGGTGTTATCTCAGGTCAGCAGGAATCCCACCTCAGGGCAGTGTCACAAGCAGAACCTCAGATGACGGGATAAGCTCTCATTTTTAAGCTCTCAGCCTTGTTTACGTTCACAAGAAAGTGAAGGATAGCAATATATCATTGTGCAGGGGTCTTCCCAAATTTGCTCAGGCACAAAACTAATTTCTCAGAATATTTGAGTTAACAAGGTGTAGAGCTGGATGAACACAGCAGACCAAGCAGCATCATAGGAGCAGGAAAGCTAACATTTTGGCCTGAGATCCTTCGCAGAATATTTATTTATTTATTGTCCCCCTTGAAGTAAGAACTGCTAGAGCTGAAAACTGAAATTGATGAACCTCAAACACTCAGCATGATCATCAGCATGACAGCACACGGTTAGATACAGAGTAAAGTTCCCTTCAAACTGTCCCCATCAAACTCTTCCATGTCAGGTTCAGCACTGTTCTGAGAAAGGGTCACCTGACCCAAAAACGTTAGCTCTAACTTTTTCTTCACAGCTGCTGCCAGACCTGCTGGGCTTTTCCAGCAACTTCTATTTTTGTTCCAGGTACAGCACTGCCTTAGATGCAGTGTGAAGCTGTCCCTACACTGTCTTCATCAAACATTCCCAGGACAGGTAACACACAGGGTTAGATACAGAGTTAAGCTTCCTTTATCCTTTCTCCATCAAAAATTCCCATGAGATGTAATGCAAAGGGTTAGATACAGAGTAAAGCTTCCTTTACCCTTTCTCCATCAAAAATTTCCAGGACAGGAACAGCACAGGGTTAGATACAGGGTAAAATGCCCTCTGCACTTTCTCAATCAAACATTCTCAGAACAAGTACAGCACAGGGTTACATACACAGTAAACCTCCCTCCACTCTTTCTCCATCAAAAACTCCCAGAAGATAATGACATAAGGCTAGGTACAGTGTAAAGCTCTCTTAGCGTTAAAGCTCTCTCTATACTGTCCTTATCAAACACTCCTAAAAAAAAGACAGCTCAGGGTTCGATATATTGTAAAGCTCCATTTATGTTTTGCTTTCATCTAATTGTTGCCAAAACACAACCAGAGTGATCATGTTAAGCAGTTGGATAAAACTACTGCAGTTCAGACTGTGCATGGAGGGAGAAGATGAGAATGTTGTCGAGATAGGGATGATTATTTGGTGAGATGGATAATGGAGATGGGACAGATAGGAAGGTGGACAAAAAGGTGAGCTAAGGGCTGATTAAGGGACAACTGAGTGACTAAAAGGAGAAGTTGGGGAAAAGAAATCGACCAGCGTTCTGGTGACTCCCAAATAAAATAATAGCTGGAAGAAGAGGAGGAGGGGTAGGGGGCAAGGCTGTTATTGTTGCTGAAGGAAAAGCATTAAACCAGGATATTTATAAGAAGTGCACTGCTGTTCTTCAAAATAATGTCAATGGAATCTTTCACATCCATACAAGAGGGTAGCAAAAGGCTCAGTTTAAACTCTCAGGTATTTAGCACCATCAACTCTGCAGCATCCCCTCAGTACAGCACAGGAAGAGCCAGTATGGAATGTTGCCTTAAGTCTCAGGAATGGGACTTAAACCCAATGTTCAGAATGAGAGGCTGAAACACAACCGTGTGAGCTTCTTCTGATCCATACTTTCTAATAACACCTAACCCCTTAAATATTAGAAGCAGAATGAAAACTCCACTTCAGCAGACTTGCATTTGTTGGTCTGGCCACAGGAACAGAACCTCTGTCCTTAAGTGTCATTGAAACACTTGTTAGTCCCCCTTACAAATGATTATCATTGAACACATGAAAGTTTTGTTAATAATTGACAGTTTTTAATGAAATTGTTTCAGGTGATGTCACACCACAAAGTGTTCATCTAAATCTGTGGATTAGCTGAACTCACGATGAACTTGAAGACATTGAAAGCATTTTGAAATTTGGGAGGAGGTTTTTACACAGCGATCAACGTGAAATTTTACCTCTAAGAACTGGAACACAGTCTGAAAGGGAAAGTGGATAAAGGTTTGAGAGAAGTGTAAGAACTGCAGGAGAGCAGAAGGCAGAAGTTGATAATACAGCCTCCTTTACAGATCTCAAAGTACAGTCTATGCCTGTAGAAGCTTTCATGATTGTTGCATACTCAAAACTATTTCACAGCCAATAATAGAGATAACAAGGTGTAGAGCTGGATGAACACAGCAGGCCAAGCAGCATCAGAGGAGCAGGAAGGCCGATGTTTCGGGCCTAGACCCGGGGATGCTTCACTGTGTTTGTACTCTTCCCATGTTAGGCCTGTTCTAGGTAATAAACTAAAATGTTTAGATATAATGAACAAAACCCACCTACGCTCAGTTCGTGACAAATGACTGCACCTCCCAGTCGCGAATCACTTCAACTCGCCTTCTCACTCCTTGGACGACATGTCCATCCTGTGCCTCCTCCAGTGTCACAACGATGCCACCCAAAGGTGGCAGGAACAGCACCTCCTATTTCAGTTGGGAACCCTGTAGCCCAATGGTATCAATGTGGAATTCACAAACTTCAAAATCTCCCCACCCCTGACCTCATCCCAAGACCAGCCCCTCTTGTCCCCGCCTCCTTGAACTGTCCATCTTTTCTCCCACCTATCCACTCCTCCCACCTCACTGACCAACCCCCACCCCACTTCCTACCTACTAGCCTCATCCCTACCTCCTTGGCCTGTCTGTCTTCCCTCCCACCTACCCGCCCCTCCATCCTCACTGACCATCCCCCATTCCAACTCCCTGCCTACACTCACCTGTACTGGCTTCATCCCCACCTCCTTGACCTGTCCGTTTTCTCTTCACCTCTCTGCTCCACTATCCACCTTCCATCATTGCCTCCCCCATCTCCATTTATTTCAGAGCCCCTCTCCCCTCCCCCATTTCTGATGAAGAGTCCAGACCTGAAACGTCAGCTTTCCTACTCCTCTTATGTTGCCTGACCGGCTGTGTTCGTCCAGCTCCACCCCTTGTTATCCCTGTACTCTTATCTTTTGGACCAGCCTTACATGTTGGATCTTGTCAGAGGCCTTACTGAAGTCTATGTAAACCACATCAACTGCATTACCTTCATCAGTATATTTAGTCACCCTTTCAAAAACTCAGATAAATTGGACATGATCTCCCTCCAATAAATCCATGCTGGTTGTCCCTGATCAATCTCTGCTTTTCCAAGTATTGATTAATGCTATCCCTGAGACGTCGTTTTCCAATAATTTCCCTGAAATCAAACTAAACTGGTCTGTAATTATCTGGCCAGTCCCTGCTGTCCTTCTTGTACAACATCCAAGTTGGAAGTTTTTAATTTAATCCTCCACTGTTTCCAAGGAAACAAATTAAAATTCCTTACCTTAGAAATTCCTGAGATCTGGAGTGGCTTTTTCCAACTCTTCTTAGAGCATTGGACAATAAACAATGAGCTCACAAATGAATTATCCAGGAATGAAATTGACATATTTTCGTTATAATTTTTATTCTTTGCAGGATCTGGGTGTCACTGGCTTATCTAATATTTATTGCCCATCCCTAATTGCCCTGGACATTCTTGAACTGTTGCAGTCCTTAGGGTGTAGTGACACCCAAAGTGCCTTTTAGGGTGGGAGTTCCAGGATTTGACCCAGGATCACTGAAGAAACACTGATACAGATCCAGGTCAGGATAATGAGCAGCTTGGAGGGGAACTTGCGAATGGTGATGTTCCAATGTATCTGCTGTCTTTGTCCTTCTGGATGGTGGAGCAGTCATGGTTTAGAAGCTTCAGATGGAAGAGCCTTGGTGAGTTGCTGCATTGCGCCTTGTATGTGGGACATAGCTCTGTTGCTCTGTGTCAGTGGTGAACAGAGTGAACATTAGAGGTGGTAGATGGGGTGCCTGTCAATTGGGCTGCTTTGTCCTGGATAGTGTGAAGCTTCTTGAAAGAAGTTTGACTTGAACTAATCCAGACAAATAGAGAGTATACCGTTACAGTCCTGATATGTGGCTTTTAAATGGTGGACAGGCTTTGGGGAGAGAGGAATCAAGCAAAAAAAACGGAGAAAGGAATTGAGACCCATAACAGCCATGATGTAACAGAATGGCAGAACAGGCTTCAGGAGCTGAATAATCTCATCTTGTTCGATAGAAAGAAGAAAGTGAATCAGCAGACAGTAATGATAGATCATTTATTTTATGAAAAAGTCATGAATAACCAGTTTGTTTCAACGGATTAGTGATGGTTACATAACTCTTGTTTCTGGACTTTATATTTCTGATGATTGGACTGCAGGAAACAGCTTTCGCTGTGGTAAAAAGTCTCAGTGTGGTATTTACATGGTCAAAGGTTATAGCCTCTGTAGAATACCTACTTAAGCAGGCTGCACATCTGATCCAAATATCTGGCTGTTAGAGTCCTTTATTGACTAGAAAACAACACCAGCTCTTAATCAGAGTTCCAACTATCCACTGCCACAGTTGCAGCTTTACAGTTACAAACGCCATATCCACACATGGCCACCAGGAACTGGCAGAGGATAGCCACTGATATCATCCAATGTCTTAAATAATATCTCACTTTGATCACTCATTACAGGAAAATATAAATTAGATAAAACAGCTAATGGTTTAGTTTACATTATGCAAATGGAAAAGCACTTGGAAAAATATCAATGATTTTGAAGTGCATTTGAGCATATGTATGAATAAGGAACCACTTAGTTCCTCATTTAATAAAATAATGGCTGATCTGATTGTGACCTCAAATTCACATTCCCACATACTTCTTCTAACATTTCATCTGTCTTGCTTATCAAGAATGTAGACATCTCTGCTTTCAAAATATCCAATGATTCTGCCTCCCCATCCTTCACAGAGCATTCCAACGATGCACAATACTCTCCATACCTCTGTCTCAGATAGGAGGGCCCCTGATTTTAAACATAACCTCTAGTTCTGGAGTACGTGGGCTGATCAGCAAAATCAGAATGAATCTTGGAATCTTTATAGTTTGAGGGTTTTATTTTTGTTTTGCTGGTGTTTATATCCCAGCTCAGTCCAAAAAGCCACAGGCAGTAACAGAGAGAGTTTGTGTACAGCATGAATTAACAAGCTGCTCGGCAAGAGGGAGATCAGCTGCATTCAGCAAATTACTTTGTAGTGTGCAGAGAGCCTGAACAACATCGATTCTAGTATCTCCCCAATTACTGGTTAATGTGCCTTCAGTTACCACGACCCTCAGGATTAGTGAGTTCCTTCCTAAGCCTCTCCACTTTTGCATCTTTCTTTAAAATTTTCCACAACACCCATCTCATGGGCTGACCTTGATCACTAGCTCCTCATGTGGCTCAGTGTCAAATTTTCTTGGATAGTGCAGCTGTTGGAGCATTTTACTACATGAAAAGTGCCAACAAAGTTGTTGTTGGTAAAACCACAGCACTAGGTGACAGTACTTCATCCAATTCTTCCAAAGAGACTTTGCTTCTGCTTCCCCTTCATTAGCAGAACTGCCCATTACCATTCTTGCCTTGACTGAAACTCTCATCCTTGCCACTTTGTCACTTAAGGACTGGAATATCTCAAGCTCCCTAACCATTCTCCCATCCTTAACTACACATAAATGCAGCAGAAACCCACAACTTGCACTAAGTCCTCTCAATACCATCAGCAAACCCCTGTGCTTATTGACCCATGAGGGTCCAAACTGCTAACACCTCAATTTTAAAATTCCCTTCCTTATCTTCAAGTCACTTCATTGCCTGGTTGTTCTCTATCTTAGTTACCTCCCCCCGAACCCTTCGAGACCTCTGCACCCCTCCAATTCTGGCCTCTTGAAGCTGCTCATTCTGAACTGCTCCTTCACAGGCGTCCATGCCTTAAGCTCCCCGATCGCTCTGGTTTAGAATTCCCTCACTATTACCCTCTGCCTGCCCTTCCTTCAGACGGTCCGTAAAACCATCTCATTGATCATGTTTCTGAAGAAGGGTCTCATTAAAGGGTCAAGGCCTGAAATATCAGCTTTCCTGCTCCTCTGATGCTGCTCAGCCTGCTGTGTTCATCCAGCTCTACACCTTGTTATCTCAGATCATTGATCATGTTTTTGGTCCCCTGTTCTCATGCCTCTTGTGATTGAATGTTAATTTTGCCTGATAATCCATCCTGTGAAGCTCCTCGGAATGTTTTACTGGATTAAAAACACTGAAAAAAACGATGTGTCTTTAGACTACTTGGTTCAGGGTAGCATAAATTTGCTAAACCACAACACAATCTTTTTTCCTAATTTAGTACAGCATGGAGGTGTGGTGGCATGGTAGCTCAGTGGTGAGCACTGCTGCCACACAGCGCCAGGGATCTGTGTTCAATTCCAGCCTCAGGTGACTGTCTGTGGGGAGTTTGCACATTCTCCCTGTGTCTGCACGGGTTTTCTCCCACAGTCCAAAGCTGTGCTGGGTAGGTGGATTGGGTATGGTAAATTATCCAGGGATTATGTCCAGGGATGGTACAGGATTGGTGGATTAGTCATGGTAAATACAGGACTGGTTCAGATGCTCATTGAGGGTCAGTGAGGATTTGATGGGCTGAATGGTCTCTTTTCCCCCTATAGGGATTCTATGAAGGAACTGAGGAGTCACAAAATTGAAAAAAAATGCTTTGGAATGGTGTATGGTTTACTTTGTTTCCTACTTTATACTTTACCCAGGAACATTGAGGCACTATGAACAGCAGTGCGCTAAACAGCACATTTTCATGTTTTTAATGAATCTTCTGCCCTCTGTATGTTGCCATAAAATCTCTGAAGATCCACAATTTAATATTTTAGCCGCAAGCCAGCACCTCTGACTGTGCAGCACTCCCTCAGTAACGGCCAGCCTGGACTGTACCATTTACTCTGTAGCTAACCCATATTGTGCCTGACCAGAGTGGGACTGGTGAGGTGGCTAAAGACAGGGGCTTTACTCTGCTTCTAACATGAGTGTTTTCACATTTGCATTTATTTCCACTACAAGCATGAGGAACACCACCTTGCGACGGGGAGAATTTTAAGAATAATAGACAGAAAGGACAACCAGAGAGAGCTGTACTGTCATAGCGAGAACTACAGATGCCGGAGTCAGAGATAAAACAATGTGCAGCTGGAGGAACACAGCAGGACAGGCAGCATCAGAGGAGCAGGAAAGCTGACGTTTTGGGCCGGGACTCTGTACTGTCGCCTGCTGGGTGAAAGTAGACTGCAATCCAGCGATGAATCCTTTTTTGACCAAATTAATTATTTCCGTCAATAAAATTAAAGTATTACTGACAAAAGATGGATTTTGCTAAAGTTTTCATCTTGCATTGAACAAGGCAATTCATAAGAAGTATACCAAAGTAAAAGGGATGAACACACTCCTAGTGTATGAGAAGACAGTGCTGTTTAGTTGGCAAGTGGACTCTGATTGGGAGACGTGTTGGCATGTAGAAGCTACAGTTAAAGGTTGACAAACATTTTAATTGCCAATTAAAACTAAACATTACCTATTATATTACATAATAAAACACGATCCAAACACTGTGGATACTGAAGATTTGAAATGAAAGCAGAAAGTGCTGGAGAAGCTCACCTTTGTGGAGACAGGATCGGAGTTTATACTTCAACTCAAATATGTATATTCTCCAGAACTGGCAAAGATTACCCTGTTGCTCTAAAGAAACAAGAACTGAAAGCAGTGTGATATCTCTCTCCCTGGGGGCAGAGGTGGCAATTTTGTTTCGGAAGCAGCTGGGAATGTGGAGTTCACGATCAGAGAGGTGAATGGGACAAATTGATTTAAGGGGAAGCCGAATAAATTGAGGGAGAAAGGGAGAGATGAAGAAAAGTGGGAGGAGGTTCATGTAGTGCATAAACACCAGCAGGGAACAGAAAGGCCAAATCTTCTGTTTCTATGCTGTGACTACTGTGAGACAAAATTGCCCTAACTTGGATCTGGCTGTGTAGAGTTCAGTAGGTCGGGGCTTGGATAATGTGGAAAGGAGGAGGTGAAAACGGCTCCTCTGACAGGAGTATTTCTGATATTACATAGTACAATAAAACTGAGAGCAACTACTCTTTGGAGACATTCTGAAGGTGCTAAAAGTGACAAAAAAGAAACAGGCTGAATGTGAGAGCATTTGGGAAAATAGAGACCCGGCAGGGAGGTCAAGACTGTGGAACAATCTGAGGCAGAGTTACTGGAACTCGAAACAAAGATTGATCATTGTTCAGCTGAACTAGGCAAGTGACAGCATCAGAGATAATGCGAGGTTCCACTCCCCAGCATCGACCCACATGTGCACCATGAGGAAAACACAAGTTACACCAAGAGAAAGTTTAAAAAGTCTTCCAAAAGTTCTGATAGAGACAGAGTTTCAAGAGTTTGAATTGCTCCATATTTAGTGTCTGCTTTGAATAATGACAAGAATTAAAAATCTTCAAAAGTTCTTCTTCATTGTCCCTGGGTTGAATGTTGAGTTGATGGATCCTATTTGTCCTTTAGCACTACAGCCAAGAGGTTGAATATCCTGAGTGATGAAACCACTGGTATAATTCCTCAACTTTTCACTGTAATGTTGGTCTCCAATAGACACCTTCACCAGTATTGGACACAATAGGAAGATAACCAGCTTGTTGTGCCCCTTCTCTTCATGGACAAAGCACCTCCCACACTCTCTCTTCTTCTCTCTCACTCCTTCATGTCCACACCTCCATTGGGACCATCCGCTCTTTCGTACTCAATGCTGGAAGGAGATTCTCCTCAGACAAGAAGCAGAACGGGAATTGTACCAAGAATCCTCGGATCTTCTTCAACTCTTCCACAGCTCTTTCTGGATCTTCTTCATGCAGGCCCGCCTTAGCACTGAACTCTGCTAACTCAATGTTGTTCCTCACAAGATCCGATGGGAGACACCGGAAGACCTGAATCGGGAGAAGAAAATATTTTTTAGGCTTATTAAGCAACACAAAAGATTCTCCACTTCCCTCCAGCTTTCCTTGCTGCCCCACACATCAAGCACCTACATCTGTAGGGCAGCTTTTAACCAGTAAACATGTTTGAAGTCATCTGTTGATCAAGGATTTATACTGGGTCACATAAGGGGTTAGAGCGAGTGACTAAAAGAAACAAGATTTTGCTCAGCAGCTTCAAGAGGTTTGAAAGAGCCAGAGAGGTTTATTGAGGGAGCTCAGGGGTTGAGGGAGCTCAGGGGTTGAGGAAGCCAAAGGCACACTGCCATTGATAGAGTGATTAATACCAGGGATGCTCGAGAGACCAGTACTGGAAGAGTTCTGGGATTCCAGAAGATCCCAGAGGAAATTCTAGAGATAGGGAGCAATGAGGTTTTGAAAACAATGATAAGGATTTTGTTTTTTAATAGAGGTGTTGCTGGTCTGTGAGCCGATTTTAAGTTGGGGAGCTCCCAAGGTTGTGTCCTGATGAAAGTTTTCTTTTACTTTTTCGATCACGGGAGGTGAGTATCACTGACAAGGCCATCATGTTTTGCACACCCCTAGCAGTAGTTAAACAGGTTTCTCAGCCATTTCAGAGCGCATTAAGTGTCATTCACCTTGCTGTGGGTCTGGAGTCATGTGTAGGCCAGACCAGGTAAGGCTGGCAGATTTCATTTCCTGAAGGACATCAGTAGATCAGGTTAACATGACTCAATGTGATTGATGGTCAGGAGTACTGGGCCTACCTTTAGCGTAGAGATTTGATTTATTGATTGTAAATGCCACCAGCCTGGCCCTTTAGATTACTAACCCAATGACATTATCACGTACCACCAGCAGTGAGCAGAATTGTGGCTGAGCTGAAAGGTACACATGGTGGAAGGTTGAAGCTTTGGGGGAGATCTTGGAATCACTAAGTCTGGAAGTGGCTAATCTGCAGAAGCTTATTCATCAGGAAATGCCAAACAGATTGGGATTTTTTCCGAAGGAAAAGAGAAGACTGACGAGTGCTCTGATAGAGGAAATTAAAAATGTCAGGATAAGGGCGGGGAAGATGTTTTCACTTGAGAAGCATTCTAACGCAGGGTCTATACATACACTACTGTAAGTCAAACTAACACCAGAACATTTTAAGTGCAAGCAATGTTCAGAGTAATTTGAGCTTCTGGGATCTTTTGCAGAAGTAAGCCCTTCCCAGAAACAGGGCATGCTTTCCAGAGCACGGCTCCCAATGACCTCTGACCAGGATCAAAATATTAAAGTGAAATCCTTTGGAGAAAGAGCTCTCTAATAGTTAGATTGAATTATTTTCTTTTATTAATGACTGAATATTGAATCCCAATCTAGGATGAAAAATGTTGCAAGATTATTTTTAATGATTTAGTATTATTATTTAATATTTGAGGAAGTGAGATGTCGTTATATGCTTTGGTAAACCCATTTTCAGATGCTTTAGTTAAACTTCACCCATATCACGTCTCTCAAACATGTTGGTACACCCAGTCCAGGCATGTTATACTATGAATTTTAATTGCTAGAAGTTGTTAAGATTATTAATCATTAAATCACAAAGAACAGAACAAAGAAAATTACAGCATTGAAACAAGATCTTCAGCAATCCAAGCCTTCCTGCTCCTCTGATGCTGCTTGGCCTGCTGTGTTCGTCCAGCTCTACACCTTGTTATCTCAAAGTATTTAACCTGTGCCAGTTACAATGATCATTTGGTAGCCAATCTCCTAGACATTCGACCTCAAGAAACCTCACAATCTGAATCATTTGCTTCAGAAACATCCTTACTTCTGATTTTAAATCACCAGATCCCCTTAAGGAACCATGGATCTGTTGTGTGGCAGATTGGAGGTCATTAATCAAGAGAATGAATTAATTGCAATATTGTGTGTGTGTGTGTGTGCGTGCGTGCGTGCGTGCGTGCGTGCGTGCGTGCGTGCGTGCGTGTGTGTGTGTGTGTGTGTGTGTGTGTACACATATGTATGTATGTGTATATGCATTCATTCAGGATAGGTTTGTGAAAATAAATAAGTTTTATTTTAAACAGATGAAACCGTCTGCTGAATTAGTGAATTGGAGCACATACTACAAATGTAACAGAGACACACCTCTTTCCACGCAAATAATACTCATTATTCACAGTAAGCATGTATGTACTGTGATAACATGAATGTTTTTTAAAATAATAGATATCTACATCAAATTTTACACTCTACAAAGTTGCCTTAACATAGTGGGTTCACGGCAGATTTTATATTTGATGATTTGAAACAGGCCAATTCTGGTTGCAATTTACAATGAAACTGCAGGTAGGCCCTATGTGGAAACTTGACCTCAAGGTAGGCATTACTTACTGAAATAGAGAATAGAGGAAACTCTTTTTTTACCCAGTGAGTGGGAAGAATTCTGTGGAACTTGCTACCGCGGACATTGTTTGACATAATTATTATTGAATCATCATTTAAGAGAAGTTGGATAAACACATAAGGGAGAAAAGAACAGAAGGATTACTGCTACTTGTACTGACCTACTCTTGTTCTGATTCTCCATTGTCTGCTTCTCCACTGCATCTACAATATGGCCCCATGTATACAAAGTCATTATTTCCAAAAAATAAACAGCTCATTTCGGGAAGGATCCATGGGCTTTGCAGAGGGTGCAGAGGGAGAGTGACTGAAGTCTTATCAAGGATGAGGGACTTCAGTGATGAGGAGAGACTGGAGATGCTGAGGCTATTCTCCTGAGAACAGAGAAAGTTTGGAGACAGATTTCATGACACTGTTCACAACTTTTGACAGCACGTTATGGGAGAAGAGCTTCCATTGGCTCCAGGGTCAGTAAACAGGACACAGAGATTAAAACCGAATAGCCTCCCTTTCTTTTATACTGTCACATAATTCTTCCTGTTGTTGTGAGCTGTGACATGCTGCATGGAATGGCGATGGGAGCAGGCCCAATAATAAGGTTCAAAAGGGAGTAGGGCCAATACTTAGGAAGGAAAGATTTGCAGGGAATGGGGAAAGTGCACAAGTGGGAAAAATTGTTCTTTAAAGGGGCTGGAACCGGCACAGTGGTCTGAATGGCCTTCTTTTGTACTGGATGATTCCATGAAAATGCTGTGCCTGGCGTGCAGTCAGCTGAGCACAGGAGGGTGAAGGAACCTGTTGTACCTTTTCATAGATTGTAGCGTTCCGTGCGCTGGTTGGAATCCAGACTTCTTTGAAGAACTTCTCACTGATGGGGTCTTGCACTTCGATGGTTGGGTCATTTAAAGCTCCCAAAATAAGCCTGTGAGAAACAACATAGATACAAAGTGCAAAAATCACAGCCTGGAAACAACTTCCTACAGTACATTCACAATTTGGGCACTTTGGACATCTCAAGGAAATCTCCTGATTACTGGGAAAATCTTTGCTTGGTTTTAAGAGAACAGCTCCCTCTTTTTAAAAATTGGATGTGTGCGTTGCTGGCTGGACCAATATTCGGTCTCTACCCCTAGCTGTCCTAGAGCAGGTGATGGTGAGCTGCCTTCTAAAACTGCTGTAATCCATGTGGTGCAGGGACACCCAAAATGCTGCTCGGGAGGGATCTCCGGGATTTTCACCCAGTGACAGTGAAGGAATGGCAATATATTTCCAAGTCAAAATGGTGAGTGGCTTGGAGGGTCGCTTGGTATCCCTATGTAGCTTTCTGCCCCTTGTCCCTCTAGATGGTAGAGGTCACGGACTTGATAGGTGCAGGTGAAGGAACGTTGGTGAGTTACTGAGGATGGTACACACTGCTGCCACTATCATATGTTGCTTCCACTGAGAGCATGCCATAAGCCCAGCTTTGTACCTCCCTTTTTTTATTGTGGTTGGGTGTGACTAGGACTGGAATCAATCCTCACTTTTGGGACAACCACCAGTTCCTGCCAGGAGCTGCTTTAATTATTTAATCCCCACCTCCTCATGGTAAAGTCATAAACCAGATGAGTTTAAAAAGGGAATAGGCTTGTCCTTTTACCAGACCAGAAATGCTGCCTTCCTGCACTCAGATCTCTGTTACCATGTCTACATGCTCCCTCAGTTCGCAGGCTGTCACAGAAATGCACAAAGAAGCTTTTATAGGCAGTGGCTTATCAATTGTGTGCAATTAGACAATCAATGTAGAGCGAAAGTGGAATGTAGTAGTTATTTAACTGGACCAGTAACCTGGAGGCCATGGAATATGTTGGTTATCGTGAAGAGGTCACTGAAAGTGTGCAAACTTCGAGATCTCTTTCAGTACCTGTCTCTGGACCTATGTGGGGACTCACTTGAAGCAGTGCAGTCGGAGATGCAGAGCATATTTCCCAGCCTGGTACTCAGCCCCATCCATCACTGATGGCACAAACTCTGTATCCTCTACAATCACTGCCACCTCGCTGTCTCGCTTTCCCAGCATACTTCGATCGTTGATGTTCGCTGAACCTGAGTTCACAACAAGACACAAACGCAAAAGTCATTACAACATCACCTGTGTCCAAGTATTAGCCCCTCCAAGCACCCGGCCATAAAATGTATTTATCCACTCGCAGCCTGCCTCCTCAGAGTGCAGCTGATCTGTACTGCAATTTAAGTGAAATGGTTTCCCCCACACACACAGAGAAAGACTTACATTTTTATAGCATCCTTCACAATCTCAGGGCGTCCAAAGCACTATACAACTGGATAACACAATTTTTTTTGATGCACAATTCCTACTGCAATGTCAGAAATACAACTTCACGATTGGACACAGCAAACTCCCACGTGCACCAATCTATTAATAACTAGTTAATTTCTCTGGTTTTGGTGGAGGGATAAATATTTGCCAAGACACAGGAAAGAAATCCCCCTGTTCTTCTTTGAAATAACATGTATTTGTGTCACATAGGTGACAGAAACATGGTATTGTGGAAATTTCACTGGGTTAGTAATCCAGAAATCCAGGTTAATGCTTCGGGAACATGAGTTCGGCAGCTGGTGGCCTTTCATCTCATAAAAATCTGGAATTAAAAAGGGGTGGTCAAATTGAAATTACTGTTAACTATTTCATATTAAAGTAAATCTCCTTCTGCACTTTTAAATTGTAAGTAAAGCTCTATCTACATTGTCTTCAATAAGCACTCTCAGAGCAGGTACAGTCTAGCAATCCAGACTTAGATACAAAGTAAAGCTTTCTCTACGCTGCTCCCATCAAACGCTCCCAGGGAAGGCACAGTCACGGCTTCGATATGAAGTAAAGCTTCCTCTCATCTTTTAAACTCAAAATAAAGTTCTCTCTACATTGTCTCTATTAAACACTCCCAGGACAGGTACAGCACAAACTTAGATACACAGTAAATGAGATAACAAGGTGTAGAGCTGGATGAACACAGCAGGCCAAGAGCATCAGAGGAGCAGGAAGAAGTTTCTGAAGAAGGGTCCAGACCTGAAACGTCAGCTTTCCTGCTCCTCTGACGCTGCTTGGCCTGCTGTGTTCATCCAGCTCTACACCTTGTTATCTCAGAATCTCCAACATCAGCAGTTCCTACTATCTCTTAGATACAGAGTAAACCTTTCTTAACTCTTTTAACTTGTAAGTAAAGTTCCCTCTTCACTGTCGCCATCAAACACTCCCAAGTCATTGGGTTACACAGGGTAAAGCTTGCTCTGCCTTTTTACAATGTAAGTAAGCCTAAACTAAAGCTCCTTTGACATTGTCCCCATTAAACATTCCCAGGACAAGGAGAGCATGTGGTTAGACCCAAAGTAAAACTCCCTACACTCCCTGAGCAAGCACAGAATAAAGTCTCTTCTACTCTTTTAAACTTAAAGTGAATTGAAGATAAAAGTCTCTCTATTTGTCTTAAACTGAAGGTAAACAAAAGTATAATTTTCTCTACTCTTTTAAACCATAAGTAAAGCCTCCTCTACACTGAACCCACCAAACACTCCCAGGACAAGTACAGGATAGGGCTAGACACAGAGTAAAGCTTCCTGAATAATGAACCCATCAAACACTCCAGATAATGTGATCAGATACAATGTAAAAGCCTACTGTTCATTGAACCCTTTGGTCTCAAATACCAAACATGATTGAACTAGTCATGCCGAGGACAGGAGTTCAAATCTCACAACTGGCCGTGTTTAGGACCTAGGTTGAAAATCATATCAAACTGGAAATAAAACGTGGAAAGGAGGCAGTGGCTCGGTGGTTAGCACTGCAGCCTCACAGCACCAGGGACCCTGGCTCGATTCTGTCCTTGGGTGACTGTCTGTGTGGAGTTTGCACATTCTCCCTGTGTCTGTGCGGGTTTCCTCTGGGTGCTCCGGTTTCCTCTCACAGTCCAAACATGTGCAGGCTAGGTGGATTGGCCAGGCTAAATTGCCCGTAGTGTTCAGGGATGTGGAGATTAGGTGGGTTACAAGGTTATAGGGGGATGGGTCTGGATGAGATGCTGTCAGAGGTCGTGTGGGCTTTTTGGGCTGAAGGGCCTGACTCCACATTATAGGGATTCCATGAAAAGTGGGAAAAGTTTTGGAATGGCAGTTTGCTGTGATCAATAATGCACTGCCTGAAAGGGCAATGGAAGCAGATTTAACTGGAAACTTTAGGAGGAAATTGGATAACTGATTGAAGTGTGGAGGATGCAGGGCTGTGTCAACAAAGAAGGGTGTGAGTTTAATTGGATAACTCTTTCAGCGAGCTGACACACACACACAACTGGCAGAATGGCCTCCATTGGTCCTGTATGCCTCAGCTCTGTCAAAAGCCATCCCACCCTCCGTTCACCACCCTGAAGATCACTCACCTATAATGACTGTGTTGTCATCTGCAATCAGCATTTTGCTGTGGACATAGATGAGTTCAGTGACCAACCGTCCATTCAATTCTACGTGGGTCCGGAGACCACACACTGAGAAATAATTGATCCACAGATCGTCCACTGGTGGAACAGAGATAGGAGGGAGTGGAGGGTGAGTTAATAAACTGCTAAGCTGCAGGAAAACATTATTAAAAACAAGCCCCATGTAGAAAGGCAAGGAAGAGATTCTCACTCCATTGAACAGAGACAGCAGTGTGTACTATCTACAAGATTCCTTGCAGCAATTCAGCAAGGCTCCTGAGATAGCACCTTCCAAACCCATAATCACTACCATCCAGATGGACAAGGGCAGCAGATACATGGGAACATGACCAGCTGCAAGTACCCCTCTAAGCCACTCACTATTCCGACTTGGAGATATATCGCTGTTCCTTCAGTGTCACTGGATCATCCTGGAACTCCCTCCCTGAATGCTTTGTGAGTTTATTTACAGCCCATGGTCTGCAGTGGTTCAAGAAGGCGCCACCACCTTCTCAAGAGTAACTAGGAATGGGCAATAAATGCTGGCCCAGCCAATGATGCTCTCTTTCCATGAGTAAATAAAAAATATACTCTGGCGATCGTGAGAAAATAGCTGTTTGTCTAAAGTCAAAACAAACCCATTGGTTTAATGGACCATTTGATCCATTTTTCAAACAGTCTATTGGAAGGCGTGGTGTTGCGAGGATCAATTAATAGTGGGAGCTCAGAGGGAAAAAACCTCCAGGAATACTTTCGCTGAGAGTTGGCAACTGTTAAACTGTTGCGTGGCTCGTATGGCTCAGTGGTTAGCACAGCTGCCTCACAGCACCAGGAAGCCTGGCTCCACCCTCAGGTGATAGTCTGTGTGGAGTTTGCACATTCTCCCCATGCCTGCAAGGGTTTCCTCCCACAGTCCAAAGCTGTGCAGGTGAGATGGATTGGCCATGCTAAATTGCTTAGAGTGTCTCGGTGAATTAGCGATGGGAAATTCAGAGTTCCAGGCATGAGGGAGGGGGATGAGTCTGGGTGGGATGCCCTTTAGAGTGTCAGTGTAGTCTTGATGGGCTGAATGGCCTGCTTCCACACTATAAGGATTCTATAAACTGTTGTTGGGAGACAAGGGAAGAAACTGGGGAGTGAGGGAGAGGAAAGTCAAGCCAATGTAGTGTAGCCTCCATGATAGCAAGAAGATAATTCCTAGGAAATATTGTTCCTTCCTTCCCTCTGGTGGAAGGAATTCCCTCTCCCTCTCCCTTTCAGCAATATGCCTGAGGGTAATGATTTTGGCTTGGTGCTAGTCCAGTCCTCACTCCTGACAGAGATTAATTGCCCACTGTAGACCAGACTTACTTTCTCTCTTCAGTTGTTCAATGATTGAGTTTTCTCCTCTGCCAATGGTCCTGTGAAGGAGGAAGGTGAAATTAGATTTCTGAACCACAGACCAACACACTCAGCCAGATACCTAAACAGTGGAATTACAAGATCCTCAATCCCCATCCCATGTAGGGCTGGCTACAGACAGTTCAATCTTACAGTCCAATCTCCTACTTGGTAAAGCGAATTCCTGGGTGAGCTAATTTGGTTCCCGGGTAAATGAAGAATGGATGACTGAGATAGCAGTGAGTGAGAGGATTATGTTTAAATAAGTTGTTTTGTCACTGGGATTTTCCAAGATGTTTAGAGCCAAAGAAATGTTATTTAAAGTGTGGTCACCATTACTTTATGGAAAATGCAGCAGGAAATTGGCACACAGCAAGGCCCCACAAACAGCAATATGATAATGATGCGGTCATCCAGTTTGGTGATACTTTAAAGGTTAATGTTGTAAAGAAAGCAGAAGACAGTACGGCTGCTCATCATCAAAATTGGGAACCTTTACACTGGATTCACAGAAATCTAATCTGAATGATTAGAACTGTGACAATGAGGTGTTCCGTCAGTACAACATTCCCTGTAAGCTGTGTAGTCAGGGTGTATATAGCTACTCTAAAGTTCATGGAGATTGGCATTGGCACACTGATCACTGCAAACCACCAACCTCAGAGGCTCACAGAGCGAGAAAGAAAATTAGAAGGAATGCAGCCCACCAAATGGCAGATTATTTCCTGAGTACTGACCCATTGACAGTGTGGCAGTTCCTCAGTACTGACTGTCCGACAGTGCAGCATTCCCTCAATACTGGCCCTCTGACAGTGCAGCATTCCCTCAGTACTGGCCCTCTGATAGTGCGGCACTCCCTCAGTACTGACCCTCTGACAGTGCGGCATTGCCTCAGTACTGGCCCTCTGACAGTGCGGCGCTCCCTCAGTACTGGCCCTCTGACAGTGCGGCGCTCCCTCAGTACTGGCCATCTGACAGTGCGGCGCTCCCTCAGTGCTGACCCTCTGACAGTGCGGCACTCCCTCAGTACTGACCCTCTGACAGTGCGGCATTCCCTCAGTACTGGCCCTCTGACAATGCAGCACTCCCTCAGTACTGACCCTCCAACAGTGTGGCGCTCCCTCAGCACTGACCCTCCGACAGTGTGGCACTCCTTCAGTACTGACCCTCCGACAGTGCGGCAGTCCCTCGGTACTGACACTCTCACAGTGCGGCACTCCTTCAGTACTGACCCTCCAACAGTGCGGCACTCCCTCAGTACTGACCCTCCAACAGTGCTGCACTGCCTCAGTACTGACCCTCTGACAGTGCCGCACTCCCTCAGTACTGACCCTCCGACAGTGTGGCACTCCCTCAGTAGTGACCCTCTGACAGTGCGGCGCATCCTCAGCACTGACCCTCCGACAGTGCAGGACTCCCTCAGTACTGACCCTCCGACAGTGCGGCACTCCCTCAGTACTGACCCTCCGACAGTGCGGCACTCCCTCGGTACTGACCGTCCGACAGTGCCGCACTCCCTCTGTACTGATTGTCTGACAGTGCGGCACTCCCTCAATACTGGCCCTCTGACAGTGTGGCACTCCCTCAGTACTGACCCTCCGACAGTGCGGCACTTCCTCGGTACTGACCGTCTGACAGTGCCGCACTCCCTCAGTACTGTCTTGTGAGTGTGAGCCTCAGCAATTGACCCAGGAGTTTGGAATGGAGATGGCTGCAGCCAATGGAGAATGATTAAAATTGGGAATGAGCAAAAAGACCAGAATTTGAAGAACTCAGAAATCTGGGGAGGGTGGAGCGCATTCAGGGATAAGTTGCGGGGAGATGACAAGAGTTGGAACTCAGGCACCTGAATGCAGATTGAGAGTGTACCTGTAGTTGAAATGCATGACAGCTTGGATTGCTGTCCCTCCCCCTGTCGAGATATCTCCTTCGAAACCTGGCATCAGGGGAGTCACCACATAGACGCGAAACCTCTGCTTTTCCCTATGCAAGTAAACAAAATCACACTGAAACTAGGCACACCATTCAACCAAGTGGGTCAAGCAGAGAGAACAGAGCCTGTATATACATAAATAGTTGGAGATGGCAGAATGTATTGAGAAGGTTGATGTCCTGTGTCTTCCCTGAATTGTTCAAAACTCACAAACCACTGGATAGCCCTCGACAAGGAGGACTGTGCCCAATTTTTGGGACTAAGCTCAGACATTGGCAATCTCTCAAAGAAAGGGGGAATGGTAAAATTTATGAGTTGGCTCCAGGGATGGGTGAGCTTGCTTGTGTGTACCAAAACTGGGATCAATCTCTTCAGAGCTGAGGAAAAGTTGTCAGGAGTTTTAACTGGATGCTCAAAATGATGCAAGGTTTTGATACAGTAGACAGTTTCCAATGACTGGATGTAGATTTACTTTAATTCCCAAAACATTTCATCAGAATGATAGGAATTTTTTTAAGGTGGCGAGTTGGTTTGATTTACAACATTTTACCTAATAGAGTGGATGAAACAGGTCCAATTGTCACTTTCCAAAAGAAATGAATAAATATTGCAAAATGAGAATTTTTAGGAGTTAGGGCAATTGCAGGCTTGGTGGACTAACAGCTTTTCCAAAGAATCAGCAAAGATGTGATGAGCTGAATGGTCTTGTGTGTTGAATCATTCCAAGTTTGCAAAAAGGTTTCCTCATCAATTTGTTTGATGCTGTAGCATCACCTCGACACGGTGAAGCAATTCTACAGCTGACTGCAACGGAACCAATACTTAAACAAGCATTTCACCTTAAATCTCAGATAACAAGGTGTAGATAATAAAGTGTGGGGCTGGATGAACACAGCAGGCCAAGCAGCATCTCAGGAGCACAAAAGCTGACGTTTCAGGCCTAGACCCTTCATCAGAGCTGGATGAACACAGCAGGCCAAGCCGTCTCGGGCCCGAAACGTCAGCCTTCCTGCTCCTCTGATGCTGCTTGGCTGCTGTGTTCATTCAGGTTTACACCTTGTTATCTCAGATTCTCCAGCATCTGCAGTTCCTACTATCTCTCATCTTAAACCAATACCGGTCAACATGTCAAAGCTGCCCTGCTCTCCATCCACCAGCAGGTGTCATCACTGAGCCTTTCAGGAGAAAGCAGTGACACCTCCTGGGTCCAAGTGCGCACCATCAAGATCAGTGAGCTGTATCGATTCAGCTTGTCTCAAACCAGAGACAAATGAGAGATTTGTTGCTAATACGACCAAGGGAGATAAAGACAGCACGCTATCCTCCCCACCAGCCCCCACCACCTCCTAAATAAAGAACAGTGCTCGACTTGGACATAAGACAGAGCAGCTAGAACACCACATCCTGCATTAGAAGTTCCTCACCCCAGAGTTTTGGGGGAAAGGATGCATGAGAAGGTTTGTCAGGCTCTGGCAGCCAGAATGAAGCGTACGAGGGAGGATTCACACTACAGGAAACAGGCACACGAGATTTACTGGAGTGTTTTTGGACTGTTCAGCCCTTGTCTCCCTCCCCAACATTCTGACAATCTTATCCTAAAGCCTACTTTTAAAAATGTGTCCATGTGATGAGGGCATCACCGGCTTGGCCAGCATTTATTGTCCATCATTATTGTCTGCTCACAACTTACAGCACTAATAACGTTTTTTAATTCCTAACAAATAATACACTTGGGTCTACGTAATTTCTTTTCACTCATGGCATGCGAGCCTGTTAAGTGAGCATTTATTGTTCATCCCTAATTGCCCCTTTAGAGGTGATGCTGAAAAGTCTTCTTGAACTGCTGCAGTTCATGTGCTGTAGGCACGTTTGTTACAGCAAGGGAGGGAGTTCCAGGATTTTGGCCACTGACGGAACTGCGATAAATATCCAAGTCAGGATGGTGAGTGGCTTGGAGGGGAATTTGGAGGTGGTGGTGTTCCCGTGTATCTGCTGCTGGAGCTTCATTTACCCAGAAAAATGGGGAGTATTCCGTCCCATTTCAGACTTGCGCCTTGGAGTTGATGGTCAGGCTTTGGGAGACAGTTACTTGCTGCATAATTCCTGGCCTCTGACCTACTCTTGTAGATAGCATTTTTATATTTATATTGTTAGATCAATTCAGTTTTTGGTCAATGATAACCCCCAGTATATTGAGAGTGAGGGATTTAGAGATGGTACTGCCATTGAACTTGAAGGAGCATATAGATCCTGTCAGAGGTTAGGGGCTGACTATTCTTTTGCATTTCTCTCCTTTTCATGAGGCAAATGGCCATTCACCTATCCTCTTTACTTCCACCCCCAGGACAATTCCTTATTATCATTTTGATGACACCAAGTGCTATTTTCCACCTGGGCTGTCAGATGTTATTGAATGCCTTGTACAATCCATATAAAGAACCTATATTGCACTGCATTCATCAACAATCTGTTTTGTCATAAAAAAATTGAACATCTTAATTCGGCTCATTTTTAAAAATCCTTCATTCTTGAGCTATAAGCAACTGGAACTGACACGTTTTAATTTTTTTTTAAATTATCCAACTCTGAATGCTCTTGAATAGGTTGGAGTAAACTACCTACATTTGAGTTGGCTTCTTCAACCATTTCAGAGAGCATTAAGAGTCAGTCACTTTGCTGTGTATCCAGAGTCACATGCAGGCCAGACATGGTAAGGATGGCAGATTTCTTTCCCTAAAAGACATCATTGAATCAGATAGGTTTGTACAACAATCTGGAGCTTCCAGACAATTACTAATAAGTTTAGCATTTTGTTCTTAATTCATGAATTAGTTGAAGGCAAATATAAACAAGGCTTTAGACACTTTCCAGAACAGACAATTAGAATGTTACCAGAGTTGAGAATTTATGTCATTCAGGAAAAATTGAACAGGCCAGGGCTCTTTTATCAAGAAAATGTAGAGAGACTGGAGAAGCTGTGTGTTCCCCTCAGAGACATTTCACTTATTATTGGTTAATTGCATAACTCTTTCAAAGGGTGGGATTGCTTCGTCTGTGCTGAATCACAATGATTCGAAACAAGTTCCCTTGTTACAGAAACACCACAATTTTCCTAATAAAAATATTTGATGCTGCCACCTCCTCAGCATGATGGAGCAAGTCTCGGCTGAGGGAGTGACTGATTGAAGTCTTTAGAGTTAAGGAAGTGCTTGATAGGGTAGATACAGAGAAGATTTTTCATTATTTGCAAGCCAGAATTGGGAGTCATCAATCTAAGATTGTGAGTAATCAATTCAATCAGGAATTCAGGAGATGTATCCAGGGAAGTCTGTGAATGTGGAACTCGTTCCCACAGGGAATAGTCAGGGTAGATAGCCTTGATGTGACATGTGGGATGAAAGCTTACACTGAATAATAATTGGTCTGTCTCTCGAGATGACTAGTCGAGTAACAGTACCACTGTGCTACTGTCATCTGTTTTGTCTAGTACAGCCTCTGCATGGCTCAAATCACTTCTCAGCCAATGAAATACTTTTTTCACAGCTTACTGACTGCATTAATATGGGAACCAAAGCAAGCAAACAGTCAACAGCAATATCCCACTAACGGGAATAAAATAAAGTAGCAGCTAACGTCATTTTGTGGTTACACAGTGTCGAGCTGATGAACACAGCAGGCTGGGCAGCATCAGAAGAGCAGGAAAGCTGATGTTTTGGGTCAGGACCCTTCTTCAGTCAGCTCTCCTGCTCCTCTGATGCTGCCTGGCCAGCTGTGTGCCTCCAGCTCCACACTGTTTATCTCTGACTCCAGCATCGGCAGTTCTTACTATCTCTGAGTGATTTAGTGGTGCTCATTTTAAATGAATGAGCAATGATACCTTTGGAAGTGTAGGGGCTTCAAATCTCACTCCAGACGTTTGATCACATGATCTCGGTTAAATATCAGAAGCTTCACTGTTAGTTTGTATGTGGCAATATGCCACATGGAGCAATAAAATGAAGAACTTGCATTTCTAACTGTCTTGCGCCACCTCACAATGGCTCAAAGCGCTAAACAACCAAAAACTTATTTTTAAAAGGGCAGTCACCGCTTTAATGGAGTTCATAACAGCAGTCAATTTCAATGCGGCAAGCTCCAACATACAACAGTGTGATTACAGTCCAGAAAATTTGTTTCAATGTATGCCATTGACATTTCTGGTGGCTAGGCTGATGTTGATGGACCATCCAGTTTAGTTTCTTTGCTTAAACTTTACAGCAGTTTGAAAAAGTGAGTGGCTCACTTGGCTATTTCAGAGTCAACCACATAGCTGTGGATCTAGAACATAGAACA
This sequence comes from Stegostoma tigrinum, assembly GCF_030684315.1. Taxonomy (NCBI): domain Eukaryota; kingdom Metazoa; phylum Chordata; class Chondrichthyes; order Orectolobiformes; family Stegostomatidae; genus Stegostoma; species Stegostoma tigrinum. Next base: position 57,389,449 of record NC_081367.1, read on the forward strand.
TAGAACATTACAGCACAGTACAGGCCCTTCAGCCCGCGATGTTGTGCCGACCTGTCATACCGATCTCAAGCCCATCTAACCTACACTATTCCATGTACGTCCATATGCTTATCGAATGACGCCTTAAATGTACCTAAAGTTGGCGAATCTACTACCGTTGCAGGCAAAGCGTTCCATTCCCTTACTACTCTCTGAGTAAAGAAACTACCTCTGATATCTGTCCTATATCTTTCACCTCTCAATTTAAAGCTATGCCCCCTCATGCTCGCCATCACCATCCTAGGAAAAAGGCTCTCCCTATCCACCCTACCTAACCCTCTGATTATTTTATATGTGTCAATTAAGTCACCTGTCAAGCTTCTTCTCTCTAATGAAAACAGCCTTAAGTCCCTCAGCCTTTCCTCATAAGACCTTCCCTCCGTACCAGGCAACATCCTAGTAAATCTCCTCTGCACCCTTTCCAAAGCTTCCACGTCCTTCTTACAATGCGGTTACCAGAACTGTACACAATACTCCAAGTGCGGCCGCACCAGAGTTTTGTACAGCTTCAACGTAACCTCTTGGTTACGGAACTTGATCCCTCTATTAATAAAAGCTAAAACTCTGTATGCCTTCTTAACAGCCCTGTCAACCTGGGTGGCAACTTTCAAGGATCTGTGTACATGGACACCGAGATCTCTCTGCTCATCTACACTACTAAGAATCTTACCATTAGCCCTGTACTTTGCCTTCCGGTTACTCCTACCAAAGTGCATCACCTCACACTTGTCTGCATTAAACTCCATTTGCCACCTCTCAGCCCAGCTCTGCAGTTTATCTATGTCTGTCTGCAACCTATAGCATCCTTCGTCACTATCCACAACTCCACCGACCTTAGTGTCATCTGCAAATTCACTAACCCAAAGATGGAGTCAGATGTTGACCAGACCCGATAAGGACAGCAGATTCCCTTTCACAAAGATCTTTAGTGAATCAGATAGGTTTTTATGAGAAGGGTAGCACTGTCATCATTACATTAGCTTTTAATTCCTCATTTTATTACATTTTATGGGATAACAGGTGGGATTTTTAAGAGGATGCGGTGGCATGATGGTAATGTCACAGGATGAGTAATCCATAATCCCAGGCAAATGTTCTGGGGACATGGATTCAGAACCAGCCATTGAAGATGGTGGAACCTGCGTTCAGTCAAATCTGGAACAATGAGCTGGCCTCATACTAACAGCATCGACTGGTCTTCATGTGAATCCAGACCACCTGTAATGTGGTTGACTCTTAACTGCCTTCTGGGCAATTAGGGATAGGCAATACATGCTGGACTAGCAAGTGACACCCACATCCCATGAATTAAGAACAAAAATTGAATCCGTGTTGCCCATAACATGAGCTTGTATTTCCTGGTGATGAGCACAGTGAGATTACCACAACACCACCACGGCTGCTTAAGAGCTAAATTACATCCACAATACTGGGGAGAACTGTCATGCTCTTCTTTAAAATAGCATCCACACAATCTCTGATGTCTCCTTCAGAGAACAGGTAACTCCTTTGAAAGGTGACACCTGCCACAGCCCCTGCACTGGGAGGACCAGTCTCGACCTTATGCTCGCAATTCTGAACTGGGTCTTAAACCTACAAGTTTGTAACAGCACCAACCCCCCCCCCCCCCCCCCACCCCGACGAAAGTGGAGTCTCCACAGTGGCGATTTCTATGGGATCACAGCAGAAGCCGAACAAAAACCCAGCACTTACGGAATGAGTAAAATGTAAGCAAGGTCAAACACAGGTCAATGGGATTCAGGTTAGAAAGATCAACTACAGTACTTTGGTGGTAAAAACAATGTTGGATGGAGATACCCTCTCACATACAACAATGTCTTGGTTTTTAAAAACACCTTTCCTGATTAATATATTCATGACCTAGACCTAGGGGCACAGGACTGGATTTCAAAGCCCACAGATGATACTAAAATTTGGAAGCATTGTAAAATGCGAGAAAAACAGTGTTAAACTTCAGAAGTACATTAGCAATTGGGCGGCAGATGAAGTTCAAAGCAGGCAAGTATAATGTTTTAGTTAGAAAAACATAGAGGGACAAAAAAAAATAGGGACATGGGTGTATATGTTCATAAGTCATTAAAGATGGAAAGATAGACTAAAAATGTAATTAATAAAGAGTCAGTACCCTGGGCTTTATCCAATGAAAGCGCAGAATACGGGGCAAGCAGGTTAATGTTGAAGGAAGGTCCCAACCCGAAATGTCAAGCTTTCCTGCTCCTCTGACGCTGCTTGACCTGCTGTGTTCATCCAGCTTCACACTGTGTTGTCTCAGGTTAATGTTGAACTTGTACAAGACACTAGTTAGACTTTAGCTAGAGTACTATGTATGGTTTTAATGCTGCACTTTAGGAAGGATGTGAAAACCCTGGACAGAGTGATGAAGGAGTTCACGAGATTGGTTCCAGAGGTGAGAAACTTTAGGTGTGAGGATGGGCTGGACACGTCTAAACTGTTTTCTCGGAGATGACAAGGCTGAGAAGAGATTTGGTAGAGTTTTTCAAATCATGAACAACCTAAACAGATTGAAAACGGAGAAAATGCTTCCATTTGTACAAGAACTTGACAATGAAAGGACATAGATTGAAATAACTACTACGAGGCAATATTGATATGGAAAAAGTCGTGCTACAACTGGTTGGTGTCCGGAATGCACTGCCTGTGCATGTGCTCGATATAAGTTCTACCAAGCCTTTCAAGAGAATTAGACACTTATTTCAAAAGGAACAATGTGAATGGTTATGGGGGTTAGAAGGAAAATGGCACTGAATGAGACGCTCATTTGGAGAACCAGCACAGATGGGCCGAATGGCTGCCTTCTGAAGGGAAGCCATTCTGTGACACTAAACTGACTTTGAAAAACTTTGGGATGTGAAACTTACTATTTAAATTCAAGTGAGGAATTTTAATCTAAATAAACTGATATGCTTGAGTCAGGAAGAGGGTTAACCTCTTAAGGATCTAATTCTTCACCCGTACCTGTACCAAGCCCACTCACCAGTCTCTTTACAGTGGAGCGAAGGTGGCCAGCTGGCCAAACTTATGAATGCAGCAAACCTCATTGTTATGCACCATTTTAACTTTGAGCTGTTGTTATGACATTAAGCTACCGATTTGGCAAATTCAGGAAGCTCCTGAACAAAACAAGGCCACTCACAAACCCCTCAACCCAGGATTCCCCATTCCCTCACAAGCCACCTTCCCCAACTCCCCAGGTCTCTGAATTACTTTGGGATGTCCAGAGCTCATGAAAGACTGAAAAAGCTCTTTCCTTAACCAGTGCAAGGCTAAACGATCAATGCAACCTGGGAGGAGGTTTCTGAAGAAGGGTCTAGGCCTGAAACGTCAGCCTTCCTGCTCCTCTGATGCTGCTTGGCCTGCTGTGTTCATCCAGCTCTACACTTTGTTACCTCTTTAATGCAACTTGGGAGTGTGGTTTCTGATCAGCTTGGAAGGGTCTGGAATCACCCTGTTTACTCAACAAAGGAAAATGAATGAGTTTGTCATTGCAAGGAGCAAGTTTTTGGCCCTGTTGGGATGATTTTTAATCTCTCTGATGCAGTTTTTATTCTCATTAGGTTGTTTAAGTACACAACACTGACTTCCAATGAAAATATTAAACCTAACAGTCCAATTAATTAGCAGATGCCTCAGGCAATTGTCATTATGAGCTTCCGACGCATGAATTTATGTAAGCTTAATAAAATAGCATCTTTTCCAAAACTCCAGGCTGGAGAGAGAGAGACGGAGAAGGGCAATGTGGAAGTGAACAAAGCTAAGTGGAGCATGACTGGCCTTCCACCTTTCACGTTTGTGACATTGCCAGCCTCAGCTCCTCCATTATGGACCCCACAGGCCTTGATGCTGCTCCTGGTCTGAGCCCTGGCCCTGCTCCTGCATTTGGCTTGAGCACAGTGGCCCATAACCCATAGGCGAGCCCTGAAGGGCCCCTAGTGCCCTATGTCCCAGTTACTGAGCCCTGATGTACACCCACCCATGGCTAATCCATGCCATTGTTGCACTGCACTCAGTCCAAGCATCTCCAGGTTGAATTCCTGAAAATCTCAAACTTCGCTGCCCAGGTCCTGCATGAAATTCCATTCACCCATCACCCACGTAATTGCTGACCAAAAATATCTTAAATATTTATTTTTATCTTCTTGCATGGGAGGTGGGCATCATTGGCCAGTGTTTATTGCTCACCCCTAAATGCCTTTCAAATGTGTATTTTGCTGGGCCATTTCAGCGGGCAGTTAAGAGCCAAACACACAGTTGTGGGCCTGCAGTCACATGTAGGCCAGACCAAGTAAGCATGGTGCATTTCCTTCCCGAAAGGAAATTTGTGAACCAGATGAGATTTTAGAATGTCCAACGTTGGTTGATTATTAAAAATTTCAAGTAATCAGAGAGTGTCAGCATGGATTCATGAAAGGTAAGCCATGCCTAAAAACCTCAGAGGTTTTTGAAGAGTTGACAAAGGCAGTGGACACAGGCAAGTTGATGGATGTTGTTTATATTGAATTCATAAAGTACCACGCCAGAAACTGTTAGCTAAGGTGAAAGCCCACAGAATTGATGGTAAATTACTACATGGAAAGGCAATTGGTGGAGTGACAGGAAAAGAGAGTTAGAATTATGGACTCAAATTGGCTGTATGTGACTAGTCGTGTTCTGCAGGGATCTGTGTCAGAGCCTCAATAGTCACAATATTGATTAATGACTGGACAATGGCATAACAAGTCAAATATCCAAATTTGCCAATGACACAAAATTGTAGACAGCATTGATGACACAATAAAATGACAGCGGGGTATTGATTGATTAGCTGAATGGGTAAAGTTGTGGCAAATGGAGTTCAATATAACCAAGGGTGAGAATATCCATTTCAGACCAAGAAAGGATTAATAAGGGTATATTTTAGAGAGCACAAAGTTAAATACAGTGGATGCCCAATAAGATTTGGGGGTTCAGGTGCATAGTTCTTTAAAATGTCACAAACCAGTGTGGAAAATAGCTAAGCAGTTTAATAGAATGGTTAGAGGGTCGGTAATGATATACTATTTCCACTGGTTGAAGATTCCAGAACTAAGGGACATAGTCAGAGAATTAGGGCCACACCATTCAGGAGACACTTTTACACACAAAGAGTAGTGGAGGTTGGGAACTCTCTTCCAAATATGGCAGTTGATGCAATTGAATTGTTAAATTTAAATGTGAGGTAGACAAATTTTTATTAAGCAAGGTTATCTGGGGGTATTGGCCCAAGGCAAGCATTTGGACTTAGGCCACAGATCAGCCATGATCTTATTGAATAGCAGAGCAGACTCAAGGGGCTAAATGGCCTTCTTGTGTTCCTATGTTCCTATATTCTATACCAGGGTAGCTTTTAATTCAAGATTTTACTGAATTCAAATTTCACCATCTGCCCTGGTGGGATTTGAATCAACATCCCCTGGGCCTCTGGATTACTAGCCCAATGCCTTCCCCATTATGTCACTACCTCCACAAAATACCCATCCATATTGTTAAACCCCTCTATGGATTTTACCCTCCACAACTGTCAACTCATGCAGCCTCTCAATACTGCCAGCTTACTGTGTTCCTCCAATCCTGGCTTCTTCTCCATCCCCAACTTCCATTGCTCCTGCATCAACGGCCTTCAGAAGCTCGGCTCCTAAACTTCACAGTTCCCCTCCAAATCCTCTCCTGCTCTATTTCCTCCTCTAAGACACTCCTTAAAACCTCTCTCTTTGACCAACCTATTTGTCACCCACCCGAATCTTGTCTCATGTGCCTTGGTGCGACATCATGTTTGATCCCATTTCTGTTAAGCACCTTGGATTGCTTCATGGTGCTACGTGAAAGCAAGTTGTTGTAGCTTGGTGGCCTGGATTTTATGATGAGATTTCCAGGCTTCGGTCATGGCACCATACAGAATACGAAACAGCTCACCATCACTTTCTCAAGGACAATGAGGGATAAATAAATGCCAGTCAAGCCAACGAAGGCACCTCAATGAATTAAAAAAGGAATACAATGGGCCATTTGGCCCCTCAGTGCTACTAGTCCTTTCAATAAAAATCAAGGCTGTTCCAAATTTCACATTGCTATCTGCCCCAGATAACCATAAGGAACTATAAGGTTCCTTACCTGACAAGAATTTATTCACCATGCCTTAAAATTATTTAATGACCCTGTCTTTTTGTTGGATTGATATTTAGGCTGATGGAAGCAAGATAGTTAAATGGAGTTGATATAAAACTTGGTCATGTCATAGTTAAATGTATTTTTTATTCATTCAGGGGACAGGACCTCACTGGCTAGGCCAAAATTCAGCACCCATCCCTAATTGCCCAGAGGCCAACGAAGAGTCAATTACATTGCTGTAAGTCTGGAGTCACATGTAGGCCAGTTCCCTCTCCTAAAGGACATTTGTGAACCAGATGGGTTTTTCCCTGACAACTGATTCATGGTCATCATAAGACTCTAAATTCCAGATTTTATTTCTTTTTACTGAGTTCAAATTCCACCATCTGCCATGGCAGGATTTGAACCTTGGTCTCCAGAACATTCCTAGATCTCTGGATTAATATTCCAGCAATAATACCACTAGGTCAGCACTGGTCAGAGGGCTGAATGGCCTCATTCTGTTCCAAGGTTCTGGTTTTGAACAGTGAGCAAGGCAATAGAAGAGTTTCTTGCAGAACCAGTTCAGCTGAATGGCAGTTCTGATCAAGAGATCTGTCTCTACATTACATCTGCCTCAGCTCTGAATGATCTAATTGCATTACCTGTAAGCTCTCAGGATTCGCTGTACAATGGCATCACCAATTTTATTGAAGATGTATTTGTTGTCTGCACAACTGATGAAGAACTGGTTCTGATCAAACACAGAGAGAGAGGAGACAGGATGAGCAGGATATTTAACATAAGATTATCTTTCAGTCAATCAGATGGTCCCCATCTTAACTCAGTTTGTAGCCTCTTGGTATCAGACCTCCTACTTTTATTTTCTTTGGTAAAGTTCACATCTGCCTTAGAGAACATCATCCCACCAAGATTCGACTATTTAAATCATTTCTGGCCAGCCTCCCATCCCATACCCTCGATGAAATTATAACATGCCCAAAACACTGCTTCCTGTCTCCAAGCCCCATTTGTCCATTGCCACCTGTGTTTATTGACCTACATAAGCTTGCTTTCCAGCAGCAACCCAATGTTAAAACTCTCATTTTTATTTTCAAATCATTTCATGGTTTCACCCTCCCAACACTGTAATATTCCCAGCCCCGGACCCCCTCTGAATACTTGCAATTGAACCTCTCTTCGCTTTCCATAGCCTTGTTCATGACACATTTTATATGCACCATGCACTGTAAAACGTACAATGTGTTGCATACTCACCATGCATTGTATGTTGTGTATAGATCGTCACACCCCAGAACATTGTGTGTCTTAGAAATGATACAAACCTTTCCCGAGGTACATGTGGATGACTGACTGAGGAAGCAGTATTGAGGTTATTGCACTCTCTGTGATAGGCAGGTACTCACTTCAATGTAGATGTAGTGTTTACTGTTTTCAATCACATGTATGTATGCATTGTGAATCGATTCCTCGTGATATTTAATCCCACATGACCAATCAGCAGCTGATCGCAGCACCTAGAAAACCAGGAATTTCTGGAATTATTCAGATGTACACTTGTGATGCCAAACCCTATGGGCCATGTGCTTGAAAACAGGATATGAATAGTTTGGTGGTTGTTTTTGACCAACTCAGACTTGATGGGCCAAAGGGCTTTTTTCTGCGCTGGAGGTCTTTACAGCTCTATGGCAATGGCTCACTGGATCTTTGGATGACAGTCTGGATTCAGAGTTACACAGGAAGGAGGCAATGGCCTAGTGGCATTATCGCTGCACTGTTAGTCCAGAGACCCAGATAACATCCTGGGGACCCAGGGTCGAATCCTGCAATTAGCGATGTGCAATATATGCTGGCCAAGGCAGTGACACCCTCATCCTGTGAATGTATACAAAAAAAAGGACAGCCAGAGAAATACTTCAGAAGTGTAATTATTATTGTAATGTAGCAGCCAACTTTGTGGACACCCTCAAACAGCAAAATGATCATTAACAGATACTCTGCAGTAAGTGGTATTGGTTGAGGGGTCAATGGTGGCCCCAGGACACTGGCAAGACTTCCTCTGCTCTTCAACACTGTGGCAGTGGGATCTGTTATATGCACCCGAAGGAACAGACAGGGCCTCAGCTTAATGTCTCAAATAAAGGGCAACAGCTCTCATGGTGCAGTATTCCCTCAGTGTTGCACAGGGCCATTAACGAAATAGATTTCGGCTCATTTTGCTACAATAGGACATGAACTCCCGACCTGCTGCGTCAGAGGTGAGCATGCTACATGGTATATCGGGTAATGGTTCTGAAAGTGTTAAAATTGGAGCCTGCATCAAGTTACACCCAATCTGATGATGTTGTAAAGGGCGTGGGTGAAGAAAACTAGAGCATCACAGAATCTTCCAGGTCTCCCAATAGAATTAGTAAAGAAAAAAATCAAATGAAAGCAAGACACTCTCGATGCTGAAATTCTGAAATTAAAACAGAAAATTCAACAGATCTCACACCATCTGCAGAGACAGGAAGTGATTTATTGCTTCAGGTCCAGAATCAGTTGTCTTTGCATCAGAAGAATCTGTCACTGTATGTGCCAGGCCTGCTGATTTTCTCTACCATCCTCTATTTCCATTACATAGTTGCTGTGTTTAAATTATGAATATATTTTGTACCCAATCATATAATAAACTACATAATGTAGAGGCAGAGTAAGAACTGCCGATGCTGAGTCAGAGACAATGCAGTGTGAAGCTGGAGGAACACAACAGACCAGGCAGCGTCAGATGAGCAGGAAAGTTGACACTTTGGGTTGGGACCTTTCAGAAAATTCAGATGCTGCCTGGCCTGCTGTGCTCCTCCAGCTCCACAGTGACATAGAGGCAAATGTCTCTTATTAAGTCTTTCCAGCAGTTGTTCCTCCATCCTGTAAACCAAGTAGCTCCTTAGATTGAGGCCAAGAAAGAGGATGGTGGCTTCAAACTTAGCCCAACAACAAGTTGGTAGTGGTTGGAATCACAGGATGTACAACACTACTGTTTAGTTTATACATTTGTGGGATGTGGGCCTGTCAGCATTTAGTGCCTGGCCTTCATTGGCACCAAGACAGTGGTGGTGAGATAGCTTTCTGAGCTGCTGTGGTTCATCTGCTGTGAGAAAGGGAATTCCAGGATTTTGGAACAGCAATCTATTTCCGAGTCAGGATGGTGAATGGCTTGGAGGGGAACTTGAAGGTGGTGATGTTCCCATATATATCTGGTGCCCTTGTCTATCTAGCTGGAAGTAGTCATGGGTTTGGAAGGCGCTGTCTGAGGATCTTTGGTGAATTTCTGCAGTGCATTTTGTAGATAGCTCATACTACTGCTATTGTGCAGCAGTGGTGGAGAGAGTAACACTCACTGAATAATAACCAAAGACAGAAGGAAAGTGCTGCTAATGGGCTAGCATACAAATGCATCAGTACAGCTCTGAAACATGTACACAAGGCCATCTTTCCTGGTTCATGTCCGCATGTTGTGCTATCTCAGATGAAGGTGATAGCCTTGAGCTAGAAAATAGAACATAGAACAGCACAGCACAGTACAGGACCTTCGGCCCATGATGTTGTGCCGACCTATTATCCTAGTAAGAACAAACTACCCTGCATACCCTACATTATACTATCCTCCTCGTGCCTATCCAAGAATCATTTAAATTTCTCTAATGTATCTGACCCCACTGCCACTACCGGCAGCGCATTCCACACGCCCACCATTCTCTGTGTAAAGAACCTACCTCTGACATCTCCCCTATATCTTCCTCCAAACACCTTAAATTCATGCCCCTTCGCAATAGACATTTCTGTCCTAGGAAAAAAAGTTCTATGTTCTAGAGTTGAGTGTCTTGAGAAAAGGGCAGGAGAGGGGAAGGACATATCAAGTTACAATTGTTACTCAGTAACATTTTAAAAGTTCATTCAATGGATGTGGGCATCACTGGCTGGGCTGGCATTTATTGCCAATCCCTAGTTACCCTTGAAAGGCTGATGGTGAGCTGCCTTCTTGAGCCATTGCAGTTCATTTGGTGTTGGTAGACCCACAATGCTGTTAGGGAGGGAATTCCAGCATTACGATCCAGCCATATTGAAGGAATGGCGATATATTTCCAAATCAGGATGATCAGTGGCTTGGAGAGGAACTTGCAGGTGGTCATGTGCCTATGTATCTGCTACCCTTGTCCTTCTAGATGGTAGAGGAATGATTTTGAAGATGCTGGCTGAGGAGTCTAGAAAGCGACTGAAAGTGTTGAGAGATGCAGTTCATCGTAGTCATGATTCCTTCCAGTGTTGACCTGTCTGTCAACAAACAATCCCATGAGGCTAAGAAAAGACCAATGGCAGCAAATAACAGGAAGCAGAGTTTGTTCAAGTGCAGGCAAATCAGGCAGAATATAGAAAGGGAGTAAGTGACTGGATGATAAGCAGTCAAATTAGGGTGGAGAGGCAGAGATAAGGACAGATGGAAACCACAGTTAAATATACCCAGAAGATAGCTTGCATGAAGGTCCTTGCGGGGAGGGGGTAGTTCCAAAAAGGTCGAATGTTTCACTACTATCTGAAAGGTGAAATGTTACAGCTCTGATCGACAGTCACAGCAATTTATTTTTGTTTGGCAGACAATCACCACCCTAGAATTATGTGTCAGTCACAATTTAATTTAGTCCTCTTTGACAACAGCAGAATAATCTCTTTAACAAAAATCGCTTCGCTAATACCATCTCCAACCTCCCTAACTCTATAAAGCTCTCAATTCCTCAACCCTCAGAGATCTCTGTTCTCTTTCAATTCATGCCTCTTGTGCATTCCAAATTGTCATTGCTCCACTACTGGGCCCCAAGCTCTAGAATCCCCTCCTCAACCCTTTCAGCCTCTCTGTCCCCTTTTTCCTCCTTTAAGAGGCTCCTTAAAACCTGTACCTTACACAGCTGTTTCACACCTGATCTGAACATCTCATGTATCAAAGTTTGTTTGACAACTCCAAATGTGGAGCACAGAAGGATATTTGGCTTTGTTCAAGGAGCAACATATATTATCACTGCTTCATTGGTAAGGGAAGGGGGGAGGTGATATCAACCACAATCCAGGCATCCATTTCCAGAGCAGTTGCTATCCTGGTTTATAGATCCCTGTGCACTCAGAACATTCCTCAGCACCAGATGGAGAAGAGGAGGCAGGGATCTTCTGATGTTCTAGGGCTAATAATCTTCCATCAATGAAATAATTCAGCACTCCACCAACTGTCTACTTGTGGAATCATTCTGTGTGACATTAACCTCCACAAATGTGTGCACTTCAAATTGAAGGTGGGGGAGTGACGTGAGTGGGGTGTCATTTTTTAAACATTCTTGTGCAACGAGAAACCGGACTTCAATGCTTCCCAATCCTGTGAGTTCACCAACTCCAGTAATTTGGGACATTATGTTCCAGAGGGGGAATAGCTGAACCCCTCTGATAATTAAACTAAAACACTCGCCACGATCAATTATATTGAGATTAGGGGTTCCCTTCTAATAATTAGCTCACAGAACACATAGACAAACATGCCTTTCCCCTTGCAATCAGTTAACATTTGTTAAAAGAAAGACAATCCCTGATGTCCACTTTATAAATAACTCTCAACAATTTATTTATTCAGCCCTAACAATGAACAAATAAAGAGAATTTCCAACAAGCCAAACAATTTCCCTCAATAACTGATTATTCCCTAACTGAACCAAATTCTAGTGGAATACTGTTCAAATAAACGCAAGTCCCACTTAATAAAACTCACAATAGGAAAACAATAAATTAAAACTTAATCTCTCCAATTCACACAGATTGTATTCTAGAAATATCCTGTCTTCTGCGCTCTCTTCACAAACACCTTTCTTCCACTAATTCTGCTGTCAGGAATGTTTTAGCAAAATAATTTCTTCGATGAGGACTTTGAGCTAAAATACCTGGAGCAGTGCTAAGCGCTGTGCCACTGTACACAAGCCTACATTCCTATGTAAATCCTCAGAGTCCTATCAAAGCAGTGAGTGATTTATATTCAGCATTCAGGGTTGGGCTGATACACAGACAGGAACATTCACACCTGACAATGTCAGTGTCAAACAAGAAAGATATTGATCATCTCTCCTTGTCATTCAATGACATTACCAACACTCAATCCCTCACTCTTCTCTGGATTGGACAGACCACATGCAGGAAAGATATTTCCCTTGGTTGGGAAATACTTCCAGATCCAAAAGTCATGGTTTCAGGATAGGGGTAGGGGCCATTTTGACTGAAATGAAGAAAAATATCCTCACTTCTATCTTAGGAGGAACCTGTGGAATTCTCTGCCACAGAAGGCTGTGGAGGACAGCTCACTGAATTTATTTAAGAAAAAAGTAGATAGATTGTTAGAGGCTTGGGTGTTAAAGGATAAATGGAGAGCGAGAGTGTGGTGTTGAAATAGAGGATCAGCCACCATAATATTGAATGGTGAAGTGAGTTTGACTGATTGCAAGGTTTCCTCTTGCTCCAATTTTATATATTTCCATGAAACAATCATCAATTGTCCATTTGCATAAGAACCAAATAACATTCATGCTTGGGCTTATGAGCAGCAAATGACATTCACACTACACAAGTGTCAGACAATGAAATCTCCAACAAGAGAAAAACTAGCCATCACCCCTTGACATTCAATGACATGACAGTCACTGGCTTGCCCAATGTCAACATTCTGGGGGTTACCATTGACCAGAAATTGAACTGGACCTGCCGTAAAAATACTTCAGCTATAAGACCAGGTCAGAGGTTAGGAATCCTGGAGTGAAAAACTTGTCTCCTGACTCCCAAAACTGTTCATCACCTACAAGGCACAAATCATGAGTGTGTTGGAATAATCCTTGCTAGCCTGGATGAGTGCAGCTCCAGTAATACTCAGAAACTTGACACCTTCCCATACAAAGCAACTAACTTGACTGGCACCACAGCCACAAACATTTACTCCCTCTACCAGCAACATTCAGTAACAGTAGCATCTACAAGATGCATTGTAGAAGTTCATCAAAACTCCTTAGACAGTGTCTTTCAAATCCAAAACCATTAATATCTCAAAAGAGATGGGCATCAGATAAATGTGACCAACACCATCTGCAAATTCCCCCTCCGTGCCACTCATCATCCTGACTTGTAAATATATGACTAATTCTTTACGTGTCACTGGGTCAATATCCTGAAATTCCCTCCCTATTAGCAATGATTCAAAGAGGTGGCTCACCACCATCTTCTCGAGGTCAAGTACCAATGGGCAATAAATGTCAATAATGTTTACGTCCTAAGAATCTATTTTCAAAAGAATGTTGCTGTATGTGTAAGCTTTAGTTAAATAATAAAAACGGCAGCACACACTGACTTGCACTCGAGCATGGACTGATCCAGGCACTTGGTATCTCAACTCATTTGCTGTTGACATTGATTTTGGCACGAGATATGGGTAGGATAGAGGCCGATATTTTGCTTTAACAATCTGGAAAAGATGAGAAAAAAAACACTACATGATCCTTGTGTCAAACTAAATCAACAAAAGTTCTAAGTGCATTCAGTATTATAGCAGTATGAACAGTCACTTAATGGGCAGGCTGTCTCACCTCTGACTGAGGACTGGGGGTTTGAGACTTCAGTCTAGACATTTGAGTTCATAATCTGGACTAACATCCCCGGTGCAGAACTGAGGCAATGCTCTACTATTGGGAGTCAGTATTGATGAAGCACTGCACTGTCAGATGGTCAGTACTGAGGGAGTGCCGCACTGTCAGAGGGTCAGCAGTGAGGGAGTTTCGCACTGTCAGAGGGTCAGAACCAAGGGAGTACTGCACTGACAGAGGATCAGTACTGAGGGACTGCCACACTGTCAGAGGGTCAGCACTGAGGGATAACTGCACTGTCGGAGGGTCAGTGCTGAGAGAGCGCCACACTGTCGGAGGGTCAGTACTGAGAGAGCGCCGCACTGTCGGAGGGTCAGTACTGAGGGAGCGCCGCACTGTCGGAGGGTCAGTACTGAGGGAGCGCCGCACTGTCGGAGGGTCAGTACTGAGGGAGCGCCGCACTGTCGGAGGGTCAGTACTGAGGGAGCGCCGCACTGTCGGAGGGTCAGTACTGAGAGAGCACTGCACTGTCGGATGGTCAGTACTGAGGGAGCACTACCCTGTTGGAATGTTAGTACTGAGGGAGTGCTGCACTGTCAAAGGGTATATGCTGAGGAATGCAGCACTGTTGGAGGTTTAAACTTTCTGGGAGACTGATGATCAGTCTAGCTGCTAGAGTGGACGTTTAAGATCTGACAACTACTGTTTGGAAGAACAGCAGGGTCATTATTCTTAATGAAGTGAGCAATACCTATCCCTCAACCAATATTATAAAAACAAACTATCTGGTTATTATAAAATTGTACTTGTGGGAGCTTACTGTCGGCAAAGCAACTGCTTTGTTCCCTGCTTTAGAACAAAGAATACCAAACAAAGAAAAATAAGCACAGGAATAGGCCCTTCGGCCTTCCAAGCCTGCACCAATCCACATCCTCTGTCTAAACCTGTCACCTATTTTCCAAGGATTTGTATCCCTTTGCTCCTGCCTATTTATGTATCTGTCTAGGTACATCTTAAATGACGCTATAGTGCCCACCACTACCACCTCCGCTGGCAACGCGTTCCAGGCGCCCATCACCCACTGTGTAATGATGTTTCCATGCATATCCCCCTTAAACTTTTCCCCTCTTACCTTGAACTCGTGACCCCTAGTAATTGAGTCCCCCACTCTGGGAAAAAGCTTCTTGCTATCCACCCTGTCTATACCCCTCATGATTTTGTAGACCTCAATCAGGTCCCCCCTCAACTTTGGTCTTTCTAATGTAAATAATCCTAATCTATTCAACCTCTTTTCATCGCTAGCAACCTCCATACCAGGCAACATCCTGGTGAACTTCCTATGCACCCTCTCCAAAGCGTCTACATCCTTTTGGTAATGTGGCAACCAGAACAGTAAGTAGTATTCCAAACGTGGTCGAACCAAAGTCCTATACAACTGTAACATGACCTACCAACTCTTGTACTCAATACCCGGTCCAATGAATGAAAGCATGCCGTCTTAACTTCTTGACCACTCTATCGACCTGTATTGTCACCTTCAGGGTACAATGGACCTGAACACCTAGATCTCTCTGTGCATCAATTTTCCCCAGGGCTTTTCCATTTACCGTATAGTCACTCTTGAATCAGGTTTTCCAAAATGCATCACCTCGCATTTGCCTTGATTGAACTCTGTCTGCCATTTCTCTGCCCAAATCTCCAATCTATATTTCTTCAGCTGCATTCTCCGACAGTCTCATTCACTATCTGCTACTCCACCAATCTTAGTGTTGTCTGCAAACTTGCTAATCAGACCATCTATACCTTCCTCCAGATCATTTATATATATCACAAACAACAGCGGTCCCAACATGGATCCCTATGGAACAACTCCCTTACACTACAACTCTCTGTCTCCTGTTGCACAGCCAGTACTCTATCCATCTAGCTAGTACACCCTGGTCCTCATGCGACTTCACCTTCTTCATCAGCTTCCCATGGGGAACCTTATCAAACACCTTACCGAAGTCCATATGAAATCCATTATGATAGTTGAAACAACTTAAAAACAGTAAGTGTTTGAAAAGTGCTTTGGGACATCTTGAATTCATGAAAGTCACTGTGAAAATGCAAAATCTTTCTTTGTTTACTGGAGATTGGAGCAGACAATGATAGGCCTGGCTGAACACTGCACTCCACTTCTCTGCAACATAGATGCTGCTTGGTTTCAGTTCCTAAGTCAAAGCTAAGCCCTGAGTCACTAGGAAAATACTCCAGATGCTGGAAATCTAAAATCAAAAATAATAGAAATTATCAGTGGTTTGACAGAAAATTGAATTCTAATGAAACCTCATATCTTTTAATGTTTCTCTGTTTCTCACTTCACAAATGCTGCCAGACCAACTGAATATTTCCAGCACTTTGACCAGGCTTTGCTAGTTAGTCTCCACATTGCAAAGTGAAGTTTGGAAAACAAGCTTTGGACTCAGTTTACTGCTCTGTGTAACTGCCCGGTAACAGATGAGTCAGTCTGATGGACTGATTGAGGGAGGGAGTCACCTTTGTGAAGTTCCAGCGTTGGATGAAATGCCGTGCCACACTGCGAGCGGCCTTCCCATGCACCACTGCAGCGATGTCATGCCAAGGCATTCTGGGTGTGTTGTAGCGGTCGATGAAATCTGAGGGACAGATGGAGATGTTAGCCAAGGGCCGTGAGATCAGAACCCGAACACGGCCACATCCCTGTGTCAGTGGGCAGCCACACCACGTTGATGAGAACACAGGGAAGTGGAAATCAGGAAGGTCTCAGGCTCAGTCCCAGGCCTGGCTCTGGTGGTACTTTGTCTAATTTGTTTCTGGATATTTAGATGAGTTGCATGCCGTACTGTGGAAAATTCATTGACTGTTTGAAGAATTTGGTCTTCCTTTTGCAACATCTTTCCTACTCAACCCATAACACCAACTATTCACCCCTGAAGACGTGAAAAGTGGAGGCCATTCTGTCCTTTAAATCTGTTCTCCCATTCAACGAGATTGTAGTCGATCAGCAAATTGGTACTATATTCCCACCTCAGCCCCATCATTCCTAATATCTGTGGGTCACAAAGTGTCTATCATATAGAAGATGCACTGCAGCATCTCACAAGGCTCCTATGACTTGCCTTTAAAGCACATGGTGTTCGACCAGCAAGAGCCGCATTCCATTTACCTTCTCAATTACTTAGTGTATTCTAACTTTTAGTCATTCATGCTGGAGGACACCCAGATCCCTCTGTACCTCAGCATTCTGCAGTCCCTCTCCATTTAAACGTTTAAGAACTCATATCCACTAATGGTGGAATGTCAAAAAAATGATGGATGCACAAACGCCCCATAGACACCTCAGGGAAAAGGTTTGAGATGTGTATAAGAGAGACAGGGGTTGCCATGAAGGGTTTTTCAAATATGAGAACTTTAAAATCAAGTTGTGCCAGACTAGGTGCCAATGCAGGTCAGAGAGCTTACAGGGCATTGGATGAAAGGGACTTGGAATGAAGGGACAATCAGCTATAATAATATTTCATGGTAAAACAGGCCCAAAGGGCCGAATGGCCTACTCCTTTCCTGTTTTCTATATGTCTATGGTAAGTTAGGACATGGGGGCAGCGAGCCATGATTAAAGACATCAAGAGTATCTGATGTGACTTAACTCACCGTCAAATGGTTTGTCCAACTGGACCCAGTCCTTGTAAACAAAGTTGCAATAGTCCTTTCCATGCCAGAACCTTGTCTGTCCGACCAAATCTTTGATATTTGCATGTGGGCCACATTCTGAGCTCCTGTCTGCCTCAGAATTTACAACAAAGATGTAAATAAAATATTCAACATGTATACAAATGGATTTCCCAGAACTACTGCATTTCTTTTAGATTTGGGGGAACAGCAAATGTTTACCATCTGCCAGTCACCCATTCTATTTCTTCTAATTTTCTTCAAACACTTTTGTTTATTAGTTCTGGAACTATTAGAAATGGTCAAGATGTAGCTGTCGGATTGTCTAGAGCAAATTAATTAAGGTAGCAAAGAATCTGAGTGACTGTCACAGGGCACCATGATGTGTCAGGTAAGTGATATGGTGGGAATATGGTGGGGAGTTGAGGACTGTGGGGCAAGGAAGGTTGGAGGATTCCAACTTTCAGCAACATGCCCAGAAGTGAAGAAGCTGATGCAGGTTCGGCCTGAAAAGTAATTTGTTGACTCAAAGGCCACTTCAGTTATAGCATGTCCTGCGTTCATCTGTCCAGGCAGCATTCCGGTACCTGGTATTGCAGGTTAAAGGCCTATACTAACTGGGTCAGATGAGGCCTGCACTGGCCCAGGCATGAGCTGAGGCCTGCAATGACCCAGTCATGAGCTGAGGCCTGCACTGACCCTGACATGAGATGAAGCAGCTCTCAAGCATAGGTTGATTCAGCTACACTGCAGTTACAGAGTGAGGTCTGTTTGTGCACAGCCAAATGTTAGGTCTGACTCTGATGGATATGAGACCCACTTTTAAATATGCTTAAATGTTTTAACCAGAAAATATATGTACAATCACACTTCAGATCGGAGTGCAGGCTCCAATGGGTTATATCAGTGTGAGTTTGAAAAAAAACGAACACAATACAGAAACCCACAAGCAACAGCATCTCGGCAAACCTTTGGCAAGTATGGCAGTCATCTGGGTTCAACTTATATGCATTAATGTTTAAATTCCATTTGAGCTGAACAGAAATGCAAAAGCAGCAGGATAACGCTTGACGTGTCAGAGAGGAGAGGGAGAGAGGCATGCAGGAACTGAAAGCATGGAATTGGTGATCTAGCTGGGAAATACAAGATTGCCCAATATTGTGAGTGAGAGGATGCAGCCAGACTCGCCAGGATTTTAATGGTGTTAAAACTTAACCAATGCGCTTTGAATTCTGACTTCTTCAGTTTGTGAACTAACACGCAGATTATACAAGTTCTCCCCTGCAATTAAAAAAAACACTTCAGTATAGAGTTGGAATAATCACACAGCGTAATACTTTTTGTGTTGACCATTCTATCCCCTTCTACAAGAACACACATCTACAAACCAAAAGAAGAAAAAAAGT